>NC_092714.1:262991483-263307316 GCF_047496885.1 Scyliorhinus torazame | reverse complement strand
TTTTATCCCTGGCTCTGTTGTACTACACTGGGCTGCCTTCCAGTCAGTTCTATTATAGAACACTGTGGAACATAGCCCACTAAATCATTCAATAATCATAACATGTCTGGCAAATTAACTCCAGCAGCAAAATATGACATAAAAATACAATCAGTCATTTCTAAATCTGTAAAATTTATAATTTCCAGGAAAGACTCATGATTCTCAGAGGTTTCTTTCCAGGGTAAGTTATTCCTGGTTCAAAGGTGGATTAGATTCCAGAATTTTGGGTGCGCTGCTTCCTGATGTTCACCAATGGCCCACCGGCTACCTGATGTGGAGCAAGAGTTGCTACCCATGATAATAATAATAATCTTTATTGTCACAAGTAGGCTTACATTAACACCGCAATGAAGTTACTGTGAAAAGCCCCTAGTTGCCACACTCCGGCCCCTGTTCGGGTACACGGAGGGAGAATTCAGAATGTCCAATTCACTTAACAAGCACGTCTTTCGGGACTTGTGGGAGGAAACCGGAGCACCCGGAGGAAACCCATGCCGACAGAGGGGGACCGTGCGGAGTTCACACAGACAGTGATCAAGCCGAGAATCGAACACGGGACCCTGGCGCTGTGAAGAAACATTGCTAACCACTGTGCTACCGGCTGCCCAATGATACCTATATGATGGCAGCACGGTAGCCTTGTGGATAGCACAATTGCTTCACAGCTCCAGGGTCCCCGGTTCGATTCCGGCTTGGGTCACTGTCTGTGCGGAGTCTGCACATCCTCCCCGTGTCTGCGTGAGTTTCCTCCGGGTGCTCCGGTTTCCTCCCACAGTCCAAAGATGTGCAGGTTAGGTGGATTGGCCATGATAAATTGCCCTTAGTATCCAAAATTGCCCTTAGTGTTGGGTGGGGTTACTGGGTTATGGGGATAGGGTGGAGGTGTTGACCTTGGGTGGGGTGCTCTTTCCAAGAGCCGGTGCAGACTCGATGGGCCGAATGGCCTCCTTCTGCACTGTACATTCTATGAATGAATGAATGATGCATCCTGTACCATGTTTCATCCATCCACTGGAACATTCCCAGACCTGTGCTCAATGTGTGAATGTGTGTATCTGAACATGAGTGTGTGTTTGTATGTGTGCGAGTGTGTGTTTGCGTGTGTGTGTGCATAAGTGCATGTGTGTCAGAAAATCAGTGTGTATTTGTGTGCGCGTGAATGTGTGTTTGTGTGTATACATGCACAAGTGCATGTGTGTCTGAACATGAGTGTGTTTGTGTGTGCGAGTGTGTATTTGCGTGTGTGCATGCATAAGTGCATGTGTGTCTGAACATGAGTGTGTGTTTGTGTGTGCATGAATGTGTGTGTGTATGCGTGCACAAGTGCATGTATGTCTGAGCATGATTGTGTGTGTGAGTGTGCGTTTGTGTGTGTGCACGCAAAAGTGTATGTGTGTCTTCACATGAGTGTATGTTTGTGTGTGTGAATGTGTGTCTGCATGAATGTACACATGTGCCTGCATGGGTGTGTGCGCGCATGCGCAAAAGCGTATGTGTGTCTGCACATGAGTGCGTGCGAGTGTGTGTGTCGGCATCAGTGTGTGTGTGTGCGAGTGCATGTATGAGAATCCATCTGCAAGTGTGCCTGTGCAAGACGTATGCATGTGAGACAGTAGCCTGGATTTTCACAGAGTCACACGGGCTCCGTGTGGGGTGCCTTAGTCAAAATGGTGCCAGAGCCCAAAACCGAAAGTCCCATTTTCACCGTTGGGGCAGGACGGGGATGGAGGGGGTTGTATTGATTTGATTTGTTTTATTGTCACGTGTACCAAGGTACATTGAAAAATATTGTTCTGCGTACAGTCCGGACAGATCGTCCCATACATGAAAAACATAGGACATGTGATAAATACACATGTAAATACATAGACATCGGGTGAAGCATACAGGAGTGCAGTGTTACTCAGTAGAGCTGATGCGTGGAGAGATCAGATCAGTCCATAAGAGGGTCTTTCAGGAGTCTGGTAACAGTGGGGAAGAAGCTGTTTTTGAGTCTGTTCTTGCGTGTTCTCAGACTTTTGTAACTTCTGCCCAATGGAAGAAGGTGGAAGAGTGAGTAAGTCGGGTGGGAGGGGTCTTTGATTATGCTGCCCGCTTTCCCCGGGCAGCGGGAGGTGCAGACAGAGTCAGTGGATGGGAGGTGGGTTTGTGTGATGGACTGGGCTGTGTTCACGATGCTTTGTGGTTTCTTATTTCACACATCCAGTTTTTTTATAATTCAAAAAAATATACTTTATTCATAAAATTTATCATAAGCATTACAGAGCATTTTGAATTGTCTTGACTGTACATTTCCCTCAGAGCTACACATTGCCTTTACTTTCTTCCATTCAATTTTGATAATATTATACACATATCACTCTTTACGTTTCAATTCCTTCTTAAATATTTACATTGTCATGTTTATTTTATTTTATACATTTTGAGTGTTGGTGGCCCAGACCGAGGGGGGTTTACACTGTTACCCGCCCCTCGGTGTACATTTGCTGGAAAGACCTTACACAGTGGTCTTTCCTCATTGCGCCTTGGCGGCAGCTGCCCCAAGCTTGAGTGCGTCCCTCAGCACGTAGTCCTGGACCTTGGAATGTGCCAGTCTGCAACACTCGGTCGAGGACAATTCTTTGCACTGGAAGATCAGCAAGTTTCGGGGAGACCAAAGAGCGTCTTTCACCGAGTTGATGACCTTCCAGCAGCAGTTGATATTTGTCTCAGCGTGTGTCCCTGGAAACAGTCTGTAGAGCACAGAGTCCTGTGTCACAGAGCTGCTTGGGATAAACCTTGACAAATACCACTGCATCTCTCTCCAGACCTTCTTTGCAAAGGCACATTCCACAAGGAGGTGTGTGACTGTCTCATTTCCCCCACAGCCACTCCGAGGGCAGCGTGCATTGGCGCAGAGCCTTCGGGTGTACATGAAGAATCTGACGGGGAGGGCCCTTCTCACCACCAGCCAAGCAAGGTCTTGGTGCTTGTTTGAAAGTTCTGGTGATGAGGCGTCCTGCCAGATGACTCTGACAGTCTGCTCAGGGAACCATCCAACGTCCTCCACGGTCTCCTTTTCCCTGAGGGCCTCGAGGACATTACGTGCTGACCACTGCTTCATTGCCTTGTGGTCAAAGGTGTTTTCCTTCAAAAACTTTTCCACGAAGGACAGGTGGTACGGCACGGTCCAACAACTTGGAGCCTTCCGCTGCAATGAGGCCAGGCCCATCCTTCGTAACACCGGGGACAGGTAGAACCTCAGTATGTAGTGACACTTGGTGTTTGCATACTGGGGGTCCACACACAGCTTGATGCAGCTGCACACAAAGGTGGCCAACAGGATGAGGGGGGCATTGGGCACGTTTCTCCCTCCCTTATCCAGAGGTTTGTACATAGTGTCCCTTCGGACACGGTCCATCTTGGATCTCCAGATAAATTTGAAGATGGCCCGGGTGACTGCTGTGGCGTAGGGTCGGGTTATGGGCCAGACCTGCGCCACGTACAGTAACACCGAGAGTACCTCACACCTGATGACCAGGGTTTTGCCCGCAATGGAGAGGGAGCGTTGCTCCCACCAGCCCAGTTTCTGTCTTACCTTTGCTATGCGCTCCTCCCAGTTTTTGGTGCATGCCCCAGCAGCTCCGAACCATATCCCCAGCACCTTCAGGTATTCTGACCTGACAGTGAAGGGGACAAAGGACCGGTCGGCCCAGTTCCCAAAGAACATGGCCTCGCTCTTGCCACGGTTTACCTTGGCTCCCGAGGCCAGTTCAAACTGGTCGCAGGTGGTCAAGAGCCTGCATACAGACGTAGGATCCGAGCAGAAGACGGCAACGTCGTCCATGTACAGGGAGGCCTTGACTTGCATGCCTCCACTGCCTGGGATCGTCACTCCTCTTATACCCGGACCCTTCCTGATGGACTTGGCAAAAGGTTCTATGCAGCACACAAACAGGGCAGAGGAGAGAGGGCAGCCCTGCCTGACTCCGGATTTGATCTGGAACTTTTCTGATTCCCACCCATTGATTGAGACTGCGCTATAGATGTTTGTGTAGAGCAGTTTGATCCAATTGCGAATTCCCTCCCCAAACCCCATTTTGGAGAGCACATCCATCATGTAGGTGTGCGATATTCTGTCAAAAGCCTTCTCCTGGTCAAGGCTGATGAGGCAGGTGTCCACCCTCCTGTCTTGCACGTAGGCGATCGTATCCCTGAGTAGCGCGAGGCTATCAGCGATCTTCCTGCCGGGTACAGCACAGGTCTGGTCAGGGTGGATCACCGACTCCAGAGCAGACTTGACCCGATTGGCGATGATCTTGGCTAGAATTTTGTAATCCACATTCAACAGTGAAATGGGTCGCCATTTTCGAATTTCTTCCCTTTCCCCCTTCTGCTTGTAGATGAGGGTGATGATGCCTTTCCTCATGGACTCTGACATGCTGCCTTCCAGAAGCATACTCTCGTACACTTCCAGCAGGTCTGGGCCCATCCAGTCCCACAGAGCCGAATACAACTCAACCGGTAAGCCGTCGCTTCCGGGAGTTTTACTCGTCTCGAAGGATTTGACGGCCTTTGTCAACTCGTCCAGAGTTAGCGGTTTGTCCAGGTTTCCCAGCTCACTGTCGCCTATGACCTCCGTGATAGTCGACAGGAAGGTCTGGGAAACAGTGCTATCTGTTGGCTTCAGGTCATACAGTCCGACATAAAAGGATTGGCTGATCCTCAGGATGTCAGACTGCGATGACTTTACAGAGCCATCTTCTTCCTTCAGGCTGCTGATCACAGAGGTCTCTCTGTGCACCTTTTGGAAGAAGAAGCGTGAGCACTTTTCATCCTGCTCCACGGAGCGGACTCTGGAACGGAAGATAACCCTGGAGGCCTCCGAGGTGTAGAGCGAGGCTTGCTGGCTCTTCACCGCTTGGTGGAGAGCCAGTTCATCCACAGTTCATGGAGGCAGCAGCACATTTAAAAGTGCAGCTGTCTTCAAGAACATACAATGCAGAAGGAGGCCATGCAAGAAGAAGCACTTTTTATTATCGTGATTTTAAAAACAAAACATTTAAGAAAAAGATCTAAACCTACCAGAGTTTTTTGGAGAGGTCAGGCACACTTTGGGAGGGGTCCATTATGTTTTTGACATTGTTAAGAGTAGACATAAATTTGCATAAAATGTGGATAATGTCTGTGCAAGTGCCAAGCTGCCAAGCCTTTTAAATCTCCATCTCTTTAAATTTTGAGAAAAGAAAACAGCCTACAGTTGAAAAACATTGGCGCTTGCAATTTTCAGTATATGGCTGTTGATTATAGGCCTCAGGACTATCGTTATAGGATTAGTCATAGAATCAATACAGTGCAGAAGGAGGCCATTTGGCCCATCGAGTCTGCACCGATCTTCTGAAAGAGCACACTACCCAGGCCCAATCCAAACACCCACCCTATCTCTGTAATCCCACCTGGGGGCAATTTAGCATGGCCAATCCACCTAACCTGCACATCTTTGGACTGTGGGAGGAAGCCGGAGCACCCAAAGGAAACCCACGCAGACACAATAAGAATTTGCAATCTTCACACCCACAGTCACCCGAGGTTGGAATCGAATCTGGGTCCCTGGCACTGTGAGGCAACAGTGCTAAGGGTTACTTAACTGCTTCCACAACCTGTCATTGTTAGAGTGGGGTGTATGCAAATTCACAGTTTGATTGACAACTCCAAATGGCCATAAGGAGATTGTCCTGGATGTGGGGTGTTTATTACAAATGGTAGTTTTATAATGGATTATGTACTTGAAGGAATTCCTTATTTTTATATGGGATTAAGTACTGGAAGGGATTTAAATGTATTGAATGGGATTTTAACCAATGAGCGTGTTTTTTTATATTGTGAAGTCTGCAATAGATATTTAATACATTATTTTATTTAATCCTACCGTGGCTCCTGATGGAGACTGGGTGAAATGGCATGGAAGTTGTAAGTGGTCGGTGAGGAGCATGGGTTGGCATTAAGTTGGCATCAGAGCTATAAAGGACCATGGGGATATGTAGAGGGGCATTGGTTAACAGGGAGAGTATGAGGTGCCATGACGGTTAGGTAGAGGGTTATAGGTTGGCATGGAGGGTATGAGGTGTCATGGGGGTGGGTGGGGACATGGCTGGTATGGATGGGGCATGGGGAGTATGTGGGGAGTGTAGGAGGTGTGAGGTTTAAGGGCTAGAGGGCTGTTTTTTAAAAAACTGCTTTTGTGTAATTGGTCTTTTAACCAGCCTTCCTTGGCACTCAGCGGTTCCTGTGACGCTGTTTCCTGGAGTAACAGGCCAAACTCTAGTTAGCGCTACATGTTCCCCCGCGCCCAGAATGAAAATCCAACTGTTCAGTACACTGTCTCCCAAATCGGGAACAAGGATTGGGCCCTCTGTGTGTATGTATGTATGAGAATGTGTGTAAGAGTATGCACATGTAAGCATGCGGGACAGTGTCTGTGTGTTAGGCTGTGTCTGTATGTGCGGGAGTGTATGTGTGTAAGACCGTGTGTGAGCATATGTTGTGTGTGTGTGTGCACGAGAGACTGTGTGTAACTATCTTTGTGTAAGTGTGTGTGAGACTGTATGTAAGCATATGTGTGTGTGTGTAACTATCTGTGTCTAAGTGTATGTGTGTGAGACTGTGTGTAAGCGTGTGTGTGTGTAACTATCTGTGTCTAAGTGTATGTGTGTGAGACTGTGTGTAAGTGTGTGTGTGTGTATATGTGCGTAAGTGAATGTGTGTGTATATAAGTGTATGTGTCTGATACTGTGGGCGCAATCTACCAGCCGTGTCCCGCAGGAACAAGGGTGCGACGAGCCCAGTAGATCACGGGAGAGGCCTCCCTCGGGGTGGCCATTACGCCTCACGGGATCTAACCAAGTCTCGCAAGGTGTTGCAATCTGGGCTCGCACGGCTAAGTTGGATTTGGTGCAGAGACGAGGGCACAATGCAACTTCACCACAAGACCGCCAGCTCTGAGCAAGTGTACTGGCTGCAAATTAATGACTGTAAACGGGTTGATTATTGTTTTCAATGTGGGCTCTGTAACCCTGGGGGGGGGGGGGGGGGGGGGCAAAGATTGCCCGCCTTGTATAAATCTCACCCAAATTTCTATACCATGGATATCAATGGGGAGGATTGTCTGGCATATTCCAGAATGAGTGGACAACCTGCTCCTGACGGCAAAGGTGAAACGTGACCCCAAGTGTTACTGAATTCTCCGTACACTTATGAAACAATTGGTAAGCTCTACCTGTGCTGCCTCACTGAAATGAAAATCGCTTATTGTCACAAGTAGGCTTCAAATGAAGTTACTGTGAAAAGTCATAGTCGCCACATTCCGGCGCATGTTCGGGGAGGCTGTTCCTACTCTACTTTTCTCAGTCTGAGCCCAAGTAAGACGACGGAGCAGAATGATGCCTTAAACACACTTCTTGTCCTGAATTCATTGTTTGCACTTTTACGAGATGAAATTCCTATTAAATCTCTCATGTAATGAGATCTGTCAGCTCCCAGCTCGGCTGCTAGGCAACATCATGGAAATGGAGCGCCCCCCCCCCCCCCTTCCCACCCCCACTCCCCGTAGGAGAATGGGGAACAGCCAGGGTACAGGGTGGTGTTGAGGGGAGCAGCACAGTGGGGAAGTGAAAGAAGGAAATGTATTTGCGTTTGACATTGTGAGGTCAATCATGGCTTGTTCAAGGACAGCCCCGGCTGGGAACAGGCCCAGAGGCACTGGAGTCTTTGACAGGGGAAAATTCATTCAGGAACGGTCCTTTGTTCAGACGCAGTGTTTCATAATGACTCATGCCATTGAGGAGATTGTACTTGTTATGAATTAAAAAGTAGCTCAGAGTCCAAAAAACATGAATTGCTGATGTGTGTCAGGCAGTGGTACAACATCAAGTTGCATTTATCGAGCGCCTTCAATTTAGTAAAACGTTCTGAAATGAAATGAAATTAAAATCACTTATTGTCACAAGAAGTCTTCAAATGAAGTTACTGTGAAAAGCTCCTAGTCGCCACATTCCGGCGCCTGTTCGGGGAGGCTGGTATTGGAATTGAACCGTGCTGCTGGCCTGCCTTATTCTGCTTTACAAGCCAGCGATTTAGCCCAGTGCTCAGGTGTTTCCCAGGAGAAAGTTTGAACGGAAATTTGAGAGTAAGCCACATGGAGAACTATCAGGGCAGGTGAGCAAATGCTTTGCCAAAGAGGTAGGTTTTAAGGAGGAAGACAGGGAGAGAGAGGTGGAGGGGGTGTGGGACTGGAATTCCGGAACCCAGGGCCCTGATTGAGGATGTACACTCAGCCAGAACTGGAGGAGTGCAGGGAGCACAGAGGGTTGCAGTCCCAGAGGAGGCGTTGGAGGTAGGGAGGCACAAGACCATGAAGAGACCTGAAAACAAGATTGGGAGTTTTTTAAATTGACGCACCATTGGCCCAGGAGCCAAAGTAGTCCAGCGAGAAATTAGGCGATGAACGAACGGGACTTGGAGTGAGCTAGAGTACAGTGGAGTTTAGTGATTGACTCTCCTTGGTGACTGTGGAATCGCTTGGGAAACACAAAACAGTATCATTTTCCAATGCCACGCTGCCAATCGGGACCTTCGCCTGTTTGGCAGCGCCCATCCGCATTTCACAAGGACTACTTTTCAACCAAGTGTGTCAACGGCTGGAAGATCGTCCACATGGTGTGGCTGTGTTTGAAATGCACGGCGTCAGCAGGACAGGCTTACTACCCAGAATGTGATATTGACTAACTGTCCCTGCAAAGCCAGCAGGCACCACCCTCCCACCTCGACGCCCACACAGAGTGCCAGGCTGGTCTCAGGACTCAGCTTGCCAACTCTGTGTGGGTTCACGCTGGGAGTTTTAAAAAAAAATTATTCATGGAATGTGGCTGTCGCTGGTCGGGCCAGCATTTACTGTCCATCACTAATTGCCCTTGAACTGAGTTGTTTGCTCAGCCATTTCAGAGGAGCAGTTAAGAGTTAACCACATTGATGCGGGTCTGTAGTCATGTGTAGGCCAGGTCAGGACGACAGATTTCCTTCCCTAAAGGACATTATTGAACCAGATGGGTTTACATGACAATCGACAATGTCTTCAAGGTCATCTCTAGTCACTTTGAATGAGTCATTCGGCTCATCTAAGTATGTGAAGCCTGTTTGAGGCTGCATTCTCCCGGCTTCCAGGAGTCACCGGCCATAAGACCATCAGACATAGGAGCAGAATTAGGCCACTCGGCCAATCGAGTCTGCTCCACCATTCAATCATGGCTGATATTTTCTCATCCCCATCCTCCTGCCTTCTCCCCATAACCCCTGATTCCCTTATTAATCAAAATCTATCTATCTCTGTCTTAAAGATACTCAGTGATTTGGCCTCCACAGCCTTCTGCGGCAAAGAGTTCCACAGATTCACCACCCTCTGGCTGAAGAAATTCCTCACAGGGCTAAATCGCTGGCTTTGAAAGCAGACCAAGGCAGGCCAGCAGCACGGTTCGATTCCCGTAACAGCCTCCCCGAACAGGCGCCGGAATGTGGCGACTAGGGGCTTTTCACAGTAACTTCATTTGAAGCCTACTTGTGACAATAAGCGATTTTCATTTTCATTTCATTTTTCATTCATTCAACAATGCCTTCAGTTCCTTCTTCCAGATCTTTAATTGGTGAGGCCTCACACGGGTGTGGATTAATGCG
The DNA here is from genome assembly GCF_047496885.1 of Scyliorhinus torazame. Taxonomy (NCBI): domain Eukaryota; kingdom Metazoa; phylum Chordata; class Chondrichthyes; order Carcharhiniformes; family Scyliorhinidae; genus Scyliorhinus; species Scyliorhinus torazame. Next base: position 263,297,569 of record NC_092714.1, on the reverse strand, counting down.
GGTCTCCACAAACAGGAGTACAAATATGCTGTCTGATGGTTCCGTGACTATTTTTGTTTGTATTTTCAGGTGGGCCTGTCGGCGGGAACCATTCTCTTCCTTGTTGGCCTGGCAACGGTCACCACGGGTTACCTGGTGCCCCCTAAGATCGAAGGTATCGGAGAGGCTGACTTTCTGGTTGTGGACAGACATGCCATCGAGTACAATGAGGCCCTGGAGGTCAGCAAGCTGGTCGGAGCCGTCCTCTTCAGTGTGGGAGGGGTGTCAATCGCAGCGTGCATTCTGGTCCTGACCCTTTCCAGACGCCACCCCAGAGATGAAGAGAGACAGTTTTCACCAATCCTGAAGGAAGGGCCACTTGAAACGAAGCATAAAATGGTTCTAAAGACTGGGTCACCAGGGGATGGCCAAATCCCCATTAGTTTGTCAAGCGTACAAAGTATTCAACCCAAAACGGGAACCTGAGGAGCCACAACCGAGCCCTTATGGAACAGGTCTCTCTAACGTGAATTCCAATGTGACGTCCTTATCAATTGGTCACAATTCCATCGATTGGTTTTAAATCGGGATCCTTTATTCACATGAAGAGTTTGCTGGCTGATCTGAGCATTTATCCCTCACCCTTCACCCAACCCCAGCCTCGCACTCTTCATTAATCCAGAGATTTCCCAATTTAACATCTAACTCGGCAAAATCTACAACCTTGACTTTTTCTTTCCGGCCTCTTGTGCATTCCTGATTTTTATTGTTCCACCGTGGTGGCCATGGCTTCAGCTGCCGAGACCCTAACTTCCGAAAGTCCCTCCCGAAACCTCTCCGCCTCCCTCTTCCCCTTTAAGACACTCTTTTTTAAAAAAGACATTCCAATTAAGGGGCAATTTAGCGTGGCCAATCCACCTACCCTGCACACCTTTGGATTGTGGGGGGTGAGACTCACGCAGACGCGGGTAGGATGTGCAAACTCCACACGGACAGTGACCCGGGGCCGGAATCGAACCCGGGTCCTCAGCGCCCTGAGGTAGCAGTGCTAACCACTGCGCCACCGTGCCGCCTCTTTAAGACACTCCTTAAGATCTACCTCCTTGGCTAAGTTTTTGACCACATGCTCTGTATATTGCCTTATATGGTTCGGTGTTAAATTCCATTCATGCTTCCATAAGGCACCTTAGGACGTTTTGCCATGTCAAGGGCACTAAATGAATAGAACTTCCCATTGCTGCAGTTGATAGTTTCCCACATAAACATTCGGTGAAGGAGGATGTCTTTGGTCAGAAGGTTACTGTGGTGATGCGGTGAGTCATGACATCGCCAAGTATCCCATGAGCGCCTGCTCTGCGTTTAAATCAGTTAATCATGACAACATCCTCTTTAACAAACCTCCACCCTTTTTAATTACCAGTTATAATTCTAGCCATGTGGTAACTCAGGAGACATAAATGCGAGCTAAACCCATTGGTAAATCAGTTGGATTATTAAACAAAAGAGGCTTTATAATGTACCATCCAACTTTTGCCTGGAAACTTTGATTCTTTAAGTTATTTTCCAAACAGAAAAGTTGCAAAGGGCACATCAAGCGGCAGTGATGCAGGAGAATGGCTTGGGGAGATAATGCAAAGCTCCTCTGGATCAATGCAGGCATCGCCTTTAGAAGCCCTCCAGGTATTTGGAATCAGCTGTCTGAAAAGGTGGACGAACCGGATTCACTGGTCATTTTGCGAAGATGTTTCCACTCTTGGGATGGGGAGGAGAGGAGGGGTGCCGAAACGAGGGGGCCGTAAATACAATATAATCACCAATGAATACAATTCTGGTGTAGCGTCTTTATGCATGGAGCGGTTAGAATGTGAAAGCTGTTGAGACCAATGCCGTGAGTCTAAAGGGAATCCAGATAAACATCGGAGGTTGAAAGTATCAGGAAGATCGGCCGATGGGATTCTACGCAGAGGGATGGGAAGAGACTTGCGTGGAGTATAGACGCCACCTAGGCTGAACAGCTATACATTCTATCCAATACAAAGCGGGATCTTCCAGTGCTGCCATGGAAATCGCCCACCCCGCAACCCCATCCACCGCGGTTCTCTGGTAGCCAAGGGTGCAAACCACAGGAAACCGCGTCAATTGCGGTGGGATCCCGCTGCCGGCCAATGATAGGCCACCTTCGCCCGCTGCAAAGCATGCCTCGGGGAATTGCGGGGGGGGGGGGGGGGGGGGGGAATCCTGCCCAATATGGAAAGAAATTGCATAGATGCTTGAAAAGGAGAAATTGAGGGCAGCACGGTGGCGCAGTGGGTTAGCACTGCTGCCTCACGGCGCCGTGGTCCCAGGTTCGATCCCGGCTCTGGGTCACTGTCCGTGTGGAGTTTGCACATTCTCCCCGTGTTTGCGTGGGTTTCGCCCCCACAGCCCAAAGATGTGCTGGCTAGGTGGATTGGCCACGCCAAATTGCCCCTTAATTAGAAAAAAAGTAATTGGGTATTCTAAACTTTAAAAAAAGAAAAGGAGAAATTGGCAGGGCTATGGGAAAAGAGCTAGTGTGGGGGCTGGGGGGGAAGGGGTGGCGAGGGGGGGGGGGGGGGGGAGGGATGACTGTTCCACAGTGTCAGCACAGACGGGATGGGCCTAATGGTCTGCTTCTGGCTGTGTAATAATTCTGTGGCTTCAGGACTCCAGAATTCCACGATCAGTGATTCCAACTCGCTTTCCATTCCGGTGCATTTTTGCTGCTGGAAGTGTCGGAGATCAGTGCACGTGAAGAGCTCACGGAGTTAGTGTTTGTCAACCCTGAGGCCTGTGTGTGAAACCAGCTCCAAGTTACGGGATGAAAACGTAGTCTTTCCGTTGAATTACCTTTTGAAGTGCTGCTTCCACTACCCTTTCAGAAAGCTGATTCCAACTCACTGCTTAAAAAAACCTCTTGAACGCCCGACTTTTCTGCACAATTGTAAACCTCGCTCCTCTGATTCGTAACCCCCTTCACCAGGGGGAATAGACCCTCCTTACTTACTGTAATCAAAATCATATGTAATTTTCAAGACCTCTACTAAATCTCCACTTATAACAATCCCACCTTTTCTAATCTCGCCATACAAATAACGTCCCTCACCCTGAAAGAATCCATGGTACACTCCTCTGCTTCCTTTCGCCAAGGTTAGAGTTGGTTACAGCTTAGATCAATTCATGACATACTGAGCCATATTTTATAATTCCTATCCCTGAGTGTTTATGGCACAGGAAATTCGACAGGAAGTCATACCACCATAGAGAGCTTGCCCAATTCTCCATCTAGTAATCGAAATGGATGCAAAACCAGATGAAGCTCCATTTCTTGCCCAATTCTCCCCTCTTCATTGTGGCCAGGGGTCCAACGCATGCGGGTAGAGAGACAGAAAACTCTCTCAGGGGCGGCACGGTGCTTAGCACTGCTGCCCCACAGCTCCAGGGCCCCGGGTTCAATTCCGGCCTCGGGTGACTGTCTGCGTGGAATTCGCGCATTCTCCCCGTGTCTGCGTGGGTTTCCTCCGGTTTCCACCCACAGTCCAAAGACGTGCGGGTTAGGTGGATTGGTGATGCTACAATTGGCCCTTAGTGTCCAAAAGGTTAGGAGGGGTTACTGTGTTACGGGGATGGGGTGGAGCCTCCAAGGGCTGGTGCAGACTCGATGGGCCGAATGGCCTCCTCCTGCACTGTAGGGGTTCTATGATTCTCTTCCCACCCCCGCTTGCTCAGGCCTTTTAGGAGCTGTTAGGAGAAGGCTCACTAGGCCGATTCCTGGGATGAATGCATTGTCTGATGAAAGGTTGAGCAGGTTGGGCCTACATTCACTGGAATTCAGAAGAATAAAAGGTGATCTTATTGAAACATCTAATATTCAGCGGGGGGCTTGGCAGGGAAGCTGCTGCGAGGATGTCCCCACCCCCCACATTCGGGAATCTAGAACTCTGGTCCCAGTTTAAACATAAGACGTCTCCCATTTGGGACTGAGATGAGAAGAAATTTCTCCTCTCAGAGATTGTTAGCCTTTGGAATTCTCTTCCCCAGCGAGCAGTGGAGGTCGCGTCAATCAATTTCTTCCAGGCTGAGTTGGACAGATTTCAGATCTGCAAGAGAGGCAAGGGTTTCGGGGGACAGGCAAGAAAGTGGAATTAAGGCCATTTCAGAGCAGTCATGATCGCACTACTCTTGCCCCTTTTGTACATTATCTTTTGTGTCACTTTGAGGCTTCACCACTTGACCTGTTCCAATAAGGGCAGCGGATTCTCAGATAAAGATATATTCCTGATAACACGTTTCCCAATGGGCGATATATTAAAGCAACCCAATCGCAGCGGACACCACCTTCATTCTGAAATTGTTCCTGGCCATAGCTTCATGAAAATAAACTATAAAATTAAAATAAATGCATTGCTGCCGACTGCAGGCACAGCGTTTTTGTGTGTTTACTGGGATTTCTCTCTTTATTACTAGCCCCTGGTACCATGTTCTGTCCTGCTCCATTGGCAATCGACTCGTCAACGTTCTCTTGCCTTTTTAACCACTTATTCTTTTTTTTCATTTCCCTCAGTGGGGTGCTACAAGGCAGGTGGGGAAAGGGAAGGTTTCATAGACGACGCATCTGCACTTGAGTAAAGCCCCAATCAATCACACCCTGAGACCTCTCTGCTGTAAGTGAATAGGATTAATTTCATTTCCATAATATGTATTATGCAACTATCCTCGACTTACTACATTTTTGTCAAGGATCAGGGGCGGGATTCTCTGTAATCGGCGCGATGTCCGCCGACCGGCGCCAAAAACGGCGCGAATCAATCCGGCATCGCACCGCCCCAAAGGTGCGGATGTCTCCACATCTTGAGCGGCCGAGCCCTCACCTTGAGGGGCTAGGCCCGCGCCGGACTGATTTCCGCCCCGCCAGCTGGCGGGAAAGGCCTTTGATGCCCCGCCAGCTGGCGCGAAACTGACTTTGCCGGGCGGCGCATGCGGGGGAGCGTCAGCGGTCGCTCACGGCATCCCCGCGCATGCGCAGTGGAGGGGGTCTCTTCCGCCTCCGCCATAGTGAAGACCATGGCGAAGGCGGAAGGAAAAGAGTGCCCCCACGGCACAGGCCCGCCCGCGGATCGGTGGGCCCTGATCGCGGGCCAGGCCACCGTGGGGGCACCCCCCGGGGCCAGATCACCCCGCGCCCCCCCCCCCAGGACCCCGGAGCCCCCCGTGCCGCCGTCCCCCGCCGTCCCAAAGGTGGTTCAATCCACGCCGGCTGGCGTGGGTTGACAGCGGCAGGACTTCAGCCCATTGCAGGCCGGAGAATCGCCAGGGGGGGGGCCCGCCGACCGGCACGCCGCGATTCCCGCCCCCGCCAAATATCCGGTGCCGGAGAATTCGGCAACCGGCGTGGGCGGGATTCATGCCAGCCCCCGGCGATTCTCCGACTCGGCGGGGGGGGTCGGAGAATCCCGCCCCAAATCCCAACAGTGGCGAGGATACTGGACTGAAATTCCAATATTGGGTGGGATTCTCTGAGCCCGATGCCGGTCCGGAGAATCGCCGCGACCAGCGCGAAACGCGCCACGCCGCCCCGACAGCGGCACGCGATTCTCAGGAGAGCGGAGAATCGGCGCCAGGGATGGGCCGAGCAGCTGTACAAAAAAACCTGAGTCCCGCCAGCGACGTTCTAACTTGGTCTTACCCAGAGGGACCTCGGCGTGGAAGGATCCGGGGGCGGCCTGTGGGGGGGGGGATGGGCGGGGTCTGACCCCAGGGGGCCTCTGCTTTGGACTGGCCAGCGATCGGGGCCAACCGATCGGCGAGCCGGCCTCTCGGGCTGGGGGCCTCCTTTGTTCCGCGCCGGCCCCTGTAGCCCTACGCCATGTTGCGCGAGGCCGGCGGGGAGAAAGGAGACACCGCGCATGCGCGGGAATTGTGCCGGTCCCACTGCGCAGACCCGCGGCGCCCGTCTGATTCTGGATCGGCAGCTGGAGTGGCGAGGGTCGCTGCAGTGCCGTGCTGGCCCCCTGTAGGGGTCAGAATTGCTGAATTTGAGGCCATGTTGACGCTATCGGGAAATGCGACGGCGTTGACGACGGCATCAACACTTAGCCTCAGGGAATCAGAGAATCCCACCCATTATATTTTAATTTTGTTTATTTTACATTCGCTCCAGGAGTGATTACGTGAAGAAATAAGAATAAGGTATATTAAAACAAACTTTGTTACCATCACAGTATTAAAAATATCTTTAACCATTGTTCCCACTCAAACAACAAGAAAAGACATCTCAGCTCGCAATCCACTATAAATAACAAACACTTAGGAATACTTGCTTTCCAGAGATGTCCTCTGAGAAAGAGCAATTTTTTGACACTGCTTTAAAGACAAGATCTGACTCCTGTCAAACCCATGCAGAAACTCTGACTGTATGTCTTCAGAAGATGCTTCTCCAGCTTGTTTCAGCTTCCCCTTGTTCTCAGGCAAGTCTGCTTTGCTTGGAAAGGCTGTTCATTTATTTTAACTGAACTGCGGTAAGACAAACGGCTTGGTGTCTGGGCACAGCCTCATCTAATTCACAACTGACTGCTTTCTGCAAAATGCCCGATGCCCTGGCTCCACCCAGTAATGACATTACCTTACCAAGCTGAAATCTAATTAACTCCACAGGGAATCCCCTTAATCCAAACAAAACTGCATTAGCCAAGGTTTTTATTTTTATTTTAAAACATGGCTGCAGCAGTCAAATATTAACTCAGGCTTTTAACCTTTACTGTACCAAATAACTGTAACACAATATATCTGAAAATCCCATATTCGTCACAAAAGATAATCCTGGAAACTTCCCCCTTCTGCCAGCTTCCCAAACTCTTTTTTCAGAGATCCGGAACTAATTGTTTGCCTTGTCCATTTGGGGAAAAGCAATGGGGAGGGTGGTTCATGCCATGAAAATGAGCTGGCAGGATGGAATATTACAGAAAATGGAGTTCACTTAATAGCAAATTGTCTATTCACTCAGCAAACAGTTTACTATAGAGTCTACTTAAATAGAATATCTTTGCACTACAGAAAATGGAACTCATGACTGGAACTATAGCAACATCGCCCCGGAAGCAGGATTATTACTCCAGCAAGATGCTGTGAGTAGAGGATCGTTACATAATAAACATGGTGGGATTTTCTGTACCCCCGCTGAGGCAGCCTGCCATTGGCCAGCAGCAAGATCTTGCAGTATCGTCACTGGTGATGGGTTTTTCCGTTGTCCACGCCCTCTGCCATCGGGGAACCGTCAGCAGGGCCAGAAGATCCCACCAGCAGGAACTGCTGGAAACTTCCGCCCTAAAGCTGTAAAACTGATCCCGGTCACTTACACCTGAGTGGTCTCTGGGCTTGACTGACAGGCGAATTCCCCGAACATCTCCATTCTGGGGCGGGGGCTTGTGGCATCAATTCATTTTTCACATTGCCTGGATCTGTGTCTGCTTAGAGTTATAGATGTTTACAGCATGGAAACAGGCCCTTCGGCCCAGCTTGTCCATGCCGCCCAGTTACTATCCCTAAGCTTGTCCCACTTGCCTGCATTTGGTCCGTATCCCTCTACACCCACACTGCCCATGTAACTGTCTCAATGCTTTTTAAAAGACAAAATTGTACCCGCCTCTACCACTGCCTCTGGCAACTCGTTCCAGATGCTCACCACCATCTGTGTGAAGAAATTTCCCCTCTGGTCTCTTTTGTAAGTCTCCCCTCTCACCTTAAACCTACACCCTCTAATTTTAGACTTCCCCACCTTTGTTGACTATCTACCTTATCTATGCTCCTCATTATTTTATCGAACTCTATAAGATCACCCCTAAGCCTCCTACCCTCCAGGGAAAAAGGTCCCAGTGTATCCAGCCTCTCCTTATAACTCAGACCATCAAGTCCCGGTAGCATCCTTTCAAATCTCTTCTGCACTCTTTCTAGTTTAACAATATCCTTCCTCTCATACGGTGACCAGAACTGAACACAGTATTCCATGTGTGGTCTTACCAATGTCTTGTACAACTTCAACAAGACGGCCCAACTCCTGTATTCAATGTTCTGACCAATAAAACCTGGCATTCTGAATTCCTTCTTCACCACCCCCTCCACCTGCGACTCCACCTTCACCTCCACCTTTCACTTCTATGTTTCCTTGGATGTGCACAAGTGCGGTCACACGTACAGAGCTCAGTGAGCCGATGGACCAACCCGGGAGGTACTGAGCCAGGCAAGACATGCAGTGTCAGAAACCAGCCTGTGCTGAGTTTGTGCAGCTCAGCTAGACCAGCGGTCAGAGTGGCGCAATTAGCCTCAGCACCTCTCAGGAGGGGGAGATTCAGCCAAGAGTCACTTTTTCATCGCCATCCACTGTTCAGTTGGAAATAGCTTCGTAGTCAAGAAAGCAGACGGAATGCTTGCCTTCATTGGACGGGGCATCGAGTATAAAAACTGGCAAGTCCGGCTGCAGTTGTACAGGACCATGGTAAGGCCGCACTTGGAATATTGCGCACAATTCTGGTCGCCACACTACCAGAGGATGTGGAGGCTTTGGAGAGGGTGCAGAGGAGGTTTACCAGAATGTTGCCTGGTCTGGAGGGTGTTAGCTATGCGGAGAGGCTGAATAGACTCGGACTGTTTTCATTAGCAAGATGGAGGTTGAGTGGTGACCTGATAGAGGTCTACACGATTATGAGGGTCATGGATAGAGTTGATTGATGGGCAGGCACTCTTTCCCAGGGTGGAGGGGTCAATCACCAGGGGGCATAGGTTTAAGGTCCTTGGGGCAAAGTTTAGAGGAGATGTGCGAGGCAGGTTTTTTACGCAGAGGGCGGTGAGTGCCTGGAACGCGTTGCCAGGAGAGGTTGTGGAAGCTGATACATTAACGGTGTTCAAAAGGCATCTTGACAAACACATGGATAGGATGAGTATAGAGGGATACGGCACCAGGAAGTGCTGATGGCTTTGGCAAAGGTTGGTATCATGACCGGTACAGGCTTGGAGGGCCGAAGGGCCTGTTCCTGTGCTGTATTGTTCTTTGTTCACTCTCTTCTGAAGGGTTCAAGTCCCATTCCACTGGCTAGAAAGCAAGATCTCAGTTTGCACTAAAGTATAATACTATCACAATGAAGTGTTAATCTGAAACCCCAGCTGCCATCTCAGGTGGACATAAAGAAATCCCACGGCTCTATTTCAAAGGACTGCAGAGTGGGTTCTCCCTGGCTGTTATTAACCCTATGACCAACATCATTAAAACAGATGATCTAGTCAGTGTCGCCTTGCTGATTGTGCAATTTTGCTGTGCACAATTGGCTGCGGTGTTTCCTACTTTACAACAGGCCAAGTGCTTTGGGATGTCTTGTTGTCATGACGGATGCTATATATTTCATTAAATATAGCATCGGGCAGCACGGTAGCATTGTGGATAGCACAATTGCATCACAGCTCCAGGGTCCCAGGTTCGATTCCGGCTTGGTCACTGTCTGTGCGGAGTCTGCACATCCTCCCCGTGTCCGCGTGGGTTTCCTCCGGGTGCTCCGGTTTCCTCCCACAATCCAAAGGTGTGCAGGTTAGGTGGATTGGCCGTGATAAATTGCCCATGGTGTCCAAAATTGCCCTTAGTATTGGGTGGGGTTACTGGGTTATGGGGATAGGGTGGAGTTGTTGACCTTGGGTAGGGTGCTCTTTCCAAGAGCCGGTGCAGACTCGATGGGCCGAATGGCCTCCTTCTGCACTGTAAATTCTATGATAATCTATGATAAATGCAAGTTCCTTATTTCAGTCTGGCTGCAAATTGAGTGAGCACAGCCTCACACTCCATTGTGACGGCTTCCATGCTGGAAGAGTTGACACTGAGGGCAAGGTTTATTTTTATTCTTTCGTGGGATGTGGGCATGGCTGGATAGGCCATCATTCTGTTCCCCATCCCTAATTGCCCTTGAGAAGCGGGTGCTGAACTGCCAACTTCAACCAGATGGGGCATCTACCATGTGGACCTTCTAACTTCAGGACCTTCCGGGAGATGGATCTTCACTTTCAACGGAGGATAGGTTGATGCCCAGGCGCCTTTTAAATATGGAACCCAGATATGATAGTGAAATGGACACCATCCAGCCTACAACACCCCCCCCCCCTCCCCCCCCTGCCACACACTTCACAGAACATCTGGAAACCCCTGCACAACACAGCCTGAAATCCCACCGGCTTCCGCAGAGGGGAATACGCCCCGTTCCAGTCCTTGCCATCGGACCTCGTCCTGGAATTGAAAATTCTACCCATTGCACTCCTTCATAAAGGAGGCACTCCATATAATGTCATCCATAATTTCATTTGACTTGGTAAGAGGTTCCATGCAATGAAACATAAGCTGCAGTAGCCTTTGTTTGCCAATCGGTGGCAGTGTGGTACAATTATTGCCTGGCTGACTCTGTCTCATCCATGTTAACACTATCTCTGGTTGCTTCACAAAGTCAGCGTTTCAACCTTCACAGCTACTGGGAGTGCATGAGGCTAGTGTTACTGCAGAGTAAATGCCACAATAATGAGGAGCAAGGTAAAGGTGATTGGGCATAAAGTGGGGAATAGCAGTAAGCGCAAAGTGTGACGTTTTTGAATGCAGCCAGCTGAAGATGTTAAAAGATGTACAATGCCAGAGTAACGCAAGATCTCTATCACACACTGGGCACTGCCAAGGTAACAGATGTGTGGTGATTTGTGGTGGTTGTTCCTTTAAGGACAACACAGTAGAGTAAGGGTCACCTGGCATGGGGGACCAATTGGGACACAGATTGGGCAATCCCCCAGAGGGTGGAGTCCTTTCTTGGGCAGGAGACATGTAGGGGACTCGGTGCAGCCTGTGGCTGCTGTATTGCTGTACAGTTATTCTTGACAGTAAATCCTTTTGTGTTTCCAATGAAGTCTGTGAAAGTGCATCATTACAATAGGCTTTCTATCACTTCCTGGGCAGTGCCAGGATACCACAGGATCTGTGATACCCTGTGCAGTACCTGAGTACCACAAATAAGTGTGAGGTCATGCATTTTGGTCAGAAAAATGGAAAGGAAACGTATTATCTAAATGGGGAGAGACTTCGGGGAGCTCCGATACACAGGGATCTGGGTGTCCTTGTGCATGAGTCACAGAAAACCAGCCTGCATGTACAGCAGGTAATAAGGAAAGCAAATGGAATGTTAGCATTTATAGCTAAAGGAATAGAGTATAAAGGTAAGGAAGTGTTTCTGCAACTGTACACGGCATTGGTGCGACCACATCTGGAGTATTGCGCACAGTTTTGGTCCCCTTATTTGAGGAAAGGTGTAGTGGCATTGGAGGCAGTTCAGAGGAGGTTCACCAGATTGGTTCCAGAGGTGAGGGGCGGGGTTCTCCCTCCCCCCGCATCCATTATCTGGTACGGCGCTCCCACCGGCAGCGGGATTCTCCATCCTGGCAGCCGGCCAATGGGGCTTCCCGTTGAGGGCACCCCCCACACCGTCGGGAAATCCACGGGCGTGAGTGCGCTGGCGGCGAAACGGACGATCCCCTCCGACAGAGAATCCAGCCTGAGGAGTTTGTCTGATGTAGAGAGATTGAGCAGTTTAGACCTCTTCTCTCTCGAACTTAGAAGAATGAGGGGAGATCTAATTGAGGTATACAAGCTGATAAAAGGTGTGGATGAAGTCGACGTGGAGCAGTTGCTTCCTCTTGTGGGGCGTTCGAGAATGAGAGGTCATAGTGTCAGGATAAGGGGTTGCAAGATGAGGACCTACTCCTCCCAAAGGGTTGTGAACCTGTGGAACTCGCTACCCCAGAGTGCAGTGGGTGCTGGGACAGTGAGTAAATTCAAGGAGGAGTTAGACAGATTTTTAATTGGTAATGGGTTGAAGGGTTATGGAGAATGGGCAGGACGGTGGAGTTGAGGCCAGGATGAGATCAGCCATGTTTGTACTGAACGGTGAAACAGGCTCAAGAGGATAAATTGTCTCCTCCGGCTCCTATGTTCTAATAACGAACTTTCCGGATTAATTCCCCTTTCCAGCTCTTGGTCTGCTGGCAGCCCTGTAGGTAACAGCACCTCACGCACAAATTTGGTGTACTTGATTATTAAGAGGATCAGGAGGGCAGCACAGTGGCACAGTGGTCAGCATTGCTGCCTGCGGCGCCGAGGACCCGGGTTTGAATCCCGGCCCTGGGCTACTGTCCGTGTGGAGTTTGCACATTCTCCCCGTGTCTGCTTGGGTCTCACCCCCACAACCCAAAGATGTGCAGGGTAGGTGGATTGGCCACGCTAAATTGCCCCTTAATTGGAAAAATTAATTGGATACTCTAAATTTAGAAAGAAAAAATTAAGGGGATCAGGGGTTATGGGGAAAAGGCAGGAGAATGGGGATGAGGAACATATCCGCCATGATCGAATGGTGGAGCAGACTCGATGGGCCGAGTGGCCTAGTTCAGCTCCTACATCTTATGGTCTAAACTCTATTAGAACCTGGCCATTTCTATGGTAACATGGATTCTCAGAATGATTATCAGGGACTTTTTGCAACTAGAAGGAGGCTATTCGTCCCATTTTGTCGGTGCCAGCTCTCTGAAGGAGCAATTCACCCACTACCACTCTGCCATCATCTCCCCATAGCCCTGCACAGACCCCGTCACTCTGTGGGCAATGCCTGGATAATACAGGTGGCACAATTCAGCAGACTCAAGTTAAAGTCCGCTGAACAGCATATTTAATTGGGTGCTTCCGGCGCCGAGAAAGACCCCGCTATTCAATGGTACTTTCCCGTTTTGTTTGGCCTTGGCGAGGAACGCCCCGTCGAGGCCACTCTTTCAGTCATTTCGTGCACTGGCGAGCTCAGCTGCCATTTTTAAAAGCAGTGCCGATCATCCAGGCCCCCTCCCTCCGCGGCTTCAGGACCCCCCCCCCCCCCCCCCCCCCCCCCCGCTCACTCAACGTACCTCTTCCGGGCTCCTCCAAACCACCTCTCACCCCACCTCTTTTGGGCAAACACCCCCCTTCCTGGGCCCGACCACAGGCAACCTGGCACCTTGGCACTGCCAGCCTGGCATCCTGTCAGTGCCCCTTCCAGCCTCACATTACCACCCAGGAGCCTGGGTGGCAGTATCAAGGTGCCAGGCTGGAAGTGCAAAGGTGTCCAGGTGCCAGGGTACCACACTGCCCTGTCCCTGACCACCTGGGGGCTGCAACTCCCCAGCGAGACCCCCCCCCCCCCACGCCGAGCTGCCATCATAACTGTTTCACAACTTTGAATCAGTGCCAAATGGAGACGCCGGTGAATCTGGGGCCCTGAGTGGATTGGGCAAGCACATATTTGAATGAGCCTAATGTGCGTGCCTGGATCTCATCCTGCGAGAGAAGGCCCAGATTGCAACATGCCGCGAGGTGCAATGTTTCACGCTTTGCAAATCTCGATGGAGGCTATCTCATGGGATTCAACGGCCTCGTCCCAACACCAAGTCGGCTGCGTCAAGGCCGCTGAATCGCACCCAGGGTTTTATCACGTAAAAGCTCCTCCAAGATCTGGGGATGCCCATGGTCCAGGGTAACCATGAGTGCTTCTCATGCTTTGAACAAGGGCCAATTTAACACAGGGTCACTGGGCAACAATGGAGATTTTGAGCTCAAATTGACTTTCTCCTCTCTCAGCCAGAGTTATTGAAGCTGTTGTGTGATTCCTTTCACTATCTCGGCTGTAACTAATTCAGGACTGACACACAATCCGTCCGCGACTGCGTTTGTCAGTCCCACTCAATCTGACCGGCAGCTGTGCATTTCTCAAACAGGCCATTGCGGGGAGCTAGTGACAAGGTTCTCGATGAAGACTTCACTCACTATAATTAAAAGTACAACGTTGTGCAACACAGGATTCTTACTAATGCCTCAATGTGATTTCCCGATAAATAAATGAATAGAGGATTGTGACTGAAAGATTATTCACTGCTTACTGGAATTGAGGACAACCAACCCATGATTTAATTGAAGAATAATTAGTTCCTCGTTAGCTATACCGGTTAACTATTCCAGTGTTCCCCCAGCCATTCTATACTAGCCTTGAAGTTCAGCTCAGCCGAAACCCAGCTGTCCATATCCGAACCCAGGCCACGTCCAACTTGACCACAGTCTTTGCTGACCCATATGTTAACTCCAGCCCCTCAATGCCTAGAATTTAAAACTTTAGTTCAATTTCTGTCTGCGTATGCCTCTGTGGATATTGGACCACATTAGTGTTGTTGCATCAAATTGCTATTGTGATGTAATGCAAGGACTGCATTTAAGAACAAAGAGAACAAAGAACAAAGGACATTACAGCACAGGAACAGGCCCTTCGGCCCACCAAGCCGGCGCCAATCCAGATTCCTTTTTTAGACCTGCTCCCCATTGCCCAAATGATCTGTATCCCTCCATTCCCCGCCCGTTCATGTCTCTATCAAGATACATCTTAAACATTGCTATTGTGCCTGCCTCCACCACCTCCATTGGCAACGCGTTCCACGTACCCACCACCCTCTGCATGAAAAGCTTTCCCCGCGCATCTCCCCTGAACTTTCTCCTTCTCACCTTGAACCTGTGCTCCTTTGTAACTGAGACTTCCCCCCCACCCCTGGGCAAAAGCTTCTGACTATTCCCCCTGACTATATCTTTCATAATTTTGTGGACCTCAATCAGGTCTCCCCTCAGCCTCCATCTTTCCAATGAAAACAATCCGAGTTTATTCAGCCTCTCCCCATAGCTAACACCCTCCAGACCAGGCAACATCCTGGTAAATCTTCTTTGCACCCTCTCCAAAGCATCCACGTCCTTCTGGTACTGTGACGACCAGAACTGCACGCAGTATCCCAAATGTGGCCTAAGGTTTTATACAACTGTAACATGACCTGCCAACTCTTGTACTCAATGCTCCGGCTGATGAAGGCAAGCATGCTGTATGCCTTCTTTACCACCTTATCCACCTGCATTACCACTTTCATGGAACTATGGACCTGAATGCCCAGATCCCTCTGTATGTCAATGCTCCTAAGGGTTCTGCCATTTACTGTATAATTCACACCTGAATTTGATCTTCCAAAATGCATCACCTCGCATTTGTCCGGATTGAATTCCATCTGCCATTTCTATGACAAACTCTCCAATCTATCTATATTCTGCTGTATTCTCTGATAGTCCCCTTCACTATCTGCAACTCCACCTATCTTAGTATCCTCTGCAAACCTGCTAATCAGACCATTACATTTTCCTCCAGATCATTTATATATATATATTACAAACAACACTGGTCCCAGCACTGATCCCTGTGGAATACCACTAGTTACAGGTCTCCATTCCAAAATACTCCCTTCCACTGTTACTCTCTGAGTCCTGTTGCCAAGCAGATTCTTCACACATCCAGCTAGCACACCCCAAATCCCATGCGACTTTACCTTTTGTACCAGTCTGCCATGAGGGACCTTGTCAAACGCTTCCTGAAGTCCATGTAGACGACATCCACAACCTTTCCCTCATCAACTCTAAAAACTCTATCAAGTTGGTTAACTCATGAGGGCGGCACGTGGCACAGTGGTTAGCACTGGGATTACGCGCTGAGGATCCGGGTTCGAATCCCGGCCCTGGGTTACTGTCCATGTGGAGTTTGCACATTCTCCCCATGTCTGCGTGGATTTCACCCCCACAACCCAAAAGATGTGCAGGTTAGGTGGATTGGCCATGGTAAATTGCCCCTTAATTGTCAAAAAAAATAATTGGTACTCTAAATTTATTTTTTTTAAAGTTGGTTAACTTGTAATTTTAGATTGAACTTTCCTGGTGATACAGCTCGTTAGGGTTAGTCACTAAGTGACTAGTCCCAGTCACTTGCTGCACGGCTTCAGGTACCAATGGGCCGGTTTAGGTCAGTTGGCAGGACAGCTGGTCTGTGAGGCAGAGCAAAGCGTGGGTTCAACTCCTGCACCAGCTGAGGTTATTCTCTTGTCGTCGTCCCCCCGAGGTGTGGTGACCCTCAGGTTAAATCACCACCAGTCAGCTCTCCCCCTCAAAGAGGAAAGCAGCCTATGGTCATCTGGGACTACGGTGACTTTGTTCTATGATGACCTACGCATCCCAACCTTAAATGTGTATCCCAGTACAGTGAAAGTATCTGGCTCGAAGCGATAACTCTCTCCGCGCGCAAGAGAAAAACATGGGGGGGGGGGGAATAAGAATACTGGTCTAAACTGATCTTGAACATCTTAAAATGGAAGACCAGCAAAAACTGGGAAATAAAATACTGATCCAAACCTTTTTTCCTAATAGGTGCTGAGTTTTCCCAGCACTTCCTGTATTTATTTCAGATTTTCAGCATCTGCAGTATTTTGCAATTATGATCTACATAGGTTCATAATGACATCAAACCAAACACATCATACTGAAGCTATTTACATTGAAACATATCTGCTGCACATATAGGAACATTGGCCCGGTGTATCGAGATCTGTTTGTGGCTTATTTACTTCAACTAATGTCCTCCTAGTTCTCAAAGATATCACTGTGTCAGGCATAAACCTCGGGGTGTTGTGAGAATCTGGAACCCTTGCCACACGGAGCAGTTGAGATAAATAACACCAATGTTTCCCCTGCTGGAGAGTTTAGAACTCGGGGTTTTAGCCTCGAGTTAGTGGATCAGCTATTTGAGATGAGGAGAAATTTCTTCACTCAGAGGGTTTTGAATCTTTGGAATTCTCTTGAGGTTAGACAGATTTTCGGACACTTTAAGGGCATCAAGAGAAGTCGGAACCTGGGCAGGAAAGTGAGTTTGGAACATAGGATCAGCCAGGATCTGGCCTGCATGTGGTTCCAGGCCCGCAACAATGCGGTTGACTCTTCACTGGGCAATTCGTGACGTCAGTCAGGATCTAACTGAATGGTAGAGCAAGCTCAGGGGATCATACAGCCCACCCTTGCCCTTACGCAGAGGTTTTTAAGGGGAAGCTAGACATGGGGCTGGATTCTCCGCTGTCGTGATTCTCCGCTGCGGAGGCAGCCTTAGGGATTTCCGAGGGCGTGGTACTGCCCGCAATGGGAACCCCCACTGGCCGGCTGGCGAGACAGAGAATCAAGGGCCGCGCGCACCAGTGGGACGGAGAATCCTATCCATGATGTACACAAGGGGAAAGGAATAGAGGGATATGTTGACAAGGTTAGATGGAGTAAGATGGGAGGAGGCTCCTGAGGAGAGTAAACACGGATTTGCTGGAGTAAATGGCCTGTTTCTGTGTGAACTTGCAAATTTTTCTCTTTATCCAAATTATTTCATTTTGAAAAAAAAAATTAGATTACCCAATTATTTTTTCCAATTAAGGGGCAATTTAGCGTGGCCAATCCACCTACTCTGCACATTTTTGGCTTGTGGGGGCGAAACCCACACAGACACGGGGGGAATGTGCAAACTCCACACGGACTGTGACCCAGAGCTGGGATCAAATCTGGGACCTTGGCGCCGCGAGGCAGCTGTGCTAACCACTAGGCCACCGTGCTGCCCTTTATCCAAATTATTGATAGACAACCCGGAAAGCAAAGAGCCTTGTGGGATCCCAACAAGTGAGCTATCCACACAAGGAGCTACTACTATCGATAACTCCCCTCTGCCAACCTGAATGGGGCTTATTTGGAAATACGATGGTTTATTGATAATGTCACTGGACCCGTAATCCAGAGGCCCAGAGCAATACTCTGGGGACCTGGGTTCGAATTTCACAATGGCAGCATACCCACGCCTGGGGGTTTCCCAATGGCGTGGGGCGGCCACAATGTGAAACTCCACTGGCCGGCTGCGGGAACAGGAAATCCCACTGCCGGCGGGGGCTGGCAGGAAGGAGAATCCCGCCTCTGGAACTGGAAGCTGGCCTCAGTAATGGTGACCATGGCAACTATCATCGATTGTTGCAAAAAACTCCCTGGTTCAATAATGTCCTGTCGGCAAAGAAATCTGCAGTCTACCTGTGGCTCCAGGCCCACTACAATGTAGTTGAAACTTAACTGGACAACCCAGTAACAAATGCTGGCTTTGCCAGTGATGACCACATCCCACGAACGAATAAAAAATAACATCAGCAATCGACCTTAAAGTCTCTTCGCCATTCCCATGGGAATTCGGCCTTCTGTGTGACAGGTTATTGGAGGAATTTTCAGATTGAATGAGCATCCGGGAGTTTGCTTGGGCCTGCCCTGTTCAGCTGCCATAAATTGGAGAATACCCTTCGTCGTCCAGTACTTCCCCGGAGCGGAGAAACTACGTCATCTTCTTCACAGCCTTCAACACGTCATTGATGACGATGAACATCTTGCCAAGGTCATCCCCACACCCCCACTACTTGCCTTCAAACAACCGCGCAACCTCAAACGAACCATTGTTTGCAGCAAACTACCCAGTCTTCAAAACAGTGACCACGACACCACACAACCCTGTCATGGCAATCTCTGCAAGACGTGCCAGATCATCGACATGGATACCACTATTACACGTGAGAACACCACCCACCAGGTACGCGGTACATACTCGTGCGACTCGGCCAACGTTGTCTACCTCATACGCTGCAGGAAAGGATGTCCCGAAGCGTGGTACATTGGCGAGACCATGCAGACGCTGCGACAACGAATGAACGGACATCGCGCAACAATCACCAGGCAGGAATGTTCCCTTCCAGTCAGGGAACACTTCAGCAGTCAAGGGCATTCAGCCTCTGATCTCCGGGTAAGCGTTCTCCAAGGCGGCCTTCAGGACCCGCGACAACGCAGAATCGCCGAGCAGAAACTTATAGCCAAGTTCCGCACACATGAGTGCGGCCTCAACCGGGACCTGGGATTCATGTCACATTACATTCATCCCCCACCATCTGGCCTGCAAAATCCTACCAACTGTCCTGGCTTGATACAATTCACACCTCTTTAAAAACCATCTCTGGATCTGTAAAGATTTAATCACCTGCTAATGCTCGCATTCCAAGCATTGTCTGGCATCTTTGAATTTGTCTATATATATGTTTCTGGAACAGACCTCTTCATTCATCTGAGGAAGGAGCAGCGCTCCGAAAGCTAGTGACATCGAAACAAACCTGTTGGACTTTAACCTGGTGTTGTAAGGCTTCTTACTATAAATTGGAGAGATACCCCTGACTGCAGAGGCAAACAGGGTCTCTGCTAAATACCCTCCAATGTTTTTCCAGCTATGCAGCAACAGGTTCCAGTTGCAACTTCTTGAATTCCTTCTTCTCTCTGCTGCTCGACTTAAAGTTACATGTTCATTACGCATCCACGGATCAAAACCGAAGACGGCAAAAATAAAGAAAGGGGAAATAAGAGAATCATCAGGAAGGATCCTTACACGTATTTCCTACATCACAAAAGTGACTACACGTCAAAACTACTTCGTTGACTATGAGGTGCTTTGAGAACGTGACCAGGAAAGGCGCTATATAAACGTGAGGTTTTCTTCACCTCCGCCCCTAAGCTTGGTGAAGAGGGAGAGCATGCATTTGGATTTATCAATGTCGTTGTACTCTATGAAGTGTAGCAGCCAACATGAGCACAGCAAATTCCCACGAACAGCAATGTGAGAAAAAAAGGATAAATATTGGCCGAGGAAGGAGTCGCCCGTTCTTCTTCATTGTATTCTTTATGTCCACCCGTCAGAGCAGACAGACCCTCAGTTCAACAACTCATCTGAAAGAGGGTAACTGCCTCAATACTGCACCAGATGTGCCGGGTCAACTTTGTTCCCAGGAGGGAGACTTAAACTCAGCTGAGAGTGTCGTGTTAAGCACACTGAGATAACACGGGCTGCAACTGGATGCAGCTTTAACTGAAAGATACTCCAGACCTTGAAGTTAGTTCAATCTGATTTATTGAACCTGTCACACAGTTAGCACAGTTCTCTATGAGTTCGACTCTCTGCTAACCGAAGTATGATTACTCTGTCTGACTGAACCAGACTAGCTCTTAGCCACGAGCTGGAGGTGTTATGTGATATATACACCCTGACTAACTCGGTAGATGTCCCCAGTGGAAAGAGGCGGAGTGTGAGTGCCTTGTGCCTTTTATAGTTGGAAACCACCCCCAAGTGTTCTGCCTGCTGATTGGTTATGTCCTGTTCTCTGTGTTCATTAGCTGCCTGTCTGTATCTCATTATGTGCATGTCTGCATATCATGACAGAGAGGGTGAGACCGCTTCCTACTGAGCTACAGCTGACAGGAGCAACACTCCATCCTAACATTAGGCGTGCACAATGCAAGATTTTTCAGATTGCAGCGTCACGTTTGGCAAATTTCTAAAATGAAATCAAGAAAAAAGATTGACACTAATAAGGGCAGTCACAATCAAAGCCCTCCCCAGCCTTTGGTCCCGACTCTGAGGGTTTACTGCACGTGTTCCTTCTGCTTTCTTCCCTCTCGATGTCGTCGGTGCTGTCCTGTTAGTCTCTGTTGGCCAATCGCAAGGGGGCCGGTGACCTTTCACATCTCCCCCAGCTGGCTTTGTTTCCTCTCATCCTCCTGTGGAACTTTCACATGAAACCCAGTATCTGTTCCCAGAAGAACAGGGTGATAGTCTGGGAGATCTCCGCTGCATCCTGTCCTTTCCCCCGAGTCTGTGTTCCATACCGAGAATAAGCAATTTCCCTTTTCATCGGAGCGCTGCAGGAAGGACACAGAACTATAGCAAACAAGGAAACAAGGCAACAGTGGGAGTTCCGGATGAAGAGAGAAGAGGAAATGTGAATCTCTACCTTGCCCTTGTCTGTCCTTGTCCTTACAATCTGAGTATTTCAATTATTTGACATCAAATTAACAACAACTTGAATTTATATTGGGCTTTTAGTAAATCACTTCAAGGTACACAACAAGAACATTATCAATAAATGTTCTGACATGAGTCACATTAGGAGCGACCATGAAATGTGACCAAAAGCTCAGTCATATACATAGGTTTTAAGGAGCATCTTAAAAGAGGAACATAGAACATAGAATTTACAGTGCAGAAGGAGGCTATCCAGCCCATCCATTCTGCACCTGCCCTTGGAAAGAGCACCTGACCTAAGCCCACACCTCCACCCCATCCCTGTAACCCAGTAACTCCACCCAACCTTTTTGGGGTCTAAGGGGCAACTTAGCGTGGCCAATCCACCTAACCTGCATATCTTTGGACTGTAGGAGGAAACCGGAGCACCTGGAGGAAACCCACGCAGACAAGTGAATGTGCAGACTCTCATAGACAGTCACCCAAGCCAGGGATCGAACCTGCGACACTGGAGCTGTGAAGCAACAGCGCTAACCACTGTGCTACCCTGTCACCCAGGCGGAGGAAATGAAAAATGAAAATCGCTTATTGTCACAAGTAGGCTTCAATGAAGTTACTTGTGAAAAGCCCCTAGTCATCACATTCCGGCGCCTGTTCGGGGAGGCCGGACCCGTGCTGCTGGCCTTGTTCTGCATTACAAGCCAGCTGTTTAGCCCACTGTTCTGGGAGGTCGAGACCCAGAGAAATTACAGTGAGAACGTCAGATCTTTCGCATAGGCAGCAGATGATAGGTCCACCATTGGTGGAGCAATTAAAATCAGGGGCGAGATTCTCCGACCCCCCGCCGGGTCGGAGAATCGCCGGGGGCTGGCGTGAATCCCGCCCCCGCCGGTTACCGAATTCTCCGGCACCGGATATTTGGCGGGAGCGGGAATCGCGCCGCGCCGGTTGGCAGCCCCCCCCCGCGATTCTCCAGCCCGGATGGGCCGAAGTCCCGCCGCTAAAATGCCTGTCCCGCCGGCGTAGATTAAACCACCTACCTTACCGGCGGGACAAGGCGGCGCGGGCGGGCCCCGGGGTCCTGGGGGGGGCGCGGGGCGATCTGGCCCCGGGGGGTGCCCCCACGGTGGCCTGGCCCGCGATCGGGGCCCACCGATCCACGGGTGGGCCTGTGCCGTGGGGGCACTCTTTCCCTCCAATGCGCATGCGCGAGAATGCCGTCAGCGGCCGCTAACGCTCCCGTGCATGCGCCGCCCGGAGATGTCATTTCCGCGCCAGCTGGCGGGGCACCAAAGGCCTTTTCCGCCAGCTGGCGGGGCGGAAATCTGTCCGGCGCCAACCTAGCCCCTTAAGGTTGGGGCTCGGCCCCCAAAGCTGCGGAGCATTCCGCACCTTTGGGGCGGCGCGGTGCCCGACTGATTTGCGCCGTTTTGGACGCCAGTCGGTGGACATCGCGCCGCTTCCGGAGAATTTCGCACCAGGTGTGCAATAAATGCTAGGATGGGAGGATGGAAGCGATCTCGAAGGATTGAAGGGCTGAAGAAGGATACACCAGAGATGGAGGCTATGTGGTCCATCATGTCTGTGCCACCTCTATTGAATGGGATAGAATTCCATTAATAAAAGCAAATAACTGCGGATGCTGGAATCAGAATTCCGTAGAATTGGAATTAAATGTTCGTTAAATTTTACCCCACTGACATTCGCTGTAATTTCCACCTTCAAGTACTTATCTAATTCCCTTCATAAATTGATCCTCCAGTCTGCTCCCGCCATGCTTTCAGGCTGTGCTATGCACATTGATGATCCCTCTCTGTGGGCACTGGTAAGTGGTATGTTGTGGGGAATGTTGCTAATTGCGATACATCGTGGAATAATCAATACGTTTCTGAAGATCCTCTCTAATCCGTAATTCTAGTTGAATTAAAGGCCTGTAGGTGACGCGGTCTTGTGGCGCAATGGGTTGCCTCCCTGCCTCTGAGCCAGACGCTCTGGGTCCGAATCCCGCCCTGGCCCTCGGAGATACCATTGCGTTTTCAGCGATTGGAGTCAGATTTCATCAGCAAGGTGTGTCCTCACCTCTGAGTTTGAAGGGTGTGAAGCTTGAGCACATCATAAGTGCAGTGACAGGAGATGGGGACACCACTGGATGAGTAACCCAGAGGACCAGGCTCATGGTCTGGGGACACGGGTTCAAATCCCACCACGGCAACTGGTGGAATGTAAATTCGATGAATAAAATCTGGAATTGAAAGCTCGGCTCAGAGATGGTGACCGTGGCAACTAACACCAAAGAAGGAAATCTGCCGATCTGACCCGGTCTGGCCCACATGTGACTCCAGGCCCACCGCAACGTGATTGACTCTTAACTTGCCCCTCTGAATTGGCCCAGCAAGCCGCTCCAGTTCAAGGGCAATTAGGAGATGGGCAACAAATGCCGGCCTTGCAGTCCCAATTGTGATTGAATGTATCCCTGGAGGTTTCCCATGACTTCTGCCCACACACACCAGCCATTCACTGGAATTTAAACCATTTAGGTGGATATTAATGATCGTGTCAGATTTCATAGCTCGTTATGGTGAACTCTCACAACACTGAGCTGCTTGTAGCCCAGTGCAGTGCAGTAGCCCAGGCCCCCCCCCCCCCCCCCTCTGTCAAGGTCCTTGGTGCTCAAAGAATTGGTGTCCTGGTGACTCAGTGCTTCCGAAAGAGAAAATGGGAGGGGGGGGGGAAGAGGAAACAAAATAGCAGCGGTGGGTGAGGTCTAACAGCTCGTCAGCTGTACTGAATGGAAGTGCAGAGAGCAGCACGGCTCACTGATTGGTACAGTCTGTACTTCCACCCCCACAGATGGGATGAATCAGCCCCAATTTGTTTAATGGTTTGTAAATTTGCAGCTCCAATCGTTCAGAAGAATCTTTAAATTGAGGTTCTAGCGGCCGGTCTCAGGTGGCTATAAAAGATCCCATGGTCGCTATTTCACCAAAGAGCAGGGGGAGTTATCCCCGATGCCCTGCATATCCTTCAGTCCACATCGCTGGTAAACCTGATCACCACCTCGTTTTTGTTTTGTGGAAGCTTGCTGTGCCTTCTTTCCTGAGCTCCGATAGTGACCGTACTCTGAAGGAATTTAATAGCAAACAAAAGCAAAATACCGCAGATGCTGGAAATTGGAAACAAAAGCAGAAAATGCTGGATAAACTCAGCAGTTCTGAATTAACGTTTCGAGTCCATATCATAAAATCCCTACGGTGCCAAAGGAGGCCACTCGGCCCATCGAATTCGCACCGAGCCTCTGAAAGAGCACCCAACCTAAGCCCATGCCCCCATTTTATCCCCGTAACCCAGTAACCCCACCTACCCTTTTGGACACTAAGAGGGAGTTTTATCATGGCCAGTCCACCTAACCTGCACATCTTTGGACTGCGGGAGAAAACCGGAGCGCCCGGAGGAAAACCACGCACACACGGGAAGAACGTGCAAAGACAAGACGGACATTCACCCAAGGTCCAAATTGAGCCAGGGTCCCTGGTGCTGTGAGGCAATTGTGCTAACCACTGTGCCCTATTATGTATTTATTTTATTTTCTTCCCATGTACTTAATGATCTGTTGAGCTGCTCGCAGAAAAATACTTTTCACTGTACCTCGGTACACGTGACAATAAACAAAATCCAATCCGAACAAAGTCCAATCCAACCGTGCCGCACATAGGACCCTAGTACAGAATGATGTGGGAGGGTCTTGAGGACTCAAAATGTTAACTCTGCTTTTCTCTCCACAGATTCTGCCAGACCTGTTGAGTTTATCCAACATTTTCTATTTTTATCTCTAAATGTATTTCATTGGCGTAAAATGCTGTTGTATGTTCCAAATTGATGAGAGGCGTTCCGAGTTAATTAGAATCACCACTTCTGGTATCCTTGTGTTATTAAGAGGACACATTAGGTACACTCAATGCAGTACTGAGGGAGCACTGCACAGTTGGAGGTGCCGTCTTTTGGGAGAGATGGTCACCGAGGCCCCATCTGCCTTCTCCCGTCAATGTGAAAGGTCACACAGCCACTGTTACATAGAAGAGCAGGGAAAGTTATGCCTGGGGTCCTGGACAATGTTCATCCCTCAATCGAAACATTGCTGTTTGTTGGAGCTTACTTTTGGCCAATTGGTTGCTGCGTGTGGTAATACCAGGTATTGCGGTACCTGAGAGGTGGATGACCATTGGCTAGACCCAGGAGTCTACCATTGGCTGATGTACATAGCTCCGCCCTGAGGGGCGGAGTATAAGAACCAATGCCGTCCCAGCAGCCTTCATTTTCTGTATCGAAGCTGCTGGGTACAGTTCTAGCAGATTAAAGCCTATTAGTTATGACTCACCTTGTCTCGAGAATAATTGATTGCGCATCACTGCGCTTTATGAATTACTTTTTATGAAATAAATTTAGAGTACTCAATTATTTTTTCCAATTGAGGGGCAATTTATCGTGGCCAATCCACCTACCCTGCACATCTTTGGGTTGTGGGGACGAAACCCACAGAAACACGGGGAGAATGTGCAAACTCCACACAGACTGTGACCCGGGCCGGGATTCAAACCCGGGTCCTAAGTGCCGTGAGGCAGCAGTGCTAACCACTGTGCCGCTGTGCAGCTCTCGCTTCATGATTTACAACAGGGGGCCGGTTTAGCTACGTTGGCTTTGCGACTTATTTGTGATGCAGAGCGAGGCCAGCAGCCCGGGTTTTATTCCCGTACCAGCTGAGGTTATTCATGAAGGCCTCAACCTTCTCAACCTTGGCCCTCGCCTGAGGTGCGGTGACCCTCAGGTTAAATCACCGCCAGTCAGCTCTCTCGCCCATAGGGGAAAGCAGCCTCTGGCCATCTGGGACTATGGTGGCTTTACAACAGTAAGTACACTTCAAATAATAACAGAAAGTGCTGGAAATGCTCAGCAAGCCTGGCAGCATCTTTGGAGGGAGAAACAAGAGTTGACATTTCCAGCCGAACATGGTGTAGCGCACAATGACTTACGAGAGATGAGAAGTGATGAAGTCGATCCAGGCTTTATTAAGCGATGCTTGTCCCCAGCAGCTCAGCAACAGAATGAAGCTGCGGGGAGAAGCTCGGGTTCTTATACTCCGCCTTCAGGGCAGAGCCAGAAGTCGGCAGATCCAACCAGGACCCGGGATCTGTCAGCCAATAGCACCTCGGCTTCACAGGTCCCACATGACCCCTAATACATACCACCACATTCACCCCTTGTTAAAAAGGAACCCGGTGGGGTGGTGGTTCGCATGGTGGTAGGGGTTTACAAGGCTGGCCCTGGAACAAATTTCGGACAGTGTTACTACAGTTTTAGCCCTACACTGGGCTATGTACAAGTTTGTGAGAACTATTTACAATATGAGCAAAAAAAAATGTTTTTTTGTTACAACAGCATTCTTGGTGTCACGCGGATTCCCCGAGTCGAGTGGGCGGTCTGGTCTTCCTCGTCGATCGCCTCAGCCCCGGTGGTGGTGCAGGTGCTTGCTCGGGCGTTGTCGTCTCCGGGAGCGTTTCGCGGTTTGTTCCTGTTTTACTCCTGGGTGGGCACGGGAGGAGGACCGATCCCCCCGGGAAGGGGGCGGTCGCGGGGTGCGCCGGTGGCAGGGAGGGGATGATCGGTGTCGGGGGTGTGTGTGTGTTTCCGGCGGGCGCCAGGTCCCACAGGGAGACCGTGTCCTGTCGGCCGTCGGGGTACGCCACGTAGGCGTACTGCGGGTTCGCGTGGAGAAGGTGAACCCTCTCGACCAACGGGTCCGATTTGTGCGCCCGCACATGTTTCCGGAGCAAGATAGGTCCTGGGGCCGCCAGACAGGTCGGCAGCGACGTTCCGGAGGAGGACTTCCTGGGGAAGACAAGGAGGCACTCATGAGGTGTTTGGTTAGTGGTGGTACACAGCAGCGACCGGATGGAGTGGAGAGCGTCCGGGAGGACCTCCTGCCACCGGGAAACTGGGAGATCCCTGGACCGGAGGGCCAGTAGGACGGTCTTCCAGACCGTGCCGTTCTCCCTTTCTACTTGCCCGTTCCCCCGGGGGTTGTAGCTGGTCGTCCTGCTCAAGGCTATGCCCTTGCTGAGCAGGAACTGGCGCAGCTCGTCACTCATGAAGGAGGACCCCCTGTCGCTATGGATATACGCGGGGCAACCGAACAGTGTGAATATGGTGCCAAGGGCTTTAATGACTGTGGCCGCTGTCATGTCGGGGCAGGGGATGGCGAAGGGGAAACGAGAGTACTCGTCCACCACGTTCAGGAAGTATGCGTTGCGGTCGGTGGAGGGGAGGGGCCCTTTGAAATCCAAACTGAGGCGTTCAAAGTGGCGGGAAGCCTTGATCAGGTGCGCTCTATCCGGCCTGAAAAAGTGCGGTTTGCACTCTGCGCAGATGTGGCAGTTCCTGGTGACTGTACGGACCTCCTCCACAGAGTAGGGGAGGTTGCGGGACTTTACGAAATGGTAGAATCGAGTGACCCCCGGGTGGCAGAGGTCCTCGTGGAGGGCTTGGAGGCGGTCTATTTGTGCGTTGGCACATGTGCCGCGGGATAGGGCATCGGACGGCTCGTTCAGCTCTCCGGGACGATACAAGATCTCATAGTTGAAGGTGGAGAGCTCGATCCTCCACCTTAGGATCTTGTCATTCTTAATTTTGCCCCGCTGTGCATTATCGAACATGAAGGCTACCGACTGTTGGCCGGTGAGGAGAGTGAATCTCCTGCCGGCCAGGTAATGCCTCCAATGTCGCACAGCTTCCACTATGGCTTGGGCTTCCTTTTCCACTGAGGAGTGGCGGATTTCTGAGGCGTGGAGGGTCCGGGAGAAAAAGGCCACGGGTCTGCCCGCTTGGTTAAGGGTGGCCACCAGAGCTACGTCGGATGCGTCGCTCTCGACCTTGAAGGGGAGGGACTCATCGATGGCGCGCATCGTGGCCTTTGCGATATCCGCTTTGATGCGGCTGAAGGCCTGGCGAGCCTCTGTCGACAGGGGGAAGGTAGTGGACTGTATTAGCGGGCGGGCCTTGTCTGCGTACTGGGGGACCCACTGGGCGTAATATGAAAAGAAACCCAGGCAACGTTTCAGGGCTTTGGAGCAGTGGGGGAGGGGGAATTCCATAAGGGGGCGCATGCGTTCGGGGTCGGGGCCTATTACTCCATTGCGCACTACGTATCCCAGGATGGCCAAACGGTTTGTGCTAAAAACGCATTTTTCCTCGTTATATGTGAGGTTCAGGGCGTTAGCGGTCTGGAGGAACTTTTGGAGGTTGGCGTCATGGTCCTGCTGATTGTGGCCGCAGATGGTTACGTTGTCGAGATACGGGAACGTGGCCTGCAACCCGTGCTGGTCAACCATTCGGTCCATCTCCCGTTGGAAGACCGAGACCCCGTTCGTGACGCCAAATGGGACCCTTAGGAAGTGGTATAGACGCCCGTCTGCCTTGAAGGCGGTGTACTTGCGGTCACCTGGGCGGATGGGGAGCTGGTGGTAGGCGGACTTGAGGTCCACGGTGGAAAAGACATTAAACTGGGCAATCCAATTGACCATGTCGGATATGCGGGGGAGAGGGTACGCATCCAGCTGCGTGTACCTGTTGATGGTCTGACTATAGTCTACGACCATCCTTTGCTTCTCCCCGGTCTTTACTACTACCACCTGGGCTCTCCAGGGACTATTGCTGGCCTGGATTATGCCTTCCTTCAGCAACCGCTGGACTTCAGACCGAATAAATATCCGGTCCTGGGCGCTGTACCGTCTGCTCCTAGTGGCGACGGGTTTGCAATCCGGGGTGAGGTTTGTAAACAAGGACGGCGGTTCAACCTTGAGGGTTGCGAGGCCGCAGATAGTGAGTGGGGGTATTGGGCCGCCGAATTGGAATGTTAGGCTCTGCAAGTTACACTGGAAACCTAATCCCAGTAATGTGGGCGCGCAGAGTTGGGGAAGGACGTAGAGCCTATAGTTCTTAAACTCCCTCCCTTGCACCGTTGGGTTTGCGATGCAGAACCCTTTGATCGTTACGGAATGGGATCCTGCAGCTAGGGAAATCTTTTGCGTGCTTGGATGGATGGTCAGAACACAGCGTCTTACCGCGTCTGGGTGAATAAAACTTTCAGTGCTCCCGGAGTAGATCAGGCATGGCGTCTCGTATCCGTTGACCAGCACCGTTGTTGTCGTCGTCTGGAGCGTCCGGGGCCGCGATTGATCCAGTGTCACCGAAGCCAGCCGTGGTAGTAGTGTCGCGGCGTCTTCTTTGGACCCCGTGGAGCCGTCGATGCTGGGGTCCTGTGTTGTCAACCAAGATGGTGGTGTCCATGAATCGCACGCGGCCGGGGGTGGACAAAATGGCCGCCCCCATGGATCGCACATGGTCGGGGGTGGACAAAATGGCCACCCCCATGAATTGCACATGGCTGGGGGGGTCACAAGATGGCAGCGCCCATCCTCCCCTCGTGGTGCCCGGGACCCAAAATGACGGCGCCCGCTGGTCGCACATGGGGCGCTGGGGGGGTTGGGGGGTGTTTGGGATGTGCTGGGCTCGTCCTTCTCCGGGGATTACGGCGACCCCCCCGGGACCGGCATACTGCCGCGTAATGGCCTTTTTTGCCGCAGCTTTTACAAATAGCTGCGCGGGCCGGGTAGCGCTGCCGGGGGTGTTTCGCTTGTCCGCAGAAATAGCAGCAGGCCCCCCCGGGATGGTCTGGCGCTTTAACCGCGCAAGCTTGCGAGCGGGGGGGAGTTTGTTGCGACGGGGGTCCACGGAGCCCAAGGGGCTGCCGCGCGGTCGGGGCCGTACGCGCGGGCGTTTTGCGAGGCCACATCAAGGGAGGCTGCAAGGGCCCGTGCCTCTGAGAGTCCTAGCGACTCTTTTTCCAAAAGTCTTTGGCGGATTTGGGGAGAGTTCATACCTGCCACAAAAGCATCGCGAATTAGCATGTCCGTGTGTTCGATCGCGTTCACCGGCGGGCAGCTACAGCCTCGTCCCAAAATTAGCAGTGCGGCGTAGAATTTCTCTAGCGATTCTCCGGGACTTTGCCGTCTCGTCGCAAGTTGGTGGCGCCGTAGACCTGGTTAACGGGCCGAACGTAGATGCCCTTCAGTAATGCGAGCGCCGTTGGGAAATCCTCTGCGTCTTCTATGAGAGGGTAAATTTCCGGGCTTAACCTCGAATGCAGGACCTGCATTTTCTGGTCTTCTGTGATCCGGCCGGGGGCCGTTCGGAGGTAGTCTTCAAAGCATGCTTGCCAGTGTTTGAATACTGCTGCCGAGTTCGCTGCGTGGGGGCTGATCCGCAGGCATTCCGGGGCGATCCGGAGCTCCATAGTCTTTTAAGCTCACTTAATAAATTCTTCAGAATTTCAGATTGAAACTTCAAAGGTATTCCATTGGCTGTAAAGGGAGCCATGAGACATCCCAGTAATCGTGACAAGTACTGCACTTTTACTTCTGGGTGTCACACCCCTTGTGCCCAGCTGTGTCCCATTTACATACCTACTAACAGGAGAGGGAACATGTTAACTCCCAGGGCAGCATGGTAATGCAGTGGTTAGCACAGGTGCTTCACAGCTCCAGGGTCCCAGGTTCGATTCCCGGCTTGGGTCACTGTCCGTGCGGAGTCTGCACATCCTCCCCGTGTCTACGTGGGTTTCCTCCGGGCGCTCTGGTTTCCTCCCACAGTCCAAAGATGTGCAGGTTAGGTGAATTGGCCACGCTAAATTGCCCTTCGTGTCCAAAAAAGTTAGGTGGGGTTACTGGGTTACGGGGATAGGGTGGAGGTTTGGGGTGCTCTTTCCAAGGGTCGGTGCAGGCTCAATGGGCCAAATGGACTCCTTCTGCACTGTAAATTCTATGTCTATGTGTATGTATCAGACTGAGACAGATAATTTGATTCAAATGATATTTAAAAGCTGTGCAACTGCAGCCTACATACTAGCACAGAATTGCCCCCATTTGTAGACCAAATACTGAGGACATCCCGAGTAACCTGGAGTTCTGGCATTAAATAAATTAAATGTTTTGTGAATACGGGTGACAAAGGAATTGTGTACGAAAATGCAGATGCTCTTGTGATACAAGGCATGACTTTAATCTCTATAACCAAATTTTTGCAATGCGCTTAATCGTGCAACCTCTTCCCCTAATGATAAGAATTGTATTCAATTGCAAAATCAAAATAATGCAATCCCTTGATTACTCAGAGTTATTTCAAGGATTAGAAACCCATTAACTAAGCTCTTGAGTAATGTTTTTTTCTGTTGTAATCTATTACAGAGCACGAACATTAACTCACTATTCTATTCCATGGAATGCCAGTTCCTGAAATATGACATTTCCCAACATCTCCTCGGAAGGTGTGATTAGTCAGAGGATACCAGCGCATCAGGAACAGTCTTGTCGTGATGGTGTATCTGTTGCTCAATCAGTGAGAAGGTAGACTGACCCTTTGCGGCTGGTGTTCCTTAATGCAGACCTGTGCAGAATGCACTGGTAAAACTTGCAGTTTTGCCTTCAGGTGAATACATTAAGCTCTCGTGAGGAGGTCTTGCGGTGCAGTGGCTAGCATTCCTGCCTCTGAGCTCGAAGTCCTGGGTTCGCGTCCCACCCCAAGACTTAATGGCTGAGGGAGATGCGTTCATAACGCGGTGAACCAGGTTTTTAACAAAAATATATTTATTAAAGTTTTTTAACACAATTTTTCTCCCTTACAAACAATAACCCCCCCCCCGTAACAAAAAAAAACGAGAAATCGCGCAGAGCAAGATATATACATGGCAAAATGATATATTTACACAGCTTTGTACACTGGCCCTCACCCGTATGGGCCAGTTTCCCCAACCCGTCGTGTTATCTCTTGCTCATCCACCCTCCCAGGCAATCCCCCATTCCCCCCCCCCCCCAAGGTTGCTGCTGCTGCTGACCGACCTTCCTCTAACGCTCCGCGAGATAGTCTAGGAACGGTTGCCACTACCTGTAAAACCCCTGCGCAGACCCTCTCAAGGCAAACTTAATCCTCTCCAACTTTATGAACCCAGCCATATTATTTATCCAGGCCTCCAGGCTGGGGGGCTTCGCCTCCTTCCACATTAGCAAGATCCTTCGCCGGGCTACTAGGGACGTAAAGGCCAGAATGCCGGCCTCTTTCGCCTCCTGTACTCCCGGTTCGTCCACTACTCCAAATATTGCTAGCCCCCAGCTTGGCTTGACCTGGACTTTCACCACCTGAGATATTGCTCCCGCCACTCCACTCCAGAACCCCTCCAGTGCCGGGCATGACCAAAACATATGGACATGGTTCGCCGGCTCCCTGAGCACCTTCCACATCTTCCCTCTACCCCAAAGAACCTACTCAACCTCGCCCCCGTCAAGTGCGCTCTGTGGACCACCTTAAACTGTATCAGGCTCAGCCTGGCACACGAGGAGGAGGAATTAACCCTACCTAGGGCATCAGCCCACAGACCTTCCTCGATCTCCTCCCCCAGCTCCTCCTCCCATTTACCCTTCAACTCTTCTACCAGTGCTTCCCCCTCTTCTTTCAACCCCTGGTGTATTTCCGACACCTTGCCCTCCCCGACCCATACACCCGAGATCACCCTATCTTGAACTTCTTGTGCCGGGAGCAACGGGAATTCCCTCACCTGTCGCCTCACAAAAGCCCTCACCTGCATATATCTAAAGGCATTTCCCGGGGGTAACTCGAACTTCTCCCCCAGTGCCCCTAGGCTCGCAAACGTCCCGTCGATGAACAGGTCCCCCATTCTTCCAATCCCCGCCCGATGCCAGCTCTGGAACCCCACGTCCATCTTCCCTGGAACAAACCGGTGGTTACCCCTGATCGGGGACCACACCGATGCTCCCATTGCACCCCGGTGCCGTCTCCACTGGCCCCAGATCCTTAGCGTTGCGGCCACCACAGGGCTCGTGGTATACTTTATCGACGAGAGCGGCAGCGGTGCCGGCCCCAGGCTCATTCCTTTACAGGACGCCATCTCCATCCTCTTCCATGCCGCCCCCTCTCCCTCCATAACCCACTTGCGGATCATCACCACATTTGCTGCCCAGTAGTAGCTCCCCAGGTTTGGCAGCGCCAACCCTCCTCGGTCCCTACTGCGTTCCAGGAACCCTCTCCTTACTCTCGGGGTCTTATTTGCCCACACAAACCCCATAATACTCCTGCCTACTCTCTTAAAAAAGGCCTTAGTGATCACGATGGGACGGCACTGAAACACAAACAGAAACCTCGGAAGGACCACCATTTTGACCGACTGCACTCTACCCGCCAGCGAGAGCGGTAACATGTCCCACCTTTGGAAATCCTCCTCCATTTGCTCCGCCAACCTCATCAGATTCAGTTTATGTAGGGTCCCCCAACTCCTGGCTATCTGGATCCCCAGATACCGAAAGCTCCCCTCCGCCCTCCTCAGCGGTAGGTCCCCTATCCCTCTTTCTTGGTCCCCCGCCTGTAATACAAAGAGCTCACTCTTCCCTACATTGAGCTTATAGCCCGAAAACTCCCCAAACTCCCTTAGAGTCTGCATGACCTCCACCATCCCCTCCATTGGATCCGCCACGTACAGCAACAGGTCATCCGCATATAGGGACACCCGATGCTCTTCTCCCCCTCGGACCACCCCCTTCCATTTATTACACTCCCTCAATGACATGGCCAATGGTTCGATCGCCAATGCGAACAACAGGGGGGACGGGGGGCACCCCTGCCTCGTCCCTCGGTACAGTCGAAAGTACTCCGACCTCCGCCGGTTCGTCACTACACTCGCCATCGGGGCTCTATAAAGGAGCTTAACCCAATTGATAAACCCTACCCCGAACCCAAACCTGCGCAGCATCTCCCAGAGGTACTCCCACTCTACTCGGTCGCGGTGAACCAGGTTGAGTGACAACCTGCAAATCCTTCCGAACACACCATTGGCTGGCGGTAAGAGCGGGAGAGTCTCCTGGTCAACTCGATGAGGAGTGGCACCCCTCAAGCTAGAAATCCCTGGCGACAGAGTAGCGACCTGTTCCGGGAATTACTAGCTATGGAAACAGTCTGCCTCAGTGCATCACAAGGTGCAGAAGAGAATTGGAATATCAAGCTCTCAATACCCTTCCTAAAGCTACTCTAACCCCTTGCCGCCGTCATTGCACTTACAGAATCACAGAATTATTTTGGTGCAGAAAGAAGCCATTTGGCATCCGCTCTCCAAGTGAGCACCGTGGGCGAGATTCTCCGGTCGCCGACGCCAAAATTGCATTCGGCGAACGGCCGGAGAATCCGAGTTCCCGTCCAAATCGGGGGTGGCGCCGCTTTCGCGATGCTCCGCCCCCTCCAAAGCGGTGTACTCTCCGAGTACGCTGCGCCCCGTATCAGCGGCCTCAGGACGTTGCCTGAGGCCTCCCCCCCGCCCCCCCCCGATGCTCCTCCCACAACCGTCCGTGTTCCCGACGGCGTTGGTTACGTGTGGCCTCGCCCGTCAGAAACTCAGCGTGTGCGGCTGCAGACTCAGCCCAGCGCCGCCACAGTCGGGGGAGGGCCGCTCTGCGGGCGGGGGGGGGGGGGGTGGGACTATTCGGGGCTCGGGGCACTGTGGGGGGGGTGGTCGCAAGCCGGCCGAAGGGGGGACTATTTCGCGGGCCGGGTCCACAAGTGGCCACCGCTATGGAGCACGGCGCGGTGGCGGCGGGCCCCCGCCGTACGCATGCGCAGCCACGGACCCGGCAATGCTCCGGGGCGTTTCGCCAGCTGACGCCGGGTGCTCGATGCTGCCGTCCTGCTTGCCCCCAGCAAAACGGGGAATCGGTGGCCATTTAGCACCATTTCTGATCCCACGCGGGAACATAGCCCCAGAATCGGAGAATCCAGCCCGATGACTTAGTGCCTTTCCCCCCCCTGTCCGTTCCACATAACCCCTCCCTGAAACCGACCATCCTAAAACATTTTACATGGCTTGCTGTCAAGTTGATTTCCATGATGTTCTTAAAAACACCCAGGGATGTTTCACTGTGTTAAAGAGGCCATATAAATGCAAATTATTGCTGTTGCTGATGCACAGTCCATTCACTGCACTGCGCAGCCCCTTTAAGGTTGCTATGCAGCCCCACCTTTGCACGTCTTAAAGGGACCACCCTTGATGCACAGCTGTTTGCCTCCTGTGCAGATGTTGGTGCCGACAATGGGCCAGAAGCTGCGAGGAGTGGCAGTCACAGTGACGTTGTGACTTCGCTCCGTTGTACCGAGCTTGAGTCAGGAGCAGCACATTTCTCGCCTGAGCTGCTGACTCAGGGCTCCTCAGAAATGTGCAGCTCGCCGGCTCTTGGGACACTTCAGTGCGGGGCAGCAGTGCAGGGCCAAGTGAAGCCACACCCCCATTAGATGGCGCTAGCTGCCACAAGGCAGGGGAGGTTAGAGATCCCATCTACTGTGAGAAATCAGGGAGAGGGTGGGCGCGATCAAACGGAAAAGTTTCTTTTGTAAGGGCCACAAAGAATCCAGCACAAGTTTTAAGGATACAAAGTAATAACATTTATTTACTATATCATATATACATAACAGTAGCAGTAACTTCCCTTGCTACATACTCCTTCCTGCTGGTTCCTGAACTGGCCAGCTTTATTTATACTAGGAGTTTACTAGTGGTTTCTCCGCCCCCCTTACTGG
This sequence comes from Scyliorhinus torazame, assembly GCF_047496885.1. Lineage (NCBI taxonomy): Eukaryota > Metazoa > Chordata > Chondrichthyes > Carcharhiniformes > Scyliorhinidae > Scyliorhinus > Scyliorhinus torazame. The sequence goes on along the minus strand of NC_092714.1, from coordinate 263,262,107 downwards.
GGAAGCTCATACTCCCACAGGATTGTGGGATAGTCATTAGTCCCCAGCCAATGGTAAGTAGGCAGGTTATAACATCCCTCCCCCCGCCAAAGTCCAAGGAATCCACCGAAGACCCTGGCGAAGGAGGGCGGCAGACTCGTTTGGCCGCAGGCCGGACACCATTTGCACGCGGCGCTGGATCAGGCGGCGTGTAACGAGACGGAGACCGGCACTTCCGTGATGAACGGCGCAACGGTTGTACATCCACGGCCTGTGGACCCGAGGATTCCCCCTCTGATGCATCCTGTGTCTCCATCTCGGAGACAGAGTCTGCTGCCTCCATCATGTCAGCGTCTCTATATCCATTCGATCCCGTAACGACCTGCGCAGGCTTCGAGTGAGGCACCAGTGGGAGATTGTGAGGACTACCTTCCCTTGACTCTGGTCTCTGCGGTTGTTGAAATGAGCTCTGGGGGCGGGGAATCTTTTGAGGGGATGGTCTTCTGGACCGAACGTGGTCTACATGTTTGCACTGGAGACGACCCTGGGCTTGCACTTGGTAAGATATAGGGCCCGTTTGGCGAAAGATTACACCAGGAACCCACTGGGCACCACCAGCAAAATTCCGAACGAACACTGTGTCACCGGGCGCAAACTGCCGAATCGGCCGATGCCGAGAAAATCCCTGTCCCTGCCGTTCTTGTGTGCGGCGTACTTTTGCGCCAATGTCTGGGAAAACCATACTAAGGCGGGTGCAAAGTCTCCGGCCCATTAGGTGTTCTGCGGGAGCTACCCCAGTCACCACATGGGAGGTGGTCCTGTACGTAAACAAAAAGCGAGCCAGTCTCGTGTCCATTGATCCGGAAGACTGCTTCTTTAGGCCTCTTTTGAATGTCTGCACTGCGCGCTCTGCCAACCCATTTGAAGCCGGGTGGTAAGGGGCAGTGCGGATATGGCGGATGCCGTTCATCTTCGTGAACCTCGCAAACTCCTCACTCGTGAATGGAGTGCCGTTATCCGTGACCAGCACCTCGGGGAGGCCATGCGTACTAAACGATAAACGCATCTTTTCAATTGTTGCGCAGGACGTTGTCCCCTGTATCTTATGCACCTCTAGCCATTTGGACTGGGCGTCAATTAGTAGAAGGAACATGGATCCTTGAAAAGGGCCTGTGAAATCTGCATGCAAGCGTGCCCAAGGCCACCCTGGCCATTCCCAGTGATGTAGGGGCGCGGCCGGCGGAAGCTTCTGATGCTCCTGGCAAATGGAGCAGTTTTGGGCCACCTTCTCAATGTCGGTGTCGAGGCCTGGCCACCAGACATAACTCCGGGCCAACATTTTCATTTTGGTCACGCCTGGATGCCCATTGTGCAAGTCTCTTAGTATCAGCTCCTGGCCTTTTTCCGGGACAATCACACGCGTCCCCCACAAGAGGATGCCGTCTTCCACGCTGAATTCTGACAGCTTGGAGGAAAATGCCCGCAACTCGCCTGGGAGCTGTCTATGCTGCCCACCATACAGGACTATGTGCCGAACCTTTGACAGGACTGGCTCCGTCTGGGTCCACTCACGGATCTGTGATGCCTTGACAGGCAAGGTGTCCATAAAATTTAGGGTTGCAACCACCTCACCGGTCGTGGGGGTCAACATGGGGCCGGTCGATAAAGGCAATCGGCTCAGTGCGTCGGCATTTGCTATCTGCATACCTGGTTTGTGCTCCAGAGAATACTCGTATGCAGCAAGCAACAAAGCCCAGCGCTGGATCCGTGTAGAAGCAATGGGCGGTATTGGCTTATCCTCTCTGAAAAGTCCCAGCAGGGGCTTATGATCAGTCACGATAGTGAAATGGCGGCCGTACACGTACTGGTGGAAGCGTTTCACCGCAAAAACCACTGCCAGGCCCTCCTTCTCGATCTGCGCGTACTTTTTCTCCGCTGCAGTCAATGTGCGGGAGGCGAAAGCTATCGGTCGTTTGGCCCCGTTCTCCATCTTGTGGGACAGGACGGCCCCAATATCATACGGGGATGCATCACATGTGACGAGCAAAGGCTTTCCAGGATCATAGTGGGTTACTAACCCAGACAATGACAATTGTTGCTTTACCCGCCGGAAAGCGGTTTCTTGCGGCTGACCCCAAACCCAGGTGTGATTTTTCTTTCGCAGAAGGTGCAAAGGGGCCAGCGTAGTTGCCAGATTGGGGAGGAACTTCCCGTAATAGTTTACGAGACCGAGAAAAGAACGAAGATGCGAAGTGTCAGTCGGAACGGGGGCATGTTGAATTGCACGCACCTTCTCTGCGACGGGGTGCAGACCTTCGTGGTCCACCCGATAACCTAGGTAGACTACTTCCTTTGCCTGAAGTACGCACTTTGTGCGACGTAAACGGACTCCAGCCTCCGAAAGGCGTCTAAGGACAGCCTCCAGATTTTCCAAATGTTCCTGCTCTGACGTCCCTGTAATCAAAACGTCATCTAGGTAGACAGCCACACGTGGTATCCTCTATGCGAGGCATTGGATATCGGTCGAGTCGGGAAACCGTATTCACTGTAAGTTTATAGTCGCCACACAAGCGAACTGTGGCATCTGGCTTCATTACAGGTGCAATTGGTGCTGCCCAGTCAGCAAAACGGACGGGCCTGATAATACCCAAACTCTCCAAACGAGTGAGCTCCCCTTCTACCTTCTCGAGCACTGGGCGCGCCCGGAAATAGCGCGGCGTGGCTCCTGGTTCAACTTGGATACGGGCTACGGCCCCTTTTATTTTCCCCAAACCAGGCTGGAATACATCTGGGTATCGTCCTAGCACCTCAGTCAACCCTTCAGAAACTGTTTGGAGGATGTGCTGCCATTGCAACTGCAAATGGTGCAACCAGTCCCGACCAACAGGCTGGGCCCATGGCCGCGCACCACGATAAGTGGGAAACGCCCCTCCTGGCGTCCATAGACAACAGGGGTCATTGTAGTTCCTGCAATGTCCAGTGGTTCCCCTGTGTAGGTGGCCAACCTGGCCTGATGGGTCTGTTGGTGAGTATGGGGTGGGAGTAGTCAGGAGGGTAGTCGGGGGGTAGTCAGTAGGCGGGGGTAGTGAGGAGGATGGGGTGTTGTTGGGAGAGTGAAAAGTAGTCGGCGGGTTGGGAGGGTAGTCAGGGGTGGCTAGGGAATTGGTCGGGGAAGTTCGTCGGGGGGGGCTAGCCAGCGGGGTGGGAGGGTACCCTCGGGTCAGGGGGTGTTCAGAGGATCCAGTGAGAAATTGGGTAATGGGGGAGGAGGGGTTGGGGTCAGCAGTATAGTTGTCCAGGAATTAGCAGTGGTTTTAATCATTCTAGGTGTAGCTATTCTGCTAAGTGAGTCAAAATCATTCGAAGTCTCAGATGTAAATCGGAGTATCGGACGGTGTTCCAGGTGCCGGTGAATTGCTCATTAGAAGTTTGAAGTTCCTGAGCTATTCCTGTGCTGTCCTAAGGCCGAATAATTCAGGGGATTTGGAGGAGTGGGATGGTGGGTGGGTGGCCCAGTCCCCTGGAAGCAAAGTTGGCATGGAGCCAACACGTTCCACATCCATCTGTCCCAAAGCCATAATGCGCTGCAGGGTGATTAACCGAGGGCCAAGTGGGACCTCCGCCCCTCACTGAGGAGGAAGCCTACCCACTGGAGCTGCCAGCGAATCGGATTGGACGGCAGCTCCATCAGTCGCAGCAACGCCAAGAGCACAGCAGTGGCCAATGTCGGTACTGCAAGCGAAGAAGGCAGAAAGCCCATGGAACACCGAAACAGGTAGGCCTGGGGTCTTGGACAGGGATGGTTTGGGGAGGTCAGAGAGGAGAGGGATGAGCTTAAGGCTGTGGGTGAATAGGAAGGAAGGGGATTTTGATCTTAGGGGGTCACTCCAGCTAGGTCAGCCACCGAAGAGCGAAACCTCACTTCCTTCCTGCCCGTCCAAGAACGTTTTAAAAAAATCAGATGCTCCTCTGCTCAGCTGGCCACGTCAAAGTTTTGTGGTGTTGACATCGTATTATCAGGGTCAATTGGCTTGATAAGAAACCCTGGATTACTTTTTTGAATATGTTGGGGGCAAGCTCGGGGATGCGTGGGAAGGTGTCGAGGCAGGCACTGCCCCCCCCCCCCGCACTATTTTACCTGCCCCCACCCCCCCAACCCGCCCAAAACACAAGGCGGCAGGGACACGTAAAGTACTGGCCCTTGTGTGGGGACTTCCAGGAGGGATCCTTCAGCTCAGCTTCTGGTGAACGTTCTGGGTACAGCACCCCAGAGACTGGAGATTCCGGGCCTACTATCACTAACCTTGTGTGATACACGATACACTGTGCAATTGAGTTAATTGGTTCACAGACCTCACTATAAATGTAAGATTAATGTGGAGCGGTGAAAATAAGAAGAGGTATAGAATGATCCAGATGACAAAGCAGCTACTTGGCTGGATGTCTACATAGAATCTCCGGTACAGAAGGGGGCCATTCGGCCCATCGAGTCTGCACCGGCCCTTGGAAAGAGCACCCTACCTAACCAGACTGCATCAGCAAATGTGTGGACGACTGCGTGCCAAGAAAGCAGTACGTGCGTTCTCCAACCGGAAACCATGGCTCCATCGCGAGATTGACTCCAGAAGGACAGATCTGAGGCGTTCAAGGCAGACGACCCTGACCTATACAAGAAATCCAGGTATGACCTCCGCAAAGCCATCCGAGATGCCAAGAGAGAATATCAAACCAAGCTAGAGTCACAGACAGACTCTCGGCGGTTGTGGCAAGGACTAAACAACATAACGGGCTACAAAGCGAAGCCGAACAGTATCTCTGGCAGCAGCGCACCCCTCCCCGATGAACTCAATGCATTCTATGCTTGGTTCGAGCAGGTAACCAACAATCCGCTGGCGAGTGCCCCAGCAGCCCATAATTCACCCATACCCATCATCACAGCTTCCGAAGTCAGATTGGCCTTCCTGAAAGTGAACCCTCGGAAGGCGATGGGCCCAGACGGGATCCCAGGTCGTGCACTCAGAGCCTGCGCGGACCAGCTGGCAGAGGTATTCACGGACATCTTTAACCTGTCCCTACTCCACTCCGAGGTCCCCACCTGCTTCAAGAAGACCACCATCATACCTGTACCAAAGAAGAACCAGGCAACGTGCCTCAATGACTACCGACCAGTGGCTACCCACGTCGACGCTACCACCAAGAAAGCACAACAGCGCCTATACTTCCGCTGGAAACTAAGGAAATTCGGCATGTCCACATTAACCCGTACCAACTTTTACAGATGCACCATAGAAAGCATTTTATCTGGCTGCATCACAGCCTGGTTTGGCAACTGCTCGGCCCAGGACCACAAGAAACTTCAGAGAGTCGTGAACACCGCCCAGTCCATCACACGAACCTGCCTCCCATCCATTGACTCCATCTACACCTCACGCTGCCTGGGGAAAGTGGGCAGCATAATCAAAGACCCCTCCCACCCGCCTTACTCACTCTTCCAACTTCTTCCATCGGGCAGGAGATACAGAAGTCCGAGAACACGCACGAACAGACTCAAAAACAGCTTCTTCCCCACTGTCACCAGACTCCTAAATGACCCTCTTATGGACTGACCTCATTAACACTACACCCTGTATGCATCATCCGATGCCAGTGCTTATGTAGTTACATTGTATATGTTGTGTTGCCCTATTATGTATTTTCTTTTATTCCCTTTTCTTCTCATGTACTTAATGATCTGTTGAGCTGCTCGCAGAAAAATACTTTTCACTGTACCTCGGTACACGTGACAATAAACAAATCCAATCCAGTCCAATCCATACCTCCACCCTATCCCCACACCTCCACCCTATCCCATAACCCCATCTCACCTTTTTCTGGGGGGACACTAAGGGCAATTTATCATGGCCAATCCACCTAACCTGCACATCTTTGGACTGTGGGAGGAAACCGGAGCACCCGGAGGAAACCCATGCAGACACGGGGAGAACGTGCAGACTCCGCACAGTGACCCAACCCAGGAATCGAACCTGGGACCCTGGACCCTTGAGCTGTGAAGCAACTGCATTAACCACTGTGCTACCGTGCTGCCCCATGTGCTAACCACTGTGCTACCATGCATGTCAGCTCTTTGAAAGACTCACCCAGTTAGCCTCACTCTGCACTTTCTCCAGAGCCCTACAACTATTTAGAACCACAGACTCCATACAGTGCAGGAGGCCATTCGGCCCATCAAGTCTGCACCGACCCTCTCTGATAGTGTACCCTACCTAGGCCCACTCCCCCACTCTATCCTCGTAACCCCAACTAACCTGCATATCCTTGGACACGAAGGGGCAATTTTAGCATGGCCAAGCCACCTAACCTGCACATCTTTGGACTGTGGGGTACCGCAGGGCTCAGTCCTGGGACCCCAGCTGTTCACAATATACATTAATGATTTAGACAAAGAAATTGCATGTAATATCTCCAAATTTGCAGGTGATGCTAAGCTGGGTGGCTGTGAGGAGGATGCAATGAGGCTGCAGGGTGACATGGACAGGCTGGCTGAGTGGGCAAATACTTGGCAAATGCAATATAATGTGGGTAAATGTGAGGCTATCCACTTTGGTGGCAAAAACAGGAAGGCAGATTATTATCTGAATGGTGGCAGTTTAGGAAAAGGGGAAGTGCAACAAAACCTGGGTGTGATGGTGGAACAGTCGCTGAAGGTCGGCATGCAGGTACAGCAGGCAGCGAGGAAAGCTAATGGCATGTTGGCCTTCACAGCGAGAGGATTTGAGCATAGGAGCAGGGATGTCTTGCTGCACACCTTGAGGTCACACCTTGATTATTGTGAGCAGTTTTGGTCTCCTAGTTTGAGGAAGGACATTCTTGCTGTTGAGGGTGTCCAGCGAAGGTTCACCAGACTAATTAAGGGCAGCGCGGTAGGATTGTGGATAGCACAATTGCTTCACAGCTCCAGGGTCCCAGGTTCGATTCCGGCTTGGGTCACTGTCTGTGCAGAGTCAGCACATCCTCCCCGTGTCTGCGTGGGTTTCCTCCGGGTGCTCCGGTTTCCTCCCACAGTCCAAAGATGTGCAGGTTAGGTGGATTGGCCATGATAAATTGCCCTTAATGTCCAAAATTGCTCTTAGTGTTGGGTGGGGTTATTGGGTTATGGGGATAGGGTGGAGGTGTTGACCGTGGGTAGGGTGCTCTTTCCAAGAGCCAGTGCAGACTCGATGGGCCGAATGGCCTCCGTCTGTACTGTAAATTCTATGAATTCAATGATAATTCCCGGGATGGCAGGACTGACATAGGAAGAAAGACTTAATTGACTGGGCTTGTACTCACTGAAGTTTAGAAGAATGAGAGGGGATCACATAGAAACATATAAAATCCTGATGGGGCTGGACAGGCTAGATGCGGGAAGAATGTTCCCGATGTAGAGGACGTCCAGAACTAGGGGTCACAGCCTGAGAATAAGGGGTCAGCCATTCAGTACTGCGATGAGGAGGAACCGCTTCTCTCAGAGAGTTGGGAACTTGTGGAATTCTCTCCCACAGGAAGCTGTTGGGACCAGTTCATTGGATATATTCAAGAGGGGGCTGGTCGTGGCCCTTGCGGCTAAAGGGATGAAGGGGTATGGAGAGAAAGCGGGAGTGGGATACTGAATTTGCACGATCAGCCATGATCACATTGAATGGTGACGCAGGCTCGAAGGGCCGAATGGCCTACTCCTACACCTATTTCCTATGTTTCCATGAAACCGGAGCACCCGGAGGAAGCCCACGAAGACACGGGGGAGAACCTGCAGACGCCACACGTCACGCGAGGCCAGAATTTCCCTTCCGTTATTCAAGTATTTATCCAATTCTCGTTTGAAAATGGAATCTGCTTTCAGGCAGTGAATTCCAAACCATATAACAACTCACTGTGCAAAAATAAATCCTCCTCATTCGCTCTCTACACCTCCCCATCCCAACTCCTCCCCACCCCCTCCAGCTCCTCTGTATTTTTTTGCTAATTTCTTGAACTCTGCGTCGCCTGGTTACTCACCCTCCTGTGGAATGGTAACAGTTAATATTTACACTTATCAAAACCTGACATGCTTGCGAAGAGATTAATGTCTGAGCTTCCTTCGGCTCTCTGAAGAGCAAGATGCCGAACGATGAGAGATTACGTCATGTCTGAGAAGGCAAAGTTCTGTTTCATTTTTCCTTAGCTCAGTAAACATGGCCTCTTCCTGTGGTTTTACACACAGTTACAATTTCATCTTGACATTGGGTGGATTGTGCAACTTACATGCTGTGACCTGGGAAATGCTGATTGAGGTCTGGGAAGAGGATGTGAGTGTGCAGGGAGTGTGTGTGTGGGGGGGGGGGGGGGGGGGGGGGGGGGGGGAGGGGGAGGATAGAGAAAGGTCATCGACCAGCTCAGGATCATTCCTTGGGAGAGCTGACAAAGCTTCCCCGAGGAGGCAGGGGTGGTTTGCCTCGGCGGCAGGATGTGAGGAACCTCTCTTTATTCACCTGGGGTGAGGAGCTGCGCCGATTTCCCCAGATTGAAAGTAATAGCACAGGTTGCCCAGTTAATGAGTAACCTGCTTGTCCCAACACTTGATCAACACTGGTTAAACTTATTAGGGATTAAGTTTGGTTACTGGGAGTGCTTCAATTCTGATTGAAGTATAAACACAATCCCTTCATGGGAGGAGAACGTGTCTCTTATTTTTGATGTGGTTATGTTCCACAGAACAATTCCTGTGGAACTCCCCTCCAAATTAATTATAATTGATGAGTAACTCGACACATCTATTTCCCGTCATCTATCTTTTGTCAGCTCTAATTTTTCAGAATGTTTCACGTGTCTCTCCACCCTTTTATTTTATTTTTTTTCCATTCTGAAGAAGGATCCTAGCTCCGGGCGGACACACTGAGCTTTTGTTGCATAGTCTCTCCCCTCTGACTGCCCATCTAACTATTTTTCCTCTCCGCCCCCTGTAGCAATTGTAGCGCACAAAGACTCCATGAGACGAATATAGTGAAGTCGATGAGGCTTTATTAAGCGTGTCTGTTCCCCAGCAGCTCGATAGTAAACTGGCCTGCGGGGGAAGACACCGGCTTCTTATACTCCGCCTTCAGGGCGGAGCTTGAGGTCAACGGCCAACCAGGACCCGGGATCTGTCAGCCAATGACATTAGGGCTTCCAGTCCCACATGACCCCCAATACATACTACCACACCCCCACCCATGTGAAGGTAAGACGTGGGATCAGAAATAGGCTACGTGCCCCTTCAGAGCCTGCTCAGCTATTCAATTGGAACATGGTTGATCGAATCTTGGCCTCACCTCTTCGTTGCCACCCGTCCCCATTACCTCGGCCCCCTTGCAGACCAGAAACCTGCCTACCTCAGCTTTGAATGTTCCGGCCCCCACGGCACTCTGGGATCGGGAATTTCAAAGATTTGTGACCGGTGAAGGCAACTCAAGGCCCACCAGGGTTCGGAGTGTGGTCCAGGAGGCATTTTCTTGTCCGTTGACCACGTGCGGGGTTGCCACATTCCGCTGAATTCCATCCACTTAGTATTTTTCCGACCTGAATGACTGAAGCGATTCGCACGTAAGGTGAGGGCGAGTGAAGTGAGGAGCGTGCAAATTGCTCACAACACTGACTGGGAGAGCCGTGCACTTCCTCTGCCTCCAAAGTGTAAATATTTATTTTGTTTTTACCATTTGACATGGAAGACAGCTCCATTAATATATAAATGATTAAGCATTTTCTACAACTCATTATGAAATATTCTGTGTGTATTAAATGAATTTAATGTTATCCATGGGGTCATAATTGGTTAATAAGCCCCGATTTCAGTCATGTGGCCCTCTGAGATGAGTCATAGAATCATACAGCACAGAAAAGGCCGTTCAGCCCATCGTATGTGCGCTAGTCAAATACAATTCCCGAACCATTCTAATCCCATTTTCCAGCAATTGGTCCATAGCCAATTGCACACCTAAATATTTCTTAAACGTTATGAGGGTCTCTGCCTCCACCACTCTTTCAGGCACCAAATTCCAGACTCCCCCTGCCTTCTCGGTAAAAACGGTTTCGCTCACATCCCCACTAAACCTCCTGCCCCTTACCTTAAATCATAGAATTTACAGCGCAGAAGGAGGCCATTCAAACCATCGAGTCTGCAGCGGCCCTTGGAAAGAGCACCCTAATTAAGCCCACCCTTCTACCCTCACCCCGTAACCCAATAACCTCACCTAAACGTATTTGACACTAAGAGCAATTTAGCATGGCCAATCCACCTAATAGTTTCGGGACTTGTGGAAGCCCACGCAGACACAGGGAGGACGTGCAGACTCTATACAGACAGTGAGCCAAGCTGGGAATCGAACCTGGGACCCTGGAGCTGTGAAGGTTCAGTGCTAACCACTGTGCTACCATGCAGCACCCAAATCTATGGCCCCTGGTCATTGATACCTCCTCATCTCCTCTTCAAACGGGAGACCCTGTATTCTGAAAAGATGCCCCTTGGTTCTAGCTTCCCTCACCAAGAGAGACCTCCTCTTTCATTCACCCTGAGAATGTTCGATGTTTCAATAAGATCACCTCTCACTCTTCTAAACTCTGATGTGTATCAGCGCAACCTGCTCAAACTTTCCCCATGAGACTCACCTCTAACCTCATTCTATTTGGTGAGTAACTAGATATGTCTATTTTCCATTTCATATTCATGGCCGGGATTCTCCCCTACCCGGCGGGACGGGGGGTCCCAGCGGGATGGAGCGGCGGGAACCACTCCGATGTCGGGCCGCCCCAAAGGTGCAGATTTCGATGCACCTTTAGGGGCCAAGCCCTCACCGTGAGGGGCTAGGCCCGCGCCGGAGTGGTTGGCGTGCCGAAAGGACTTCGCCGGGCGGTGGAAGTTCGCGCGTGCGCGGGAGCGTCAGCAGCTGCTGACGTCATCCCCGCGCATGCGCAGGGGGGGGGGGGTCTCTTCCGCATCGGGCATGGTGAAGGCTGTGGCCAAGGCGGAGGGAAAAGAGTGCCCCCATGGCACAGGCCCACCCGCGGTTGAGGGGAGATTTGACAGAGGCAGTCAAATTCATGAGGGAAGGGGCAGCACGGTGGTGTGGTGGTTAGCATTGCTGCCTCACAGCGCCGAGGTCCCAGGTGCTGTCAATCAGAGCTGGATGTTTGGAAAACATTGCAGTTAATTTCACAGATGACCACTTCAAAGTTACACAAACCATTGAGGGAGATGCAGGGAACAATGCTGACAGCTGGGTGCGTGTGAAACTGTCAATCACAGCTTAGCAAATCAACGTCAAAGAGATTTCATTTTTCATTTTCATTTCATTTCATTTTCATTTCATTTCAAATGAATAAATGGCTTGCAGGTGAAAGATCTGAGAGGGTTTAATCCCAGCTGACTGGTTTTCTCTTTCCAGGCATTGACAGATGCTGCTTCCTCTGCCTGAGCCAGCAGGTGTATTGCCCAGGTGAGTGTTACAACAGTAATTCCTTTCACGCCCTCTATCTACAGTGCTCTCCAGCTTCATGACAGGGGTCTTTCTTCCGGGGATCTGTGGGAGGTCACTTTATTTAGGAGGTCCCTGGGGTTCTCTTTATTTAGGGGAATTCTGGTCGGAGGCAGTGCGGGGGGACCCAGAAAATCCCAGGTAGGGGGGGGGGCTGAAAAACATTGTGGGGGGGGGGAAGGGGGCCCAGCGTGAGACCCCTCTATCAAGCTGCCGGCTCAAAATGGTGACACGGTAACCTGATTCCCTCGGGAACTCCTCGCAATCCTTGACGTGGGAAAATTTGCATGGCTAAGGGTTGGGAACCACTTCCTGACTTGTTCTCCCAACAGGAGCACAAATCAGGTGCAAGTCAGCTCGGGCGGGAGAGCATCGTCTCACAAACGTAGAATCTTGCCCACTGTCTTTAATGATCTACTCCCCAAGGAATCCTCTTAATATAAACAAAACTCCATTAGGCCAAACTTTTACAATGCTTTAGTTGCACCTCTGGCACCAACAAGTCTGCTGCCTTTGAAACCAGGATTTTTAGAAACATGACTGCAGCAGTCACACAGTAGCCCAGGTGGTTGACCCTTACTACACCAAATACGTACTATACAATATACCTGAAATTCCTACATTCATGACGAATGAGAACTAAAGCAGGCGGTCTCATACATGCCATAGGTTACAGGCCATGTTTGACCTTCCCTGTGTGTAACTATGTGATATCCATCCACTTCATTAATATAACTGACAAAGGATTGGCATGTGAAGGCAGGAACGTGTTTTCTTTGTAATCTTACACAGCATGTAACGAATTTGTGTGATTGTGCAACATTTTTCATAGAGTTTAGAAACCCAGATTTGATTGCAAAACCAAAATAATGCAAGATCTTAATTATTCGGAGCTAACCTTAGGGGAAGCATCACAGCCAGGATAATTTCAATAACTGGAAGCCCAGTAATTTACTTCTTGAGTAATTTACTTTCCTGCTGTAATCCAAACAATAACTCACTATTCTATTCCTTCAACGTTGCGGCCTGAAATCACCCATTTCGAAACACCAGTCGGTCGAAATGTGCTGGCTGGGGGCTAGCTGTAAGTCAGCATTGGTTTCAGTCGCATGTGGCACCTGCTCTAGTCCATGGGCAGCACGGTAGCACAGTGGTTAGCACTATTGCTTCACAGCTCCAGGGTCCCAGGTTCGATTCCCGGCTTGAGTCACTGTCTGTGCGGAGTCTGCACGTTCTCCCCGTGTGTGCGTGGGTTTCCTCCGGGTGCTCCAGTTTCCTCCCACAAGTCCCGAAAGACGTGCTGTTAGGTGAATTGGACATTCTGAATGCGCCCTCAGTGTACCTGAACAGTCGCAACTGGGGGATTTTCACACTAACTTCATAGCAGTGTTAATGTAAGCCTACTTGTGATAATAAAGATTATTTTAAAAAGTCAAAGAAGTTCCCGAAGCAACGGGCCAGGTCTTCCTGAGAAAAGCAACGTGTTAACAATGCACACTATTGTTAATGTGCAAAAGGGAGCAGAACTTTCCGCTCCCCGTCACTAAGGTCAGGAATCCCGATCGGGCGGCGAATCCTCCGTCGGCCCAAAGATGGTTTTGGCACCGGGCAGCAGCCCCATCCCGAGTCTCTGGTCCCATCCTGCTGTCCAGAGCGGGATTCCTGCCCCGCTTTGGTGGCAACATGCAAACAGCTCATATGCATTCATTAGAATGCAATTAACAGGCTGGTAACCCGAGCCCCCCCCCCCCCCCCCCCCCCCACCCTTCATTCAGATAAGGACGTCAGGGATGCCTTGACTCAAGACTCCTTTAACTTGACTGATGAGGTTTGCCTTCCTTCTGAGCCTAAGGGCAGCGCCTCCTTCACAAACATTTCTGACAATGCAGTGCCGTGACCCCACTGTTGCCTCACACCCTATGTAATACATTGTGTTCTCCCGGCTCTCTTCATACGGCACTGATGGGGCCTCCAAATATGAAAAACATGTGGAACACTCAGGGCATTGACACAAAATCTTGAATTATCTCTATAACAGCTTGCAATCGAAAGACAAAACAAACATTGATTGACACAGTTACAGAGCCCTGGATTCTCCTCCCATTGGGCGCACGCACTGGGTGGGCCCAGAATTGGATGCAAAATACTCTCCCAGCCGTGGTCGGACCCGGAGCGCAATGTCACACTGGCTGGCCAATTAATGGCCATGCCGCGTGAAGCGGGCTCTATGAGTGGCTGAGTTCTGCTGGCGAAGGCGAGATGAGAGCAGGCGCTGAGCAAAGGGAGGGCGTGGGCGGGCGTTTCCAATGTTCACTTGCAAGTTCTCCCCGTGTCTGCGTGGGTCTCACCCCCATAACCCAGAGATGTGCAGGGCGGGTGGATTGGCCGCGCTAAATTGCCCCTTCATTGGGAAAAAAAAAGAATCGTATCCTCTAAATTTATATTTTTTTAAAAAGCGAAACGGCCTCAATCCTGCATGTTTACAACAGAAATCGGGAGATAAGGAGGCGAAGGCGACAGCTTTGTGTAACTAGAACGGATTGTTCTTTTCAAATTTAAATTTTAAAAATGTTTTCTTTGTTGCTTGTCTGAATCAGCCGGCTGGTGAATCAGACCAAACACTTGGACAATAACTAACTCCTTAGCCAATTTCAAAGTGTTGATTTCCTGACCTTTGCTCCTGGGAAGCATTCACTTTATGACGTTGCTCAGGGGAAATTCCTTGCAAGAAGGTCAACAGCTCCCCCAATTGCAGGCGGCGAGGTTTGACGAGCGATAACCCATGCTCTATCTGCCCTGTGCTCATCTCCATTGAGTCTTTACACTGGAGAGGGAGCCAACAAACACGGCAGTGTAGAGCTAACAGGATGTCTGGCAGTCTCGATCGGACTATTAATAAGAGTGTGGAATATATTTGATCATTTCTCTTTGTCAAAGACTTGTGCCAATCCAAAGTGTGGCAACGGCAAGACTGGGTTGCTACTGATGGCAGGCTGAACTGACCAGAGGCAGAACACATCGCAATAACCTCACCGCAACACACCCCACCGCACCCCAACGCTCCCCCTCCACAACAGTATCACCCTATTTCCAGCTCCAGCTTTGACAAAGGGCCATGCAGACTCGAAACGTTCGCTCCCTTCTCTCTCCACAGAGGCTGTCAGACCTACTGAGATTGTCCAACATTTTCTATTTTTGTTTCAGATTCCAGCATCCGCAGTAATTTGCTTCTACAGTAGGTTAACTAGTTGTTCAGCTTGGAAGCGTTCAGCAACATGAAACGGCTCCTGAACCCAAAGTGTGGCCAGAGATTTGCCTTGCGCTCGTCCGTGCCCTCGGCCCAAAGGTTCCACTGGATTGATTCCCACAGCTGCTCAGGCTTGTTACCCAGTCCAGCTTTCGGGCCTCCTCCCCCGACTCTGGCTCGGTGAGTTCTCTTGCCTCTGGGTCACAAACTCCTTGGGTTCAAGCCCCACCCCAGGGGTTGTACGCAGAAAGTAGGACTGAAACTGCAGTGCAGTGCTGAGGGGGTGCTGCACTGCTGTCCTTTGGAGAAGTCAAACTGGAGTCCCACCTTCCTGCTCAGATGGATGTACAAGATCGCCTGCGACTATTTCAGAGACCAGAGGAGTTATCCCTGGCGCCCTGACCAATATTTTATCCCTCAATCCACATCGCTAAAAACAGACGACCTGGCCATTATCACATTTTACTTTTGGGGAATCTTGCTGTGCGCAAATTAGCTGTTGCGTTTCCTGGGCGGCACGGTAGCACAGTGGATAGCACTGTTGCTTCACAGCGCCAAGGTCCCAGGTGAAATTCCCGGCTTGGGTCACTGCCTATGTCTACACGTTCTCCCTGTGTCTGCATGGGTTTCCTCCGGGTGCTCCAGTTTCCTCCCACAAGTCCCGAAAGACGTGCTTGTTGGACATTGTGAATTCTCCCTCAGTGTACCTGAACAGGCGCCGGAATGTGGCGACTAGGGGCTTTTCACAGTAACTTCATTGCAGTGGTAACGTGAGCCTACTTGTGACACTCATAAAGATTATTATTATTACATTCCAACAGTAGCTACAATTCAAAAAGTACTTCATTGGGAAGGGGCGCTGGCCCAGTGGTTAGCACTGCTCCCTAACAATGCCAGGCACCGTGGATAGTTTCCAGCTTTCCTCCCACAGTCCAAAGACGAGCAGGTTAGGTGGATTGGCCATGCTAAAAATTGACCCTCTGTGCCCAAGGATGTGCAGATTGTGTGGGGTGATGAGGTTGTGGGGACAGGGCAGGGGGAGTGGGCCTAGGTACGGTGTGCTTCAGGGGGTCAGTGCAGACCCGATGGCCGAGGGATTCCATGGCTGTAAAGGGCTTTGGTGGTTGTAAAAGGCTCTAGATAAATGCAGCTCTTCCTTTTTGAAAGACAATGACTCAAGGTGAATCACTGGATTTGGCAGGTCCCAGTAATTCTTAATTGGCTATTCCTCGACTGACAGACTCGGTAATCGCATTCTTGGAGATAAACACAACAGGGTGGGAAAGTTAAGGATTCGAAAGGGATAACTTCCCTGGAATGATAGATGGTGATCTTTCTTACTTTCTAGGCAAGGAGAGATCCGCAGACTACATGGGCACCACAACCACATTCGATCCTGCTCTCGTTCGACGCTCGCAAGACCAAAATTATTTTATTGGTTAGCGATCACAAACAGGGTCCTTCTCGAGCCGAGGAGCAGGGACACAATTGTATTCAGCAGCTGAGACCTCAGCATTTTCTATCTCAACACAAACAAGAGATCAAACCAGGAATCTTCCTGGCCTCTAAGCTTTGTCCAGTGGAACTTCCGAGGGGGTTACTATATTTGTGTTAGTGACTGCGTTACTGGAGTTCCGCAATATAGTATAACTTCAGTACAAGACGGGCAGAAGATCTGGAGAAATGGGGTTGACGTGCTGTGCGTTGACCGATACTGGCTCGCTGTCCAGTCATGTCTTGGTTGTCAAATTCTCACCATTGTTTTCAAACCTCTTCATGGCCTCACCACTCACTATCCCTGTAACATCCTTCAGCCCAATAGTCAACCGGGATCTCTCCGTTACTTCAAAATTACTGAGCTGGACTTGGTTGTGCAGGACATCATTTAATAATGTGTGCATAGAGATCCGACAGTGCAGATGGAGGCCATTCAGCCCATCGGGCCTGCACTGATCCTCTGAAAAACACCATACCTAGGCCCATTGCCCCGCCCTATCCCCACCTAACCTGCACATCTTTTTAAAAAATAAATTTAGAGTACACAATTTTTTTTTCTCCAAATAATGGGGCAATTTAGCGCGGCCAATCCACCTAGCCTGCACATCTTTGGGGTGTGGGGGCGAAACCCACGCAAACGCGGGGAGAATGTGCAAATTCCACACGGACAGTGACCCAGAGCCGGGATCGAACCTGGGATTTCGGTGGCGTGAGGCAGCAAAGCTAACCCACTGCACCACCGTGCTGCTCCTAACCTTATCATAGAATTTACAGTGCAGAAGGAGGCCATTCGGCCCATCGAGTCTGCACTGGCTCTTGGAAAGAGCACCCTACCCAAGGTTAACCGCGCCACCCTAACCCCATAACCCAGTAACCCCACCCAACACTAAGGGCAATTTTGGACACTAAGGGCAATTTATCATGGCCAATCCACCTAACCTGCACATGTTTGGACTGTGGGAGGAAACCGGAGCACCCGGAGGAAACCCACGCACACACGGGGAGGATGTGCAGACTCCGCACAGACAGTGACCCAGCTGGGAATCGAACCTGGGACCCTGGAGCTGTGAAGCAATTGTGCTACCCACAATGCTACCGTGCTGCCCCTTTGCTACCTGCGCATCTTTGGACTGTGGCAGGAAACCGGAGCACCCGGAAGAAACCACGGCAGACACGGGGAGAACGTGCAGACTCCATATGGACAGTCACCCAAGGCCGGAATTGAACCCGGGCCCCTGGCGCTTTGAGGCAATGATGCCAACCACTGAGCCACCATGCCACACAATTTGGGAGTATTGTAAACTGAGTGGAGGATGGGGATGTATTTCAAAAGGCCGGTGGGGACGGACACGTGGCTGATGGAAATGTGACGAAGGAGGAGGAGCATTAGAAAATTATGGGCGTGATTCTCCCGTGCCCGGCAGGGGTCAGAGAATCCCGCCCAAAGACTCCAATCTCAAGGGGATGCAGGAACAGAGGGACTAGTGATTTACAGGCACAGATTTTTGAGGGTAGCCGGTTGGGGGGTGTTGAGAAGGGTCGATGTGGATTTAAGGTGCGTGACAAAAGATCCATGGGCGACATGAGGTTAAAGCTCTTCTTTAGCAGCGAGCGATTAGGATTTGGAATTTACTGCCTGAGAGTGCAGAGGGGTTGATGCAATCATGGCCTTCAAAAAGGAATGGCGTAGGCACCTGAGGAGAAAGATTTTCAAGGCTGGTGGGAAAGAGGGAGGGTGTGGGACGGGCTGAATTACTCTTACAGAGAGCCGGCATAGACACCCTGGCCTCCTTCCACTCTACGGCTGGGATTATCCAGTACCACCGGGGGTGGGGCTCCCTCACGGCGGATGCAGTGAGCAATTCAAATGTCGGTTGTCTTCGGTGGGACCGGAAGATGCCGCCAGTGGGAGGGGCCGGGAAATTCCGGCCTATATTTCTATTCCACGATTCTACATTTTGCCCTTTGTTCGCCCCTGATCTTCCCTCCACCTCTGCATCTTTAATGGGCCTACAACAGCCTCCAATGTGTTATGTCTCACGCCATCGAGAATTGCTGAGCCTTGGCCTACTGAGGATCAATCTGGACCAACAGGAGGTAAAAATTGCCCTGGAGTTTCCAACAATTAACGGTTAATCTCCAGGGCAATTTTTACCTCCTGTTGGTCCAGATTGATCCTCAGTATCACTGCCACAACATCCAGGGGGAGAAAAGTGTTTCTTTTATTTTCTTCTCTTTCAACACTTTTGCTCATTAGTTCCAAAAATATTGAAAACGGGGAGGAAATCTGGGGCAAAATTCTCCGGTATCGGCGCAATGTCCGCCGACCGGCGCCAAAAACGGCGCAAATCAGTCGGGAATTGCGCCGCCCCAAAGGTGCGGAATCCTCTGCATCTTGGGGGGCCGAGCCCTAATCTTGAGGGGCTAGGCCCGCGCCAGACTGATTTCCGACCCGCCAGCTGGCGGAAAAGATCTTTGGTGCCCTGCCAGCTGGCGCGGAAATGACACTATTGGGCGGCGCATGCGCGGGAGCGTTAGCGGCCGCTCACGGCATCCCTGCGCATGCGCTGTGGAGGGAGTCTCTTCCGCCTCCGCCATGGTGGAGACCGTGGCGAAGGCGGAAGGAAAAGAGTGCCCCCACGGCACAGGCCCGCCCGCGGATCGGTGGGCCCTGATCGCAAGCCAGGATACCGTGGGGGCACCCCCCGGGGCCAGATCGCCCAGCGCCCCCCCCCAGGACCCCGGAGCCCACCAGCGCCGCCTTGTCCTGGCGGTAAGAGAGGTGGTTTAATCCACGCCGGCAGGAACGGCATCCTAGCAGTGGGACTTCGGTCCATCCGGGCCGGAGAATCGCGGGGGGGGGGGCCCGCCAACCGGCGCGGCGCGATTCCCGCCCCCGCCGAATCTCCGGTGCCGGAGAATTCGGCAACCGGCCGGTGCGGGATTCACGCCAGCCCCCGGCGATTCTCCGACCCGGCGGGGGGTCGGAGAATCCCGCCCCTTATTTTCAGCTGATAGTTGGGAATCATCCAATCAACTTAGTGGTTGGCCGTTTCGGCAATGAAGAGAGGCTGGTTAGGCTGGGGTTGTTTGCTTCGGAGCGGAGAAGGCTGAAGCAGGGGTAGGGGGAGCTGATCGAGCTGTGCAGAATTATGAGGTGCATAGAATGGGTAGATAGGAAGGAACATTTCCCCTTAGCGGAGGGATAAATAACCCAGGGGCATCGATTTAAGGTAAGGGGCAGGAGATTTAGAGGGGGATCTGAGGATTTCACCAAGAGGGGTGGTGGGAATCTGGAACTCGCTGCCTGAAAAGGTGGTAGAGGCGGAAACCCTCACAAGATTTAAGAAGCATTTAGATGAGCGTTGGAACGCTGAAGTACACAAGGCTACGGATCAAGTGCTAGTAATGGGATTAGAATAGACAGGCGCTTGATGGCTGGCAGAGACCCGATGGGCCGCAGGGACTCTTTCTGTCTGTGCTGTGAAACACTATGGCACCTTTTTATCTCTACTCATCGATCGTCAACATCAGAAGGTCGTGGAGCAGGAGGAGGGAAGGAAAGGAATCAGGGGCAGGTGGGGTGGGACACACAGGCTCGCAATTCTAACTTGCTTCAAAATGCAAGCTTGCACCATCCAGGTCAATAAACTACCGCCACTAGGGGATTTTTGGCAGCTCTCGCTATCCGCCCCCACACCTCCCATGCTTTGCCTCATGCCTCCCGCACATGTCAGCATTGCGCAGAAGCAACCCGGCACCAGACTCTTGCCAACTGCCGAAACGGATGACGTAAGCGGCTTGTGAAAAAAAGGTTTCTCGCGGTGTGGAGACAGGTCGCTTCCACACAGCGACCCCCATCGCAAACCGCTGCTCTCGTTCAGCGCTACGGCCGTCTAAAGTAAAGCGGCTACTTTTGTGTCTCGTCTTCCAGCTTCTCGGCCTTCCGCGTTGCGGTGGGCCTAAAATAAGTAAACACGCTCGGCGTTAGTCTGAAGCCCGCGCTTGACTTCCGTGGTTCAAGTGAGGTTTCTCCACCGTCACACAGTGCAGCAGATGGTTAGCACAGATAGTGCAGTTTTTACACACTGCTGATAGCATTGCAGCTACCAGGCTCGCCTCCTCCTTCCCCCACCCCCCCAACCCTTGAATCATCTGTGTGACACTGGTTAGGCCCTGTATATACACTCAAGGTTATGGAAGAAAAATATGCACTGTCTCAGACTGAGTCATGGCTGACACATGGCTTATTTTTAACACGCCACTCATGTCAGGCTGTATTTGTAGCTCGGAGGAGCGCGCCTGCTCTCGCTACTCTAAATATCAGCAGAGAGTCTGGAAATCAGTTTTATACTTCATGGGTGAGGCCCCCATGGTAGTCACCACTGATGTATATATTGTATATATAGGATGTTGATATAGGTGCTTTACGGTTAGGCGCCTGTATTACAGGTACGGGGGTAGATTCCTGCCTGCTGGCTCCGCCCAGTAGGCGGAGTATAAATATGTGTGCTCCCAGTACAGCAGCCATTTCATCAGCTGCTGTAGGAGGCCACACATCTCAGTGTAGTAAAGCCTCGATTACATCCTGCTCTCGTCTTTGTGTAATTGATCGTGGATCAATTTATTCCACTGAGTTTTTCAGAAGGTGGACCTCCGCGTCAAGCCGGATCGCCGGCAGCTGCATCCGCAAGCAGACAACGCCAAACAGGACTTTGAACATTGGCGAGCCTGTTTTGAAGCGTACATCGGGTCTGCGCCGGACAAAATCCCAGCAGCTCAGAAGCTCCAGATCCTTTACACGCGGCTGAGCTCCAACGTCTTTCCACTTGTCCAGGACGCGCCGACCTACGCA
Organism: Scyliorhinus torazame; assembly: GCF_047496885.1. NCBI lineage: Eukaryota > Metazoa > Chordata > Chondrichthyes > Carcharhiniformes > Scyliorhinidae > Scyliorhinus > Scyliorhinus torazame. Next base: position 263,241,004 of record NC_092714.1, on the reverse strand, counting down.
GAGGCCATGGCGCTACTGAAGGAAAACTACGCTCAGCAGACTGACACACTCTACGCCAGGCACCTCCTCTCCACGCGGCGTCAACTTCCCGGTGAGTCGGTGGAAGATTTCTGGCGCGCCCTGCTCCCCCTAGTTAGAGACTGTGACTGTCAGGCCGTTTCGGCCACGGGACACTCGAATTTGCTAATGAGAGTCGCATTTGTTACGGGCATAGGGTCTGACTACCTCCGCCAGCGCCTCTTAGACGGCGCCACGCTTGACCTCGCGGCGACCAAAAAGCTATCGCTTTCACTTCTGGTCGCATCACGCAACATTGAGGCCTATGCCCCCGACCGCGCGGCCCACCCCCCCTGTGCATCGTGGACTCCGCAGTCGGCCGCCCCATCGTGGACCCCATCAGCGACCGCCCTCAGCCAATCCCACGCCTGTGCCATGCGGCAGCCAACCAACCCCAGGGGGCCCAAATGTTACTTCTGTGGGCAGTCAAAACACCCCCGACAGAGCGGCCCGGCGCGGAGCGCCCTCTGCAAGGCCTGTGGCAAGAAGGGACATTTCGCTGCAGTGTGCCAGGCCCGCTCAATCGCCGCTATTGTCCCGGCACACCCCACGTGCTGCAGTGGGTACCGCCATCGTCCCCTCCTAGGACCACGTGCGGCCAGTGGACGCCGCCATGTTGCCCGACACGCAACACGTACGGCCCGTGGGATCCTCCCAGGATCAACGGGCACCGCCATCTTGCTTCCCCCACGACGCGTGCGGCCCGTGGGCGCCGCCATCTTACCCGACTCAGGACCCATGACCTCATCTGGCCGCTCATCGCCTGCAACCGCCAATGACCAGCTGCGTCTCGCCTCGGTCACGATTGACCAGTCTCGACCACACAACCTCGCGACTGCTTCAACTAACGTGAAGGTCAACGGGCACGCGATCTCCTGCCTGCTGGACTCTGGGGGCACTGAGAGCTTCATTCACCCCGATACGGAAAGGAGCTGCTCCCTCGTGGTACACCCCGCTAACCAGAGAATCTCCCTGGCCTCCGGGTCCGTGGCAATCCGGGGGTACTGCATCGCCACTCTCACTGTCCAGGGCGTGGAGTTCAGTGGATTCCGCCTCTACGTCCTCCCCAACCTCTGCGCTGCCTTGCTACTCGGCCTGGACATCCAGTGCAACCTCTAGAGCCTAACCCTGAAATTCGGCGGGCCCCTACCACCCCTTACTGTGCGCGGCCTCGCGACCCTTAAGGTCGACCCACCTTCCCTTTTTGCAAACCTAACCCCAGATTGCAAACCCATCGCCACCAGGAGCAGACGGTACAGCGCCCAGGACAGGACCTTCATCAGATCTGAAGTCCAGCGGCTGCTTCGGGAAGGCATCATCGAGGCCAGCAACAGCCCCTGGAGAGCCCAAGTGGTAGTGGTCAAAACTGGGGAGAAAAACAGGATGGCCGTTGACTACAGTCAGACCATCAATCGGTACACACAGCTCGACGCGTACCCCTGCCACGCATATCTGATATGGTCAATCAGATTGCACAGTACCGGGTCTTCTCGACAGTAGATCTGAAATCTGCCTACCACCAGCTCCCCATCCGCAAGGCGGACCGCCCATACACTGCGTTCGAGGCAGACGGCCGCCTTTACCACTTTCTTAGGGTTCCCTTCGGCGTCACCAACGGGGTCTCGGTCTTCCAACGGGAGATGGACCGAATGGTTGACCGGTACGGGTTGCGGGCCACTTTCCCGTACCTGGATAATGTCCATCTGCGGCCACGACCAGCAGGACCATGACGCCAACCTTCCAAATTTCTCCACAAAGCCACTCTCCTCAACCTCACATATAACAAGAAGTGTGCGTTCAGCATGAACCGCTTAGCCAACCTCGGCTATGTGGTCCAGAACACAGTTCTGGGGCCCGACCCCGATGGCATGCGCCCCCTCATGGAACTCCCCTTCCCCCACTGCCCCAAGACCCTCAAATGTTGCCTGGGGTTCTTTCCGTATTACGCCCAGTGGGTCCCAAACTATGCGGACAAGGCCCACCCACTCATTCAAACCGCTGTTTTTCCTCTGACGGCCGAAGCTCACCAGGCCTTTAACCGTATCAAGGCCGACATCGCCAAGGCCTCAATGCATGCGGTCGACGAGACGCTCCCCTTCCAAGTCAAGAGCGATGCATCAGACGTCGCTCTGACCGCCACCCTCAACCAGGCAGGCAGGCCGTGGCATTCTTTTCCCGCACCCTCCATGCCTCCGAAATTCGGCACTCCTCCGTCGAAAAAGAGGCCCAAGCTATCGTTGAAGCTGTGCGGCATTGGAGGCATTACCAGGCCGGCAGGAGATTCACTCTCCTCACTGACCAACGGTCGGTTGCCTTCATGTTTAATAACACACAGCGGGGCAAGATCAAAAACGATAAAACCTTGAGGTGGAGGATCAAGCTCTCCACCTACAATTACGAGATTTTGAATCGCCCGGTAAGCTCAACGAGCCCCCCGATGTCCTATCCCGAGGTACATGTGCCAGCGCACGAGTGGACCGACTCCGGACCCTGCACGACAACCTCTGTCACCCAGGGGTCACACGCTTTTACCATTTCATCAAGGCCCGCAACCTGCCCTACTCCATCGAGGAAGTCAGGGCGATCACCAGAGACTGCCAGGTCTGCGCGGAGTGTAAACCGCACTTCTACCGGCCAGACCGTGCGCGCCTGGTGAAGGCCTCCCGCCCCTTTGCACGCCTCAGCGTGGACTTTAAAGAGGGCCCCTCCCCTCCACTGACCGCAACACGTACTTTCTCAGTGTGGTCGATGAATATTCCCGATTCCCTATTGCCGTCCCATGCCCCAACATGACGTCTGCCACCGTCATCAAAGCCCTCAACACCATCTTCGCTCTGTTCGGTTTCCCTGCCTACGTCCACAGCGATGAGCAGCGCCAGTACCTGCTCAACAGGGGCATTGCCTTGAGCAGGACGACCAGCTACAACCCCCGGGGAAACGGGCAGTCGGAGAGGGAGAATGGGGTGGTCTGGAGGGCCGTCCAGCTGGCCCTACAGTCCAGAAATCTCCAAGCCTCCCGCTGGCAGGAGGTCCTCCCTGACGCACTTCACTCCATTCGGCCGCTCCTGTGCACCGCGACGAATGAAATGTCTCTTTGCCTTCCCTAGGAAGTCCATCTCCGGGGTTTCGCTCCTGACATGGCTGGCAGCCCCAGGACCCGTTCTCTTCCGTAGACACGTTCGACTCCACAAGCCGGACCCATTGGCTGAGAGGGTACAGCTACTTCACGCCAACCCGCAGTATGCCTATGTAACGTACCCCGATGGCCGCCAAGACACAGTCTCCCTCAGGGACCTGGCACCAGCTGGTTCCCCACAACGCCCCCCCCCCTGCCCCGGCGCCACTCTCCCCTCCCCCGGCGCATCCCACCACAGCCATCGCTCCGGGACAATCCGTCCTCTCCTTGCTCACACCCGGGGATGAAGAGGATTTCGACACGCTCCCGGAGTCACCGAAGACCAAGCCGCCGCCGGAGTTGCCATCAGCACTGCGGCGCTCCCAACGACAGATCAAGGCACCGGACCGCCTGAATTTGTAATATTATCTGTACTTTTGAAACACAACTTTCTGTATATAGTTCTCCACCATACCCGCCGGACTCATTTTTTTAACAGGGGGTGAATGTGGTAGTCACCACTGATGTATATATTGTATATATAGGATGTTGATATAGGTGCTTTACGGTTAGGCGCCTGTACTACAGGTACGGGGGTAGATCCCTGCCTGCTGGCTCCGCCCAGTAGGCAGAGTATAAATATGTGTGCTCCCAGTACAGCAGCCATTTCGTCAGCTGCTGTAGGAGGCCACACATCTCAGTGTAATAAAGCCTCGATTACATCCTACTCTCGTCTTTGTGTAATTGATCGTGCATCACCATGCCGTTGGGATCTCTGTTCAGAGGCAGCCCCATGTCTGCCACTGAGGTGAAAGCTCCCACAATCAGCCTGAGCATCATCGCCCAATCGGACCGACAGATACTGACCAGTGTTGCAGCCTAGAGGCCGCTGATAGAGTTTGACTGAGATGCGACGCTTGCCCGAGTCAAATAGTCCACCACCTGCTCGCCCCCGACAGGGCTGTGAACATGTGGCCTTTTGACGCCCGTTTTTCTGGCGTGAAAGGCCAGATTTTTACGACGTGGAGACATTGTCCCTGAAATGGAGAATTCAGCCCCTTATACCTGCCCATGGCCCTTATCCCGTTTGTTGAACAAAAAATAAATAAATTCAGATTTACAGTCGATTTCGCATCAATTGCCATTTGAGGAAGAGAGTTCCAAACTCCAACAACTTTCATGTGAAGACGTTTTTCTGAACTTCACTCCTGACAGTTTCTGGCTCTGACCTGTGGATGATTCCGACTGTCCCCGACTCCCCGACCAGTGGAAATAATTTCCCTCAATCACCCTGTCACAGCTTGAAAGCCTTGGTTAAATCTCCCCCCACCAAACTTCTAAATCCCAGGCAATAAAACTCGAGTTTGTGCAAACTCTCCTGGTAATTTAACCCTCAGAGTCCAGGTATCATCCTGTTATATCGACACTGCTCTCTCTCCAAGGCCAATATATTCTTCATGGGGGGGGGGGGGGGGGGGGGGGGGGGGCCAGGTGTGACTTAAACAAGGCTTTGTTTAGCTGAAGCATTTTTAAAAATTTAGTGTACCCAATTCTTTTTCCCAATTAAGGGGCAATTCAGGGTGGCTAATTCACCTACATCTTTGCAGGTTGTGGGAGTGAGACCCACGCAGACACGGGGAGAATGTGCAAACTCCGCACGGACAGTGACCCAGGGCCAGGATTGACCTTGGGCCCTCGGCGCCGTGAGGGTAGCAGTGCTAACCACTGCGCCACCGCTCCGCCCCTGCTGAAGCATTTTTAACCAATTTCACCGGTGGGTATTTTAGTCTCTTTCCAGTCTGCTTGTGGAGGGTTTCTTTAGGTATAAACTTTGAGTATTCGATCACATCATCGCAGGAGGCGCTGGGGAGAGCAACTGCAACAGCCTCGCATGACGCACTATGTACACTCGCCCAGCGAGGGTGATTCATTAATCTAATCATTGCATCTATAATTGGGCCGCAGTCATTGCTCCAGCTCCTGGTGACATCACCGGTATGCAAAGAAATATGTAAAGCATTTTTAACACAGGATCTTTTTTAAACTGAGCAAAGGTTCAGAGTGTTAGCCTCACGCCAGCCAGTTCTGCAATGTGTGTTGGTTGTCAGTCATGGCTCAGTTGCGAGCGTTCTCATTGAGGGCTGTGGGTTCAAATCCCACTCTACGGACTACAACACAAGATTCAGGCTCAAGCTCGCATGCGATACTGGGGGAAATGCTGCACCGTCAAAGTGCTGTCTTTTGTAGTCTAGGTCCTCTCTGACCCCCGGGTGGATGCATAAGACACCCTACGGCACTATTACGCAAAGGAGTAAAGGGGTTTAGCCTTGGTGAGCAGTCAGCCGTCAACCCTCAGCCAACACTGCTAAAAACTGTTGAGCTGGTCACTCTCACTTTGCATCTTGTTGAATCTTGCTGTGTACAATTGCCTGCCACATGACAACAGTGACCACACTTCAAGAAGCACTTCCCATTGGCTGTAAAAGCACCCTGGGGTGGCGATAGGAGCTATAAAGATGGCAGTTCAACTGGGACATAATGACCTGGTGACAGATGCCCCACTGCCAACATGTTAGACTGAAAGTTAGGTGGATTGGCCATGCTAACATGCCCCTAAGTGTCCAACGGTTAGGAGGGATTACGGGGTAGGAGTCGGTGCAGATTTGATGGGCCGAATGGCCTCCTGTTCTGCACTGTCGACATCCTATGATTCTATGAAAGTGCTGGATGAGATCAATGTAAAGCCAAAATGAAACAAAACGTTGCGCACAAGCGGTGGGACCAGATGGGGACAGCCAATTAGCTGTCTCAGAGCTCCACAGGAACAGGAGCAGCCAATGACCTCTTCAACAGAAAGAAGTCATTGTCATTTCGGTACTTCACGTTTACCTGGGTCACGTTACCACATAAAAGTGTCGTGCCCATTGAGCTTGCATTGAGTAGTGTCAGGGTGAGAGGCAGGCTGAGGTGTGTGCATCACTCTCTAAATCTGCAGCCTCAGTTCCTGTCTCTTGTTCTGAGTCATCAACGCGGTCACACTCAGGTTGTCAAAACAAACAACAGGAAATATGCCTCCATTTTGTCAGCATTGCTCACAGAACAGGAGGATTTCATTCCAATATCATCCCCTGTCCTGTCATAAGCCCACAGGCTGACTCGGTACAGCCTGAGGCTTGCTCCAGGTCAGCTGGCAGCTTTCTTCTTTGGACAGGACAGTGGATGAGAGGGGCCGAATGGCCTGGCACTATCCGGTAAAGTCCGGCTCATGAACATGTAAAGAGATAGAGGAGCTTGGTCAAAGAGATGGAACATCTTAAACAAGGAGAGAGAGGTAGAAGGGGTTTAGGGAGGGAATTCCAGAGTTTGGGACCAGGGTTTCCAGAGGTCAGCTGAAAGCATCCAGCAGGACTCAGTGCAGAAGGAGGCCATTCTGCCCATCAAGACTGCACTCACCCTCCAAAGGTGCACCCTACCTAGTCCCACTCCCCTGCCCCATCCCCGTAACCTCGTGCATTGATCACGGCCAATCCACCTAACTTGCACATCTTTGGATTGTGGGAGGAAACCGGAGCACCCGGAGGAAACCCGGAATCGAACCTGGGTCTCTGGCGCTGTGAGACAGCAGTGCAAAATACTGTGACGCTCCTATGCTCTATGGGCTGTTTCCAGGGATGTATGACACAGGTTCGAATCCCACCACGGCAAATGGTGAAATTTGAATTCAATACAAATCTGGAATTAAAAAGTGGTAAAAGGTGACCATGAAACTATTGCCGATTGTCATAAAAACCCATCTGGCTCAGTAATGTCATTTGGGGAAGGAGACAGGTGGAGACAGGACGAGGGGACACTGACAATTAACGACATGTACACGGATGACAGACTAGTGACCCTGGAGGAACGCACGGAGCGGTTCCAACTACCTAAAGGAAACAAATGAGGTATGCGGCATGGATCAGCTGGGCCAGTGGACCTGTTTCCGTGCTGTAAATATCTATGACTCTTTATACAGGTCAAAAACTCCCTCCGTGGGGAAATAGCGACGTCCTTACCTTGTCTGGGATACAAGTGACTCCAGACCCACAGCAATGGGGTTGACTCTTAAATGCCCTCCGGGATGGGCAATAAATGCTGGCCGAGCCGACGACGCCCACATCCCATGAACGAATAAAGAAACACTCAGTGAAAGAAGCTCTTTGATCTGCCCGATAACTGCTTGTCATCCACTCCAAAGAGTTGTCCCTGTCCTGGACGTTGGCACATTCCAAGGTGCAGGGGTATGTCGCGGACGCACTGACACTTGGCGAGCCGCCACAGAGGCGCAATGGGGACAGGTAGCTGCCTAAGGCCTATTCAACCATCGTGCACCAAGGGACTGGAAACTGTGTAGGACGCCTTGGGCTGTATGCCTGACATTGAATGAATATTGTGAAGATCAGGGGCTGGGCCCTCCGCAGCCCCGTACCGAAATCGGGTTCGGCGTCCGGAGAATCCATTTTCACACCGAAATTGGGCCCGGCGCCGGTCCAGCGATTCTCCGGGACCCGAGGATCGGCGTGGTCGCGGAGTACGGCGTGCGGCTGGGGGCTCATTAACAGAGGCCAGCCCAGCCCGACCGGCCGAGTTCCCGACAGCGTGGAACTAACCACTTATCGCCAGTCGGGATGTTGGAGTGCCGGCCGTGGACTCACCCCGTGGTGGGGGGGTGCGGAGGGATCGGACACTGGGGGGGGTGGGGGGGGGGGGCCTTTTGGCAGCCGGGGCTTAGATCCACGCGGTTAGAGGCTCAGGCGCGTGGCCAATTGGGGGGGGGGGGGTCTAATTATTGTGTGCGGCTCCGCAGTCCGAGTCTACCATGGAGCTCGGCGTGGCCACTAGAGGCCGCCACCGTGCGCAGGCACGGATTTCGAACCGGAAGTGCGGGGCCCGTATCCGCAGCTAAAGCTGCGAGAATTACTCCGGCTCCCTCCTAGCCCTCTGCAGGGAATTCCAAGAATCTCTGAAGTAAAACTCCAGCGTTTTTATGCAGGCGTGGGGACATAGTCCCATTTTGGGAGAATCCAGCCCCAGGAGTATTGCAATTTTACTGAGGCATCTCAGAACAAAACACACTGGCCGGGATTCTCCGACCCGGCGGGGGGGGGGGGGGGGGGGGTCAGAGAATCGTCTCACGCCCCCCCTGCCCCGATGCCGGCCTCCCTATTTTCCGGCGCCGTTTTTCGGGCGCCGGCAGGATTGCCGCCACGCCGGTCGGGGGTTGTTGACAGCACCCCACCCCGCCGATTCTCCAAGCCTCGATGGGCCGAGTGGCCGACGAGTTTGGCCCAGTCCTGCCGGTGTGGATTACTCACCTCACACATGCGGGACCTGGCAGGTAAGTGTGCGGGAACCGTCCTGGGGTGGGGGGTGGGGGGGGGGGCGATCCGACTCCAGGGGGGCCCTCACAGTGGCTTGGCCCGCGATCGGGGCCTACCAATCGGCGGGCGGGCTAGTCCCATGGGGGCCTACTTTACTCCGCGCCGGACGCCTGTAGGGCTCCGCCACATTGCCGAGGGGACGGCACAGAGAAGGGAACCCACCGCGCATGCGCGGAAATACGCCGGCCATTCTACGCATGCGCGGACTCGCGTGGGCCGATCCCCACTGGCTGGAGCTGCGGGGAAGACTCCGGTGGCAACCTAGCCCCCTAGAAAGGTGAGAATTCCTCACTTTCGGAAACCCGTTGATGCTGGAGTCGTTGGTGCCGGTTTGCCCGCCGGCCTGGGGACGTAGCCCCATTTTTAGAGAATCCCGCCCACTGTAGATATAAAATTGAATTTTATTACCCTTTGTGTAATTTTTGATTCAATATATTTTGTAACGTACTTTTACAAATGGATGAAGTGTATTTTGGAGGAACAAAGTAAGGCACAGCCATCAACAGCAGACTGATTAAAATTAGTGATGCTCAAGAGTGTAGGGATGGGTGAAGGAACCGGGAGCAGAATGGGTGAGGATGGAGCAGCGTTCCTGCACAGGGACATCCCTCCGAGCCTTAGTCATGACTGCAGTCCCATCCCCTCCAACCAGACATACAAGAAGCCCGGTGCTGGTAGCCACGCTCCAAACATGGTATCAAATGAGACAACACTTCAGCCTAACCAAAATGTCCACTATGGCACCCATTTGTAACAACCATTTATTCACACCCTCAACAATGGACGCCACCTTCAAAAGGTGGAGACTGGACACTCACGGTGAGCGACATGTGCGCAGACGGACATGTGCGACATGTGCGCAGAGGACACCTCAGAGGGCAGTGAGGCTATATGGGTAGAGATCAGGAATAAGAAGGGTGCAGTCACAATGTTGGGGGTATACTACAGGCCTCCCAACAGCCAGCGGGAGATAGAGGAGCAGATAGGTAGACAGATTTTGGAAAAGAGTAAAAACAACAGGGTTGTGGTGGGAGACTTCAACTTCCCCAATATTGACTGGGACTCACTTAGTGCCAGGGGCTTAGACGGGGCGGAGTTTGTAAGGAGCATCCAGGAGGGCTTCTTAAAACAATATGTAGACAGTCCAACTAGGGAAGGGGCGGTACTGGACCTGGTATTGGGGAATGAGCCCGGCCAGGTGGTAGATGTTTCAGTAGGGGAGCATTTCGGTAACAGTGACCACAATTCAGTAAGTTTTAAAGTACTGGTGGACAAGGATAAGAGTGGTCCGAGGATGAATGTGCTAAATTAGGGGAAGGCTAATTATAACAACATTAGGCGGGAACTGAAGAACATAGATTGGGGGCGGATGTTTGAGGGCAAATCAACATCTGACATGTGGGAGGCTTTCAAGTGGCAGTTGAAAGGAATACAGGACCGGCATGTTCCTGTGAGGAAGAAAGATAAATACGGCAATTTTCGGGAACGAGTGATATTGTAGGCCTCGTCAAAAAGAAAAAGGAGGCATTTGTCAGGGCTAAAAGGCTGGGAACAGACGAAGCCTGCGTGGAATATAAGGAAAGTAGGAAGGAACTTAAGCAAGGAGTCAGGAGGGCTAGAAGGGGTCACGAAAAGTCATTGGCAAATAGGGTTAAGGAAAATCCCAAGGCTTTTTACACGTACATAAAAAGCAAGAGGGTAGCCAGGGAAAGGGTTGGCCCACTGAAGGATAGGCAAGGGAATCTATGTGTGGAGCCAGAGGAAATGGGCGAGGTACTAAATGAATACTTTGCATCAGTATTCACCAAAGAGAAGGAATTGGTAGATGTTGAGTCTGGAGAAGGGGGTGTCGATAGCCTGGGTCACATTGTGATCCAAAAAGACGAGGTGTTGGGTGTCTTAAAAAATATCAAGGTAGATAAGTCCTCAGGGCCTGAAGGGATCTACCCCAGAATACTGAAGGAGGCTGGAGAGGAAATTGCTGAGGCCTTGACAGAAATCTTTGGATCCTCGCTGTCTTCAGGGGATGTCCCGGAGGACTGGAGAATAGCCAATGTTGTTCCTCTGTTTAAGAAGGGTAGCAAGGATAATCCAGGGAACTACAGGCCGATGAGCCTTACTTCAGTGGTAGGGAAATTACTGGAGAGAATTCTTCGAGACAGGATCTACTCCCATTTGGAAGCAAATGGACGTATTAGTGAGAGGCAGCACGGTTTTGTGAAGGGGAGGTCGTGTCTCACTAACTTGATAGAGTTTTTCGAGGAGGTCACTAAGATGATTGATGCAGGTAGGGCAGTGGATGTTGTCTATATGGACTTCAGTAAGGCCTTTGACAAGGTCCCTCATGGTAGACTAGTACAAAAGGTGAAGTCACACAGGATCGGGGGTGAGCTGGCAAGGTGGATAGAGAACTGGCTAGGCCATAGAAGGCAGAGAGTAGCAATGGAGGGATGCTTTTCTAATTGGAGGGCTGTGACCAGTGGTGTTCCACAGGGATCAGTGCTGGGACCTTTGCTCTTTGTAGTATATATAAATGATTTGGAGGAAAATGTAACTGGTCTGATTAGTAAGTTTGCAGACGACACAAAGGTTGGTGGAATTGCGGATAGCGATGAGGACTGTCGGAGGATACAGCAGGATTTAGATTGTCTGGAGACTTGGGCGGAGAGATGGCAGATGGAGTTTAATCCGGACAAATGTGAGGTAATGCATTTTGGAAGGTCTAATGCAGGTAGGGAATATACAGTGAATGGTAGAACCCTCAAGAGTATTGAAAGTCAAAGAGATCTAGGAGTACAGGTCCACAGGTCATTGAAAGGGGCAACACAGGTGGAGAAGGTAGTCAAGAAGGCATACGGCATGCTTGCCTTCATTGGCCGGGGCATTGAGTATAAGAATTGGCAAGTCATGTTGCAGCTGTATAGAACCTTAGTTAGGCCACACTTGGAGTATAGTGTTCAATTCTGGTCGCCACACTACCAGAAGGATGTGGAGGCTTTAGAGAGGGTGCAGAAGAGATTTACCAGAATGTTGCCTGGTATGGAGGGCATTAGCTATGAGGAGCGATTGAATAAACTCGGTTTGTTCTCACTGGAACAAAGGAGGTTGAGGGGCGACCTGATAGAGGTATACAAAATTATGAGGGGCATAGACAGAGTGGATAGTCAGAGGCTTTTCCCCAGGGTAGAGGGGTCAATCACTAGGGGGCATAGGTTTAAGGTGAGAGGGGCAAGGTTTCGAGTAGATGTACGAGGCAAGTTTTTTACGCAGAGGGTAGTGGGTGCCTGGAACTCGCTACCGGAGGAGGTAGTGGAAGCAGGGACGATAGGGACATTTAAGGGGCATCTTGACAAATATATGAATAGGATGGGAATAGAAGGATACGGACCCAGGAAGTGTAGAAGATTGTAGTTTAGTCGGGCAGCATGGTCGGCACGGGCTTGGAGGGCCGAAGGGCCTGTTCCTGTGCTGTACATTTCTTTGTTCTTTATTCTTTTGTTCAGACGACAGACTAACGACCCTGGAGGAACTCACCGCGAGGTTCCAACTACCTAAAGGAAACAAATTAAGTATATACAGGTCAATAACTTTATCTGTAGGGAAACAACGAGGTACACCCAGACCCCCAGACACCAGAACACTCGTTAGCTTCTTAAAACAATATGTAGACAGTCCAACTAGGGAAGGGGCGGTACTGGACCTGGTATTGGGGAATGAGCCCGGCCAGGTGGTAGATGTTTCAGTAGGGGAGCATTTCGGTAACAGTGACCACAATTCAGTAAGTTTTAAAGTACTGGTGGACAAGGATAAGAGTGGTCCGAGGATGAATGTGCTAAATTAGGGGAAGGCTAATTATAACAACATTAGGCGGGAACTGAAGAACATAGATTGGGGGCGGATGTTTGAGGGCAAATCAACATCTGACATGTGGGAGGCTTTCAAGTGGCAGTTGAAAGGAATACAGGACCGGCATGTTCCTGTGAGGAAGAAAGATAAATACGGCAATTTTCGGGAACGAGTGATATTGTAGGCCTCGTCAAAAAGAAAAAGGAGGCATTTGTCAGGGCTAAAAGGCTGGGAACAGACGAAGCCTGCGTGGAATATAAGGAAAGTAGGAAGGAACTTAAGCAAGGAGTCAGGAGGGCTAGAAGGGGTCACGAAAAGTCATTGGCAAATAGGGTTAAGGAAAATCCCAAGGCTTTTTACACGTACATAAAAAGCAAGAGGGTAGCCAGGGAAAGGGTTGGCCCACTGAAGGATAGGCAAGGGAATCTATGTGTGGAGCCAGAGGAAATGGGCGAGGTACTAAATGAATACTTTGCATCAGTATTCACCAAAGAGAAGGAATTGGTAGATGTTGAGTCTGGAGAAGGGGGTGTCGATAGCCTGGGTCACATTGTGATCCAAAAAGACGAGGTGTTGGGTGTCTTAAAAAATATCAAGGTAGATAAGTCCTCAGGGCCTGAAGGGATCTACCCCAGAATACTGAAGGAGGCTGGAGAGGAAATTGCTGAGGCCTTGACAGAAATCTTTGGATCCTCGCTGTCTTCAGGGGATGTCCCGGAGGACTGGAGAATAGCCAATGTTGTTCCTCTGTTTAAGAAGGGTAGCAAGGATAATCCAGGGAACTACAGGCCGATGAGCCTTACTTCAGTGGTAGGGAAATTACTGGAGAGAATTCTTCGAGACAGGATCTACTCCCATTTGGAAGCAAATGGACGTATTAGTGAGAGGCAGCACGGTTTTGTGAAGGGGAGGTCGTGTCTCACTAACTTGATAGAGTTTTTCGAGGAGGTCACTAAGATGATTGATGCAGGTAGGGCAGTAGATGTTGTCTATATGGACTTCAGTAAGGCCTTTGACAAGGTCCCTCATGGTAGACTAGTACAAAAGGTGAAGTCACACAGGATCGGGGGTGAGCTGGCAAGGTGGATACAGAACTGGCTAGGCCATAGAAGGCAGAGAGTAGCAATGGAGGGATGCTTTTCTAATTGGAGGGCTGTGACCAGTGGTGTTCCACAGGGATCAGTGCTGGGACCTTTGCTCTTTGTAGTATATATAAATGATTTGGAGGAAAATGTAACTGGTCTGATTAGTAAGTTTGCAGACGACACAAAGGTTGGTGGAATTGCGGATAGCGATGAGGACTGTCGGAGGATACAGCAGGATTTAGATTGTCTGGAGACTTGGGCGGAGAGATGGCAGATGGAGTTTAATCCGGACAAATGTGAGGTAATGCATTTTGGAAGGTCTAATGCAGGTAGGGAATATACAGTGAATGGTAGAACCCTCAAGAGTATTGAAAGTCAAAGAGATCTAGGAGTACAGGTCCACAGGTCATTGAAAGGGGCAACACAGGTGGAGAAGGTAGTCAAGAAGGCATACGGCATGCTTGCCTTCATTGGCCGGGGCATTGAGTATAAGAATTGGCAAGTCATGTTGCAGCTGTATAGAACCTTAGTTAGGCCACACTTGGAGTATAGTGTTCAATTCTGGTCGCCACACTACCAGAAGGATGTGGAGGCTTTAGAGAGGGTGCAGAAGAGATTTACCAGAATGTTGCCTGGTATGGAGGGCATTAGCTATGAGGAGCGATTGAATAAACTCGGTTTGTTCTCACTGGAACAAAGGAGGTTGAGGGGCGACCTGATAGAGGTATACAAAATTATGAGGGGCATAGACAGAGTGGATAGTCAGAGGCTTTTCCCCAGGGTAGAGGGGTCAATCACTAGGGGGCATAGGTTTAAGGTGAGAGGGGCAAGGTTTCGAGTAGATGTACGAGGCAAGTTTTTTACGCAGAGGGTAGTGGGTGCCTGGAACTCGCTACCGGAGGAGGTAGTGGAAGCAGGGACGATAGGGACATTTAAGGGGCATCTTGACAAATATATGAATAGGATGGGAATAGAAGGATACGGACCCAGGAAGTGTAGAAGATTGTAGTTTAGTCGGGCAGCATGGTCGGCACGGGCTTGGAGGGCCGAAGGGCCTGTTCCTGTGCTGTACATTTCTTTGTTCTTTATTCTTTTGTTCAGACGACAGACTAACGACCCTGGAGGAACTCACCGCGAGGTTCCAACTACCTAAAGGAAACAAATTAAGTATATACAGGTCAATAACTTTATCTGTAGGGAAACAACGAGGTACACCCAGACCCCCAGACACCAGAACACTCGTTAGTTGAGGAACTGTTGGGCATTAGCGACCTAGGGAAGGAGAACTTTGGGGGCCTGTATAGGCAATTGTTGGAGGAGGTACACTCCTGGACAAGACAAATGGAAAAATGGGAGGAAGAACTGGACATAGACTGAGGTGGGATGGGGGGTTCTCTGCATTGAAGTACTGCACAGGGCAAACTCCATCTCCACTTGCGCAGGGCTGAGCCTTGCACAGCTAAAGGTGGTGCGCAGGGAGCACCTAACCAGAACCCGAATGAACAGGCACTTCCCGGAGGTGGAGGACAAATAATGCCAGGGAGGCCCGGCCAACGGCACTCACATGTTCTGGGCTTGCCCCAGACTGGGCGGGTTCTGGACAACCTTCTTTGAGGTAATGTTCAAGTTGGTGGGGGTGAGGGTGGAGCCATGCCCTAAAGTGGCAGCCTTCGGGGTATCAGAGCAGCCAGAACTCTTTATGGGGAGGGGGCACCTTTGCCTCCCTAATTGCGCGCCGAAGAATCCTGCTCGCGTGGCGATCGGCAGCACCACCCAAAGCTGCAGACTAGCTGTCCGACCTGTTGGAATTTGTCCAACTGGAGAAGATGAAATTTGCCATCCGTGGGTCGGAAGAGGCTTTCCACAGGACATGGAAGCTGTTCACCAACTTGTTCCAAGACCTTTTCGTAGCCAGCAACCTGTAGAGGGGAGGGGGGATGGGGGATGGGGGATGGGGGAGGCACAGACGACCAACGGAACATAAAGGAAAAGAAAGCGGGGGAGGGGGAAGTGAAGGTGAAGCTGGGGGAGGGGGGTGCCCATAAAAAAAACCCCGAGGCACAAGGGGCAGAGTAGCAGGGGACGGGCCCAAGGGCAAAAGGAAAATCAGAGGGAGGA
Organism: Scyliorhinus torazame; assembly: GCF_047496885.1. Classification (NCBI taxonomy): domain Eukaryota; kingdom Metazoa; phylum Chordata; class Chondrichthyes; order Carcharhiniformes; family Scyliorhinidae; genus Scyliorhinus; species Scyliorhinus torazame. The sequence continues at coordinate 263,225,366 of NC_092714.1, read as the reverse complement.
ACAATACGCTGGTTAATACACGCTCGGGCCAACACTGCGGGGGCAGCTGAGGCAGGCCGGCTAAATGGGGTCCACAGCCACGGGGGGGAGCGTGGGGGGCAACAAGTAGATGTAAATATTTACAGTGACCTAGCACAGTGGTTAGCACTGTTGCTTCACAGCTCCAGGATCCCAGGTTCGATTCCCTGCTGGGTCACTGTCTGTGTGGAGTCAGCACGCTCTCCCCGTATCTGCGTGGGTTTCCTCCGGGTACTCCGGTTTCCTCCCACAAGTCCCGAAAGACGTGCTTGTTAGGTAATTTGGACATTCTGAATTCTCCCTCTGTGTACCCGAACAGGCGCCGGAGTGTGGCGACTAGGGGCTTTTCACAGTAACTTCATTGCAGTGTTAATGTAAGCCTACTTGTGACAATAAAGATTACTTTACTTTACTTTCTTTCTCGCTCTTTGGTTTATGTCTCCTTTGTAAATTTTAATCTCTCCTTGCTTGCTCTGGTTTGGTACTACGCGCGATTATGGAATTTGTAATTTAACGTACAAAATGAAATGTGTAACATGTAACCACCTTGGTTGGCCAACTCCCGACGTAAAACGGAGAACAGCAAAGGCTGCAGGGAAATTCAGCCAACAGAGGCAGAAACTAGCAGGTGCAAGTTTACTGTGTATTAAACTCTGCAAAAGCCCAGACAGCATCGATACAAGCAGCCTTCTGCATAATAATGTAGCAGCCATCTACATACTAATGAGCGATCCCCGGGAACAATCGAAACATTTGGGATAAACAAAGCCAAGCCAGACTCCTCGGCGCCAGCAGGAGCCAACACAAAAGAGGTTAACGGACATCTCCAGACCGTCCATCAATCAGGGAACCGCTCCAGTATTGGAGAAATCGAACCAAGCGATTGGAACGGAGTCCAATCACTTGGAACCAGGTACAGGGTCCGCCCCGAAAGGCGGGAAGCCCCTGGGGACTATAAAGTTAAGCCCCCAAGTTCAAATCGTCCTTCTTGACCGGGTCACTCAACAACGCAAACCAACCCTTGACAGTGACCAGTGCAGCTGCCGCCAAGAGACAGTAAGTCTTAAGTCAACGCTCGCTATGAGATAGGCGCTCCTAGCTACCAGTCCGTACCAACTTTGAATCCCGCAGACTCAGAACCCGAACGAAAGGCCATTCGTTCCCCTGACCTGGGCCAGTCCGAAGCTAAGTATAAGCCTGTTAGTTGTAGAAGTAGCTTAGAAGTAGGATTTGTGCATGAGTAGCAATTACTGTGTATAATAAATGTGCTTTGATTTGAATCTTTCTACTTGGTGTATTGAGTTATTGATCATTACTTGAACTTGAACCTCATGGCGGTATCATAAAGATACCTGGCGACTCGAGAGCAAAAGTTATAAAACAGAGCCAATTGAACCAACCCAAAGTTAGCAACATATTACTGGCGACATCTGGCGGGACCCGATCTAGAAGTGGCTTAGCCACTCCGGGAGAACCCAAAAATTTGACTTAGAGATCCAATTGGGAAAAGAAAACCACAAGTGTTCAAGCAGTTCTGATCAATCCTCATAATTCGGAAGTGTGTGTTTGCATGCGTAACTAACAGGGCGATAAGGTAATACTGATAGATTTTTGTTGCAACAAAACTGTCGGGAGTTTGTATTTCGGAAAATAGCGAAAGCCGTACCCGTAATTACAGCACCGCCTTAATACCCCTTGTTCCAAATTTAAAAGAAGCATTCAGATAGGAAAGGTGGCAATGCAGGCAATGCAACGGCTTATGAACCCCGAGGAATTTGCGGTCGCAGCGACCAGCAGCAGTAGAGTAGGACAATGTCCCGTATGGGAAGAAGAAATCAGGAAGTACCTCAAAGGGAAAGGATGGCCCCTTTGGAGCGAATTCTGTAACAATGAGGAAACAGATCCCGGGAGTATACGACATACTTGGTGGGAGAACCTGAGCGAGATTCACAAGAAGAGCTTAGGAAAAGCTCGCAAGCCGATGGCAATCGTGTCCTGCTTGGCACAATTGCGAGGCACAGAGGAGGTCGTTAGGACGCTCCGGAAAGAGCTAGAAGGCAGACATCGAATGAGCAAGGTCGATGTCAGTGAGGTAGAGAGAGAGAGAACGTAGAGTTAAGGAGGAAGTTGGCAGCAAAAGACGGAGAGATGGATGATGCCAAGAGGGCAAACCAGTCTTGTCTGGCGCACTTAAGCAGCTTCCAGTCCTAGTACGAAAAGGCCTATCAGGACACGCAACGTGCAGTCTTGGTACGAGAGGAAACCGAGAAGCAGGGAGAAGCATTGCAGAGGCAGTGTAGTGACCTGAAGGCAGCATTAAGAGCACTCCATGCTGCCACCACAGAGCAAAGACAAAGCTCACTAGACCACGCAAAGTGCCGGAAGCAGATTTCAGAGCTGCAATCTTTGCTTTCAGTTCAAAAAGGATTCCACGAAACCTTTGGATCACAGCTAGACGAGGAAGACGGCCCTGATTGGGAAGAGTTAAATGAGACAGCGCAGAGATATGTTCAGGGAACATGTGCGCAGGGAAATCCCCAAAAGAGAAAAGCGCCCCAACCCCCCACAGAACAGATAGTTCAGGCTCCAATGAACCAAGTCACCACCCACCGCACAGCCACATCGGACGACACGGAATTTCTGTACACCACCCCCTTAACAGCGACCCAATTACGGGATGCGTGCGAGAAAATCACACTGTTCCTCCCTACCTCAGACCCCCACCACTTATTTGCCAGAGTAAAGCAGCAGGCGACCATGTACGGCCTGGATGAGCGAGAGCACGTAAAGCTCACAGTTTTGAGTCGAGACCCTTCAGTAGCAGCAGCCCTTCCCGACCCACAGAATGTAGGAGGAGGCACCCTTGCAGAAATGCATACCGCGATCCTAGACGCGATCGGGTATAACCGGGGTGACCCCGTAGATGGCCTCAATAAGTGCAGGCAAAAGAAAACCGAGCCCCCACAGCGTTTGCTGGACGCCCGTGGATACATTTTGCAGCAGTTTTCAGAGACTTAGACCGCGCCCATCCCCAGCCAACATGGCCAAATGGACCCGCACCTCCAATGCGCCACAGCGAAAAACCGGACCGACCTCCTCAGAAGACAAACATGGGACACAACCGACAGAATACCCTTCGGCGTCCAGTACTTCCCCGGAGCGGAGAAACTACGTCATCTTCTTCACAGCCTTCAACACGTCATTGATGACGATGAACATCTTGCCAAGGTCATCCCCACACCCCCACTACTTGTGGTTGATCGTGAGGGGAATATTTCAAATTAGCAACTATTTTATGGTGTTGCTTTAGTTCCGCTGCAGTTCCTCTCCTCCCTGCCTGCAGTAACAGTTTCTATTCTTCATTCTTCCCCTCTCCCCATTTACTTCCGACCAACTTCAAAAGAGGTTTCTGACCATCGTCCTTTTGGGGTCACACTGAGACCAGGGCAAGGGCCATTCAGTGGCTGGGAGGTGAGAGGCTGGCAGAGTGGCGCAGGAAGATGTTGGAGGGGTGCCTGGCATCATACAATTTACAGTGCAGAAGGAGGCCTTTCGGCCCCTCGAGTCCGCACCGGCCCTTGGAAAGAGCACCCCAGCCGAAGCTCACCCCTCCACCCCTAACCCAGAAACCCCACCCAACCCTTTTGGACACTAAGGGGCAATTTAACGTGGCCAATTCACCTAACCTGCATATCTTTGGACTGTGGGAGGAAACCGGAGCACCCGGAGGAAACCCACGCACACACGGGGAGAACGTGCTGACTCCACACAGACAGTGACCCAAGTCAGGAATCGAACCTGGGACCCTGGAGCTGTGAAACGACGGTGCTAACCACTATGCTACTGTGCCGCCCTCTCATCGCCACCATGTCAGGCCAGCAATTAAGGGTCATTTTACCTGTGACCCAGGGATATACCGCCACATGGGGGACACTGCCCAGTGAAACCGTGCAGCCTCCCAGTGGATGCTGGGAGTGCGGGGGGAGGGGGGGGGTTGTTTTTGACACTCCAGGGGGCATGCAGGGGCCCCTGACAGTAATGGGCACCCCCTCAGCAAATCTAACAGTGTCACCTGTGCCTAAGAAACCCCGGGGTCTACTTGCCTGCCCCACACATCTACACATCCTCTCTCTGAGAGCAACTGGACATTGAAGTCCCCAATCCCTCCAGCTGCAATCCCAGGACTGGCCACCCCTGATGGTGGCGCTGCTGCGGCTGCTGAGTGCTGGCCCTCTCATTGGATGGCAGCTCTTGGGGTGGGCCGCCATCCTTAATGTGTCCCACCACCACCCAAAGCAGGGTCACGTTCCTCTTTCGACCTCGCCAGTGAGACCCCAGCCACAGTGAAGGGCGACAGGAAAAGATCACACGCTTTACAGGAATCGCCAGACCCAACCATTCGACAAAGAGGAATTGGTGAGCTTTAGGAGTCAGTTATTCACACTCTCAGTTTCTCTTCATCCTTCTCAGGTGTTCATTTCTAATGAGGAAGTTACATCCTGAGTGGTTCTGTTACAAAAACAGTTACAATGAAAATGCCGTTGGACTTTCAGATCCCTCTGGGGAATGTATGGACTATTTTTGCTGATTTATTTTCGTTTGCACAGTATGAAGCCAGAAATATCATTAGGGAGGGGGGTTTAGCTGACCACAGGTCCCTGAAGCCAACAACGCCCGGAATTCTGGGTGGACACCTGTTGGGACAATGAATGAAATGAATGAATGAAAATCGCTTATTACTTTGTTGTTGATGCATCACTATCGATGTTCTCTGTCGATTATTCTTTTGTCTACAATGTACGTACTGTGTGCGTTCCCTTGGCCGCAGAAAAATACTTTTTACTGTACTTCAGTACATGTGACAATAAATATCAATCAATCAACCAATCACCCAATCACACTGTAGGCCAGGGATTCCTCTGGTGTCGGAGAATCCGATTCCTGGTTTGGTCTCTGGCCGCCCGCAACACTTTGATTGCCGCAGTTGTCAACGTAGGAAGTATTCCTGGAGGTTCGATCATCTAACGTCCCACCTGGTCAAATAACCTTTGAACAACTCTACCTGCTTCCAACACTTTTGAGAAACCAAGTTTCCACAGAAATGAAATATAAACACACACACACACACACGCACGCAATTCGCTTTCAACACCTTCCTGATGTCCCACAGAGCTGGGCAGCGGGTGAATCTTTTGTTCCTGGAGACTCCAGGCCAACCCTGGAGGGTTGGCAAGCCTAGGCCTAGCAGGAAATCATTGACTACTTCTGTCCAATGGCCTGAGGCTTGGGGTTGGATGGAATTAGAAATCCAAGGAGAAGGCAGCACGGTGGCGCAGTGGGTTAGCACTGCTGCCTCACGGTGCCGAGGTCCCAGGGTCGATCCCGGCCCTGGGTCACTGCCTGTGTGGAGTTTGCATGTTCTCCCCGTGTCTGCATGGGTTTAGTCTCCACAACCCAAAAGATGTGCAGGGTGGGTGGATTGGTCACACTAAATTGCCCCTTAATTGGAGAAATGAATTGGGTACTCTAAATTAATATTTAAAAAAAGAAATCCAAGCAGGTTCAGATGAGATTGCATTTATATTTTTGCAGAGCAGTCAGTAGGTAGCCTCACATTAGTGTTGAATGCATTCCTGGCCCTATTACCAGCATTGACTGAACTTTATCTCAACCCCTAGGCCTGATTGTAAACCAGTTAATGCCACCATCAAAATGTGGTGACTAGCGGATTTTCACAGTAACTTCATTACTGTGTTAATGTAAGCCTACTTATGATACAAATAAAGATGATTATTATTATTACTGTGCTCAAATTGTTTACTGTCCTTCCTAGATTAAATCAGCGACTACATTTGATTGGTTGTGCATCCGTCTGGGGTAGCCTGAGGTGGTGCAAGGCACGATAGTGATGCAACTTCCTCCTTTCTTCCTTGTGTATCTGAACTAGATGTGACCCTTGTACAGTAAGAAGTCTTACAACACCAGGTTAAAGTCCAACTGATTGTTTCAAATCACTAGCTTTCGGAGCACTGCTCCTTCCTCAGGTGAATGAAGAGGTATCTTCCAGAAACATACATGGAGACAAAGTCAAAGATGCAAGACAATGCTTTGAATGCGAGCATTTGCAGGTAATTAAGTCTTTACAGGTCCAGAGAGAGGGGTAACCCCAAGTTAAAGAGGTGTGACCCTTGTAGACAGAGCTGATGGACAACTCCAACAGCGTGGGCTGCCCACACTTGCTCTCTGTGCACAAATGGTGATGGACCTGCTGAAACATCAGCAGGATTTCTTCTTATTTTGTTTCAGGAAGTAGTGACCAGCACTGCAACAATGTGATTATTCAGTGAACAGGAATTGGAATTGCCAAGGCCATCCCCACACCCCCGCTACTTGCCTTCAAACAACCGCGCAACCTCAAACAAACCATTGTTTGTAGCAAACTACCCAGCCTTCAGAACAGCGACCACGACACCACACAACCCTGCCATGGCAATCTCTGCAAGACGTGCCAGATCATCGACATGGATACCACTATTACACGTGAGAACACCACCCACCAGGTACGCGGTACATATTCCTGCGACTCGGCCAACGTTGTCTACCTCACACGCTGTAGGAAAGGATGTCCCGAAGCGTGGTACATTGGCGAGACCATGCAGATGCTGCGACAACGAATGAACGGACTTCGCGCAACAATCACCAGGCAGGAATGTTCCCTTCCAGTCGGGGAACACTTCAGTAGTCAAGAGCCTCTGATCTCCGGGTAAGCGTTCTCCAAGGCGGCCTTTAGGACGCGCGACAACGCAGAATCGCCGAGCAGAAGCTTATAGCCAAGTTCCGCACACATGAGTGCGGCCTCAGCCGGGACCTGGGATTCATGTCGCATTACATTCATCCCCCACCATCTGGCCTGCGAAATCCTACCAACTGTCCTGGCTTGACACAATTCACACCTCTTTAACCTGGGGTTACCCCATCTCTGGATCTGTGAAGATTTAACCACCTGCTAATGCTCGCATTCCAAGCATTGTCTGGCATCTTTGAATTTGTCTATATATATGTTTCTGGAACATACCTCTTCATTCACCTGAGGAAGGAGCAGCGCTCCGAAAGCTCGATATCGAAACAAACATGTTGGACTTTAACCTGGTTTTGTAGGAATTTCTGGGCAGAGCGAATTGCTGTTGACTGGTCTGAATGTCTTGTTGTGCCTGATGTGTGCATTTGATTTGCTTTGCGCTTGACAAACACTTTTGCAACTGGCTACTTGTCTGTTGTTCAGCACATTCGATCTATTCTTACTGAACCACATGGACTCGCATTCTCTGGCAGGAAGAGATCAAGTGCTTTTCTGATCCAAATTGGCACGGTACCAGCTGCAGGATTGTGCAAACTGGAACAATAGGATGCCCTTGCCAAATGAGAATTATTTAGAAAATAAATGTTGTAACACTTGATCTGAAGCTGCGATTTCCAAACCGCTAGATTGGCCAATTCAGCAAGGATGAAGGATGTGCTGGCACAGTGACTTTGTTACTGGACTGTTTAATCCAGGGGCCTGAATCCATGATTCTGAAACATGGGCTAAAATCTCCGCACCCCCCCCACCCCCAACACCCCCCCCCCCCCAACCCCCCACCCAACCCCCCCCACCCCCCCACAACCCCCCCCCCCCCCTCGCTCCCGGCTGGGAATTCCCGGTGCCGCTGGAAGTGAATGGACTTTCGGCTGGAACTCCAAATTCTTCGTCCTCGCTCGCAACGGGTCCCGCCCCCGACGAGACGGGAAATTCACAACCCACCTTGACAGTCGCGGAATGTTGATTCAATCAATTAAATAAATCAGGGATTAAAAAGCAAAGAAGCGGTGGGCAGAATTCACCCGCCATTCCTGCCCGCGGGCTATTCTGGACCCACCAAAGTCGGCACCCGCGGGGGTTCCCCAATGGTGGCACAGGAAACGAATGTAAGTCGCCATCGCCATCGGTGGGTCCGGAAGATCGCGCTTCAATGAAGTTACTGTGAAAATCCCCGAGTCGCCACACTCCGGCGCCTGTTCAGGTACACGGAGGGAGAATTCAGAATGTCCAATTCACCTAGCAAGTATGTCTTTCGGGAATTGTGGGAGGAAACCGGAGCACCCGGAGGAAACCCACGCCGACTCGGGGAGAACGTGCCTTCTGTGCTTACCCAGACGGGATGTATATGCAACTTCCAGCCCACACCAATACGTTAGTCTTTCAACGTCCCTCTTTACTGACCAAACAAGCCCCTCTCTTATCTCAAAGCCACTACAACAGCAGGGGGTGTGGGAGCTCAAGAAGGCAAACCACCAAAACATTCGGAAGTGGACCTAGGGACGGGCAATAATGCCGGCCTCGCTGGTTCTTTCAATGGGTGTTCAAATGAAACTTCTGACGTCATTGCTGTGGTCATGCCAGAAGGCGTCTCCGCCCCTGTGCTGCGAAGGCAAATCATCAATTTGCTTAAATTAAGTCAATACTCAGATGAATCAAGCTGTAACCTGTCCAACCTTTAACTGAACTTGTGTCTCAGCCATAGCAAGGTGCAGCTGGTGACAGCCAGAGGGCAGGCATCAAAATAGCAGTCACTCCCTAACTTCATCATCAGATGTGACAGGAATCCTGCAGTGACAAAGACAAAACGAAATACTTCCATCCCGAGAATCGAGAACAGGTGCTGGAAATACTCAGAATGTTCAGCCAGCATCTGTGGAGAGGAACGCGGATGAGGTAATGTTACAGTGTCGTTCTGACGTGGACTTTATTCTGAGGCATCAACTTGGGTTCACCTTGAACTCTGCCGCCGGTATTCTAACTCGCATCAGACCCCGTGCACCCACTTGTTGACGGACATTGGTTCCTAGGTACTCACGCCTCAAATTTAAAATTCGCATCCCTGTTTCCTAATCTCTCCATGGCCTCCAACGGATAGATTCAATACGACTATCATTGGGATTTACGGGCCGGGATTCTCCGACCCCCTGCCGTGTCGGAGAATCCCCGGGGGGAGGCGCGAATCCCGCCCCGCCGCCCCGACACCGGCTGCCCTATTCTCCGGCGCCGTTTTTCGGGGGACGGCGGGATTGCCGCCACGCCGGTTGGGGGCCGTTGACAGCAGTCCCCCCGGCGATTCTCCGGGCCCCAATGAGCCGATTGGCCGTCCAGTTTTGGCCAGTCCCACCGGCGTGAATTACTCACCTCACGCATGGCGGGACCTGGCAGGTAAGTGTGTGGGGCGGTCCTGGGGGGGGATCGAACCCCGGGGGGGGGGGGGGCCTCCACAGTGGCCTGGCCCGCGATCGGGGTCTACCGATCCTGCGGGCAGGCTGTTTCCACGGGGGTCTTCTTTCCTCCGCGCCGGGCCCCTGCAGGGCTCCGCCATATTGCCCGGGAGCCGGCACAGAGAAGTGAACCCCCGCGCATGCGCGGAAATACACCTGCCGGTCTGCGCATGCGTGGAAATACGCTGGCCGGTCTGCACATGTGCGAGATCACGCCGGCCGTTCTGCGCATGCGTGAACTCACGCCGGCCCTTCGCCGCCGGTTGGAACAGCGCCAACCACTCCGGCGTCAAACTAGCTCCCAAACATTTGGCGAATTCCTCACTGTCGGGGGCTGTTGACGCCGGAGTGGTTGGCACCGGTTTTCCCGCCGGCGTGGGGACTTAGTCCCCAGAAGGGCGAATCCCGCACTGATCTGTGTCCCCGGCATCGCATAGGCACTGAAATCCCTGCCCTCGGTAGACAGAATGTTCTTTCGTACTGACAGCAGGATGCAAATTAAACAGCATGCGCCCTTGATTGTTTGTAACAGACCGTACTCAACCAGCCCGTGTTTGCAAACCCCAAAATCAAACATCTCTTGTTTGCTGTGCTTCCACAATTGGGCAGCACTTGCTGAACAATCCTGACTGGGCTATTAGCTACACTAACAACTAGTTTAAGGTGATCAGTCGAGCTCATTTACACCTGGTTGAAGCAATATACATTAATACTCAGGGACCCATTCTCTGCAAACAAAAGGAATATGTTCAAGCCTAGTGCAATTTTTAAATTACCTGGGAGCCTGGGGAGCCTAGAATTGCTTTTTCAAAGCTCACATCTCAATAAATCAGAGTTGACTTGCCAACCAATCAGCATTTTTTTCTCCTGTGATGTAAATTGTTGTGATTGTTAGACATTTGGCATTCTTGCATTTGTCCGAATGAGTGCAGGATGAAAAGCTTTGACAACATTCTTCGCAACGATATTCATGCCTCTTTTCTTCATTCCTGCATTGGTGGCTGTGCCTTCAGCTGCCTTGGCCCTAGGATCTCGAGTCCCCGCACTCATCCTTTCTTCTCCTCTATCTCTCTCTTTTCCTTTAATCCACTTGTTAAAACCTTCCTCTGGCCAAGCCTTTTGGTCACCAGTCCTGATATCCCATGTGGCCTGGTGTTAAAACCTGTTTGACAAGCCTCCAGCGAGGTACCTTGGGATGCTTTACTATGTCAAAGGCGCTATACAAATAAATGTTGTTGCTGTTGTTCCCACCAACAATGCTGACTGACCAGCTGAGTGTTCCATCATTCCCACTGAGCCATATCTGCCAGCGCCCTGGACCTGGGGTGGCAATTCTGGTTAGGTATATTCCTGGACGTTTCATCAAGCCGACTTGTGACACCAACAAAGATTATTATTACATGGGACAAAGCTGAGAGTCATCAACATGCTGACCGGCCGAGAAGGCTCGGACCCCGGAGTCATCTGCTCCTGAAAATACCCCCGCACGTTGGCCTCACTTTATTCACAAGAGTAAATTCGGTACCGTTAACACTAAATAAAACACTGCAGATGCTGGAAATCTGAAATCAAGGAACATGGAAAGGTGGGAAATACTCAGCAGGTCCAGTGGCTGCTGCAGAGGGGGAATGGAGTTAATAGGTAGGGGTTTCTGGTCCTGCCCAGCACCGGGGTTGTCCGGTCCCCTCAAACGTCAATGGACCTTTGGCTGGGCCGATGTATATCCCAGTGGCGGTTCCCGCCATGACCAGGCCAGAAACCCCAGGCCGACACTTCAGTAACCGGCATTTCCTGTAGCGGAGCAGCTGTTTCCGCAAATGTTCTATGCTGATGTTGGTAAAGTCATTGCTGTAAAGATGGAGAAGGATAGGAGATTCTAACCCACACACTCATCAGGATCCAGCAACCAAAGTTAGAATTGCCCCTGAGTGCAAGGCCATTCCCCCTCCATCCCTGGGCCCACCATCACTTTATATGACCCACTGTTCATGGGTGAAAGCGATTGCTTGACTTTGCTTCCTGCCCCATTGAAAATGTGCCAAGAGAATGTATTCTAGAGCAGGCATTGTCAAACTCAGGGTCATGACCCGCGGGTGGGTCGCGGGCGGGTGTCGGGAGGGTCGCGGAGCCGTCTGTCGCGGTGCTCCCTATCGTGCAAATCTGCGCGCAACAGCCGGCTTTTAATAATGCCGGCTGTGAACGGCCTTCAAAATGGCCAGGAACAGATAAACATTTTTGGCCGCACTGCGCACGCGCACCGATGATCAGGCACGCATACGCAGTGCGGCCGCATTTTTTTTTACATGGTCGCAGCCTTTTTTTTTCAAGTTTGGGGGGCCCAAGGGACCATTGGGGCCAAAGGGACCCAAAACCATTTCCTCTACTTTTGTCAGCAACAAACAAAGTAAGAGAAAATGGTGGATCGCGCAGGTCGACCGGCGTGGGTCGCACAGGTCGGCCGCCGTGGGCCGCAAAGGTCGGCCGGCGTGGGTTGCAAAGGTCGGCCGGCGTAAGTCGCAAAGAATGGCCGGCGTGGGTCGCAAAGGTCGGCCATGTTGGGTCCCGAAGGTTGGCCGGTAGGTTAAAATGGGTCCCCGGAAAAAAGTTTGAAAAACACTGTTCTAGAGGACATGGGCGACCAGCGCTCCATTTGTCGTGGCACTCTGGCAATTGGGTTCACGTCGAGGCCATTCGTAATTTTTCTGCCATGCCTCTTGATGTGTTGGGTGTTCTGGATCACATACAGGTCACCAACACTTGAAGTAGTGCAACACTATTTTATTAAAAGGTTAACTATTTAAACATACTTGAACTGTGGGTAAATACGATACCAGCTTTAACTAAAGACCTTTGCCTTGTCCTAACCAGTTGATGCACTCAGCACATGGTGAATATCTATGTTGCAGGCTGTGAGCTCTGTGCTCCTAGCTAACTGCTACTCGAATGAGCAGGAACTCTGATGTCCCCTGTCTTTATAGTGCGTGTGCTCTCACTGGTGATTGGCTGCGGTGTTGTGTATGTTGATTGGTCCCACTGTGTGTCCATCAGTGTGTTTCTGTACCATGATATACTGGTGTATGACATCCCCCTTTTATATAAAAAAATGTGCCTGCGCGACAATAAATAGTGTGTGGTGAATGTTCCTGACTACGTGTGTGCGAAATATTTACAGGACTATGTTCATAAAACTAAGCTATTTACATGGGATGGTGCCTGGTGCAGAAAAAAGTGTGTCACACAAATGACGAGATGAACACTATATACAAACCACTTGACCGATTAAACGGAAGAACAGAACAGACCAGAGAGTCCATTAGTGTACAAAGTTAACAAATTAAGTCTCTGAGGTGGACGATAAATTCCGGTTGACCGTCAGGGTGGCACACCACTCATCGTCTGGATCGATGCTGTATACCGACAGCGGCTGGAGTCTTTGCTTCGGGGACAGCCTGTTTTTCGTTACGACACCGACTCGAAAAGACGCCTTCGGGTCCTCGGTGTCACTGCTGCGTGGGTCGTCCGCATCGGACTCGGTGACCGTGGGTTGAATTGCCCGAACATTCCTGCGAGGCTGGCTGAAGCGATATGAATTGGCAGACTGAGCTGCTCGACAGCAGGCAGCATAGTGGCCAAGTCTTCCACATCGTAGGCATTGTCGAGATTTTGCGGGGCATTGCCGCTTTAAATGGGCATAGCCACAGTTGCCGCATGTCACGATGTCAGCACGTTCGCTGCGCCACCGCGCATGTGCGGTGCGGTCATGCGTGGTGCGCGCCTGCGCATTACGTTCCTCCACCTCGCCGTCCCCTCGTTTGGTGCACACAAGCGCGGGAATCCGCGAAAAGCGCGCAAAATGGCCGCCCTCATCCAGGCTGAGGCCCTGGAGGTGTTCAATCACTTGGACCCGTTCCGCCTCATGGGGACCTTGCCGCGCCGTTTCAGCCGCTTGTATATGGGAGTACCGACTGGTGACATTTTCATGTAGGACACAGGTCTCGATGGCGGTCGCTAGGGTGAGTTGCTTTACTTTGAGGAGCTGCTGACGCAGGGGGTCCGACTGAACACCAAAAACGATCTGGTCGCGTATCATGGAGTCGGAGGTGGGCCCGTAGCTGCAAGATTGCGCAAGGATGCGGAGGTGCGTTAGAAAGGATTGAAAAGGTTCGGCCTTACCCTTCAAACGCTGCTGGAACACGTAGCGTTCAAAACTTTCATTCACCTCTACGCTGCAGTGAGTGTCACATTTGAGGAGAACCGTCTTGAACTTCGTCTTGTCTCCGCCATCTGCAAAGGTGAGAGAGTTGAAAATGTGGATGGCATAGTCCCCGGCCGTGGAGAGGAGAAGAGCAATCTTCCTGGTGTCCGAGGCGCCCTCCCTGTCCATGGCTTCGAGGTAGAGCTGGAAGCGCTGTTTGAAAATCTTCCAGTTGGCCCCGAGGTTGCCGGCGATGCGGAGCGGCGGCGGCGGGCTGATGTTGTCCATGTTGCAGGATGACGGAATGCTGGCGGAAGGCAGATCACTTACAGGTAGGTCTAAGAAGTGCTAGTATGCAACCACACCTGGTATCATGATGTGTTGGGTGTTCTGGATCACATACAGGTCACCAACACTTGAAGTAGTGCAACACTATTTTATTAAAAGGTTTACTATTTAAACATACTTGAACTGTGGGTAAATACGGTACCAGCTTTAACTAAAGACCTTTGCCTTGTCCTAACCAGTTGATGCACTCAGCACATGGTGAATGTCTGTGTTGCAGGCTGTGAGCTCTGTGCTCCTAGCTAGCTGCGACTCGAATGAGCGGGAACTCTGATGCCCCCTGTCTTTATAGTGCATGTGCTCTCACTGGTGATTGGCTGCGGTGTTGTGTATGTTCATTGGTCCCACTGTGTGTCCATCAGTGTGTGTCTGCACCATGATATACTGGTGTATATTATGACACCTCTGATAGTCCATTGGGATTTGCGTCCACTGAAAGCAGGTCTAGATCTGCTTGCGAGTTGGCAGAGTGGGTGCACCTCGTGGCAAGTGGTTATTACAGAGCAATCAATGAATTTAACCAAATCGAGTTGGGTGCAACCTTTTGGAGCAGCAGCACCACACAACAAGATTCAACACTTCCCTCGGGAGGGCCCCCTTTGTTGTCCACTCACAGGTTCAGACATCCGCCGCAAAGTAGCCTTATCACAAGATTTGGGATGGCGATAAATGGTGGGTCACAGAAGAAGCCCCATCCCATCACAATTCCATCTGCTCCGTATCCTCTCTGTCATAACTACCCCATCTCCCATAGTAATATCATAGATTATCATAGAATTTACAGTGTAGAAGGAGGCCATTCGGCCCATCGAGTCTGCACCGGTTCTTGGAAAGAGCATCCTACCCAAGGTCAACACCTCCACCCTATCCCCATAACCCAGTAACCCCACCCAACACTAAAGGCTAATAAATAACACTAATAAAAAACATTTGAGTTTGATTAGGGACTGTCCTTCATGAGTCACATCTTGTATTAATAGACTAATTTGGTGGGAACTCCTTATTGACATTGGACTGAACTCTTGGGATCCTGCCCAAAGTCACTTCACAAAAAAACTATCCAACACTGACCCAAAAAAGAAAGGAGAGATGAGCATTCGGGTCCAATCGTTTGGTCAAAGAGATAGATTTTAAGGAGCATCTTAAAGGATGAAAGGGAGGTAGCGGGAGGGAGAGGTATAGGGAGAGAATTCCAGAGGTCAGGATCCATGCAGTTGAAGGCACGGCGACTAATGAGGAAGAATCGAGGACGGGGAATATTTCACAATTGGTGGGGCGCAGAGGTCTCGGGGTGCTGTAGGGGTGCTGTTGGCCGGAATCGGTGAGAGTTTCATGCCGATGTTTTGGTCGTGAAAGAGCACACAGGCTCCGTTGGCACTGAAACGGAGAATCCAGCCCCAGGTCTCCGGATATGGACAGCAGGTCTGTGGATGCAATCACGTTGATGGTGTCTTGCCACCTCTCAACTCTAGTTGAAAGCACGGGCTGACTTTGCCGCCACCCTGGTCAGTTTGGCTTCACCCCACACCGTACAGCTCTGCCAGCTGATGTTCAGCAGGGGCCTTGTGGTAAACACCACTGGTAATACACTACATGTATTACGGTACTGCCGCTGTATTACAGGTACCATAGTAAATACCAGCCTGCTGGCTCCTCCCAGCAGGCGGTGTATAAAAGTGTCTGCTCTCCTGCGCTGCTCCCATTCTGGTTCCAGCTGCAGGAGGCGCAACATAGAATCATAGAATCATAGAAGTTTACAGCATGGAAACAGGCCCTTCGGCCCAACCAGTCCATGCCGCCCAGTTTTTACCATTAAGCTAGTCCCAGTTGCCGCATTTGGCCCATAAACCTCTATACCCATCTTACCCATGTAACTATCTAAATGCTTTTTAAAAGACACAATTGTACCCGCCTCTACTACTACCTCTGGCAGCACATTCCAGACACTCACTACCCTCTGAGTGAAGAAATTGCCCCTCTGGGCCCTTCTGAATCTCTCCCCTCTCACCTTAAACCTATGCCCTCTAGTTTTAGACTCCCCTACCTTTGGGAAAAGATGTTGACTATCTACCTTATCTATGCCCCTCATTATTTTATTGACCTCTATAAGATCACCCCTAAGCCTCCTATGCTCCAGGGAAAAAAGTCCAAGTCTATCCAGCCTCTCCTTATAACTCAAACCATCAAGTCCCGGTAACATCCTAGTAAATCTTTTCTGCACTCTTTCTAGTTTAATAATATCCTTTCTATAATAGGGTGACCAGAACTGCACACAGTATTCCAAGTGTGGCCTTACCAATGTCTTGTACAACTTCAACAAGACGTCCCAACTCCTGTATTCAATATTCTGACCAATGAAACCAAGCATGCCGAATGCCTTCTTCACCACCCTGTCCACCTGCGACTCCACCTTCAAGGAGCTATGAACCTGTACTCCTAGATCTCTTTGTTCTATAACTCTCCCCAACGCCATACCATTAACTGAGTAGGTCCTGGCCTGATTCGATCTGCCAAAATGCATCACCTCACATTTATCTAAATTAAACTCCATCTGCCATTGGTCGGCCCACTGGCCTAATTGATCAAGATCCCGTTGCAATCCTAGATAACCTTCTTCACTATCCACTGTGCCACCAATCTTGGTGTCATCTGCAAACTTACTAACCATGCCTCCTAAATTCTCATCCAAATCATTAATATAAATCACAAATAACAGTGGACCCAGCACCGATCCCTGAGCCACACCACTGGTCACAGGCCTCCAGTTTGAAAAACAACCCTCTACAACCACCCTCTGTCTCTGTCGTCCAGCCAATTTTGAATCCAATTGGCAACCTCACCCTGGATCCCGTGAGCTTTAACCTTCTGCAACAACCTACCATGCGGTACCTTGTCAAAGGCTTTGCTAAAGTCCATGTAGACAACGTCTACTGCACTGCCCTCATCTACCTTCTTGGTCACCCCCTCAACAAACTCAATCAAATTTGTGAGACATGATTTTCCACGCACAAAGCCATGCTGACTGCCCCGAATCAGTCCTTGCCTCTCTAAATGCTTGTAGATCCTGTCTCTCAGAATACCTTCTAGCAACTTACCTACTACAGACGTTAGGTTCACCGGTCTGTAGTTCCCATGCTTTTCCCTGCTGCCCTTCTTAAACAAGGGCACAACATTCGCCACTCTCCAATTTTCAGGCACCTCACCTGTGGCTGCCGATGATTCAAATATCTCTGTTAGGGGACCCGCAATTTCCTCCCTAGCCTCCCTCAACATCCTGGGATACATTTCATCAGGTCCCGGGGATTTATCTACCTTGATGCGCTTTAAGACTTCCAGCACCTCCTCCTCTGTAATATGCACACTTCTCAAGACATCACTATTTATTTCCCTTAGTTTCCTAACATCCATGCCTTTCTCCACCGTGAATACCGATGAGAAATATTCATTCAGGATCTCACCCAACTCTTGTGGCTCTGCACCTAGATGTCCTTGTTGATCCTTAAGAGGCCCTACTCTGTCCCTAGTTACTCTTTTTCCCTTTATGTATCTGTAGAAGCTCTTTGGATTCTCCTTTGCATTATTTGCCAAAGCAATTTCATGTCCCCTTTTTGCCCTCCTGATTTCCCTCTTAACTCTATTTCGACAATCTCTATACTCTTCAACATCTTGTGCAATAAAGCCTCGATTGTTTCACCATTCTCGTCTCGTGGTAACTGACGGTACATCAGCCCTCTACCCTTTCCTATAATATATAAACCAGAGGTGGCGTAACATTACTTCTCTGTGCAAGGGGGGGATATCCGATTGGAAAGCAGTGCAGATGTGAAATGTTACAATGTTCCTGACCTGGTTTACATTAATGAGCTACTTGCTTTGCCAGGGTCACATTATTTGCTGGCTTCGCTGTGCCACTTACAGCTCTCACGGCTGAATATTATTCAAAGAAATGAAGGTAGTTCACCCACTTGCCGGATGCAGTTGACTGTCACCAACCCCCTTCCCCATTGCCCCCCCCCCCTTCGCACTGCCAACCCCCAACTCCCCCCCCCCCCCCCACTACCAACCAACCCCACTCAACTCTTCACACGTTCCCTTGCTTCTTTGTGGCCAGTTCTGTGGATAATTTGTCTCTCACGGCATTGCCGTCATCCAACTTCCCCGCATGGCAGGCAGCCAACATCTGAGAGACTTTAAAAAAAAACACCTGCAGCTTTTGCGCAAGAGTGGATTACAACACAGCCTCAACATGCTGTGGAAGTGATTGAAGAGAGAAGAGGTGACTCCCACATGTCATTTGCTGGAACCCTGGCTTCCACCTACAATTCTCCCGTGAGGGGAATTTTCACAATTTAGGAAATGGAATGATTGTACACGAAACGCTTTTTTCTTTGTCAAACCGATTCCCATAAAATTCTCTTCCTTTTTTTTCTTCTTTTAGATCCCCGCCACAGACTCTTTTACAGTTGATTGTTGCTCAAGGAACGGCCATCAGGTGTTGAGAATATACATTGCGTGAGCAGCTCGGGCCTCTTTTAAGCTGCTTTCAGTACAGCTACAACACTGACATCTACCCAGCAATGTGGAAAATTACCCAGGTCTGTCCTTCACACCAAAAGCAGGACAAACCTGTGGTAAACCACTGTTGCACCTCTATTAGGTGATGTATGGTCGGACCTGTACTACAGGTACGTTGGTAGTCCCTGCCTGCTGGCTCCGCCCAGTAGGCAGAGTATAAATGTGTGTGTCCTCCATGCTGCAGCCATTTCCCCAGCTGCTGTGGGAGGCCACACATCTTAGAGCAATAAACCCTCAGTTGTATCCAACTCTAGTCTTTGTGCAATTGATCGTGCATCAAAACCCAACCCGGCCAATTACCGCCCTATCAGTCTACTCTCGATAGTCAGCAAAGTGATGGAAGGGGTCATCAACAGTGCTATCAAACGACACTTATTTAACAATAACATGATCACTGGCAGTCAGTTTGGGTTCCGCCAGGGTCACTCAGTTCCTGACCCCATTACAGCCTTAGCTCAAACATGAGCTGAATGCCAGAGGTGAGGTGAGAGTGTCTGCCCTTGACATCAAGGCAGCGTTTGACCGAGTATGGCATCAAGGAGCCCGAGCTAAACTGGAGTCAATGGGAAAACTCTCCACTTGGTGGAGACATAACTAGCACAAAGGAAGATGGCTGTGGTGGTTTGAGGTCAGTCATCTCAGTCCCCAGATATCACTGTAGGAGTTCCTCAGGGTCGTGTCCTCGTCCAAACATCTTTAATTGCTTCATCAATGACCTTCTTTCCAACATAACATCAGATATGGGGATATTCGCTGATGACTGCACAATGTTGAGCCCCATTCGCAACTCCTCTGACACTGAAGCAGTCCATGTGCAAATGCAGCAAGACCTGGACAGTATCCAGGCTTGGGCTGACAAAGGGCAAATAACATTTGCACCACACGATGCCAGACAATTACCATCTCCAATAAGAGAGAATCCAACCATCGCCCCTTGACATTCAATGGCATTACCGTCTCTGAATCCCCCACTATCAACATCCTGGGGGTTACCATTGACCAGAAACTGAACTGGACCCAGCCATATAAATAATGTGGCTACCAGAGTGGATGAGAAGCTGGAATCCTGCGGTGAGTAACTCACCTCCTGACTCCCCCAAAGCCTGTCTACCAGCTACAGGGCACAAGTCAGGAGTGTGATGAAATACTCTCTGTAATAAGTCCACAGAGGTAGAAGTCCCTTCACCTCTTTAATAAATTCACCTTCTTAATAAAACCAACAGCAGTACAGCCATGTGCATTCAGCTTGCTGTCTACACTGGGAGTGCAGAAGATCTGACACTCCTTGTTATATACAAAGAAGAGGTTCCCTGATTGGCCCACTAATCAGGATTCCAATTGGCCAATCTCAAAGGCCTGGTCTGAGTCATTACACTCTCCACTTGCCTGGATGACTGCAACTCCAACAACACTCAAGAAGCTCAACACCATCCAGGACAAAGCAGCCCCGCTTGATTGCTCCCCCTTCCACAAACATTCAAACCCTCCACCACCGAGGAACAGTGGCAGCCGTCTGTACCATCTACAAGATGCACTGCAGGAACTCACCAAGGTTCCTTAGACAACACCTTCCAAACCCATGATCATTACCTTGGGGACTCTAGAAGGACAAGAGCAGCAGATTCCTGGGAGTCCCACCACCTGGGACATCAGTTTAACAGGGCAGCACGGTAGCATTGTGGATAGCACAATTGCTTCACAGCTCCAGGGCCCCAGGTTCGATTCCGGCTTGGGTCACTGTCTGTGCGGAGTCTGCACGTCCTCCCCGTGTGTGCGTGGGTTTCCTCCGGGCGCTCCGGTTTCCTCCCACAGTCCAAAGATGTGCAGGTTAGGTGGATTGGCCATGATAAATTGCCCCTAGTGTCCAAAATTGCCCTTAGTGTTGGGTGGGGTTGCTGGGTTGTGGGGATAGGGTGGAGGTGTTGACCTTGGGTGGGGTGCTCTTTCCAAGAGCCGGTGCAGACTCGATGGGCCGAATGGCCTCCTGCACTGTAAATTCTATGATAATCTATGAAACATCTCATCGGAAAGATGACACTTCCAGCCAAGCCACAGCAGCCAACCAGCCTGGAGTAGAAACACCAAGGCCTATAGATTTCTCGCCCACACTGCGATCTTCAAATATTATTTTCGACGAGGCCAAATTAAGGTGCCAGCAGACTATTAAAAGAGGAAGCTCTGCTCACTTCATTGTTTGTTTTCTCGATTAAAGTCTAACACTTACGAACATCTGGGATTTCCCAGGTCAGCTCTGGTGAATTATTTATGGGGATCTCCTGTTCTATATTGGGCCTGGTGCTGGGAACACTCCAAGGAGAGTTAAAGGCTGCTGAAATCATTTAAAGGTTCTCAGTTTTTTCTTCAGCTTTTCATGACTCATAAATTTAGAGTCCCCAATTGATTTTTTCCAAAGAAGAGGCAATTTAGCGTAGCCAATCCCCCTAGCCTGCACATCTTTGGGTTGTCGGGACGAAACCCACACCAACACGGGGAGAATGTGCAAACTCCACACGGACAGTGACCCAGAGCCGGGATCGAACCTGGGACCACGGCGCCTTGAGACAGCAGTGCTAACCACTGCGCCACCGTGCTGCCCAAGTACCCCTCATTTCTTATGCTGCCCAGGAACAAACAATGGGCAAAGGTCTCCGTCTCGTGCCGCTGGTTGCAGAATTCCAGATCAGGCGGAGAATCCAACGTTGGGAAGAAAACGGGTTCAGCGCCCATGGCGGGAACGAGGTTGGCGCCTGTGAACCGGTTCGCTGGCCAAGCACCGTATTCTCCAGGAACGCGTGATTCTCTGGTCCTCTTGGACCGGCATTCAGGTGGGCGGGAATCTCTACAGGTTGGGATAAGCGTGGTCCTGACGGGGTGGACCACGCGGTGGGCCAAAGGGGTAACTCCTTAAGGAAGTTGCCCCGAAGGTCCATCCGAGGGCCACCCCCCCCCCCCCCCCCCCCACCCCCCCCGACTGTTGGATACATCACTCTGTAACTCCTACTGTGAGCAGGTGGAGGCACCATAGAGTCTTTGGGCATTCATGCTTTGCTGACAGTAGCATTATCGCCAGAGTTTCCTCTTCTCATTAATGTGATCAAATTCATGAGCTAGTACCATCACTAGTTGCATCAGGGTGCATTTCGTCACTGCCCAGTCAAAGCTAAATGTCACAGCAGACCAGAAATGGAGGCACCTGCGACCTGGATCTTGGATTGGGGCCACTGAAAGAGGCCACTGAGTATAACCACCGTCAAAATAGGGGACACCAATCATGGTCTCTGGTCACCTATCTTCCAGGATCGACCTAGGGCGCGATTCAACCAAAAACATTTCTGTAGGTGCAATCTCACGGCCACGCAGCTCACCGCGGTCGTTGAAAGCCGGGAGACCCCACTCCCGGGATCCACCCTCGCGAGTTTCAATGGGCAGGATTACTTTTTGGCAAAGCTGCATATTAGAGCGAGGCAGTAATCCTCACTCTAATGTGTAGATTCCCAAGATCCCTGAGGCTTTGGGATCAAACCCCTTCCCTCGGAGACCTCGGGTGAGTGCCGTTCAGCACAAGTCCCTGCCGAACGGCACACGTGGGGGTCTCCCAGAGGCTCGGAGGCTCCCAGCCAAGGTGCCAGCCTAGCATTTTTTGCATGTGCATGAGCGGGTCGAGGTTGCCTGGTGTGGCTGTTGGAGGGAGGGAGGGAGGGTGGGAGGGAGGAACCCCCCTTCAGCCCCCCAACCTTTACGAGGCCTTTTCATACCCCTCCTCTCTCCCCGCACCCTTCATACACCCCTCACCTCCTCCTTTCCATGGACATGGTTCCCCCCTCAGTCCCCGACACTTGGCAGTGCCAATCTGGCACCCAGGCATCCTGAACTGCTGGCCAGGCACCCGGGCAATGCCCATGGCATCCTGGCAGTGCTAACCTTGCACTGCCCACTGGTTGCATCATCGTGCATGGTGAACTGCCCACCAGGGTGCCCAGGTGGCAGGAGAGTGCCAGGGTAGTGCCCTGCCCAGACCCTGACCACCCGGGGGGCTCCAATAGGTCCGAGACCCCTGAGTGGCCTTCATGACTGGTCTCCGCTTGTGGAGCCCACTACTAATCGGCATCTGGGTGAGGGATCACTGGTCCGGCCCATAACTCCTGGGTGTTGGGCGAATGAGCCGCAAAGATGTCCACACACGTTTAAATGAATCCAGCGCGAATGTGATCCAGATCATACTGGGTTGGGTAACTCGTGCAACGTTTCGCGTCCAAAGTCGGCCTTCCCCGCGATTCACCTGTCGCGCCTGGCACAGAGCCGGGAGCGTGCGGTGGTCGTATCATGCTCCTAGAGCCTTCCGGAAGTAACAATCAATCTCATGGATGCTGCTGCCATCAAACCCACAGGGATAAAAGCATTTTAAAAATTGCATATTTTTTCTCGGATTTCTTCTGAGTGCTTTTGTTTATTACTTATTAAAATATTGGGTATGATTAGACAAATATACAAGAAGAAAATGCTGATTTATTTCGATTGTGTGGGGGAAGGCTGTAATGGAACAGAAAAGACCAGTTCGGCTGAAAGATCAATTTCTGTGCTTCAAACTCTGTGTAATACATTGATGAGGTGTTGCTGAGGTAAAATGGCACTCACCCCACCCACATTTAGTGTAGCAACATGGTACGACTGATTACCAGTTGTCATCGCACTTATGCTGTGTAGGTTAGGTGGATTGGCCATGCTAAAATTGTCCCTTAGTGGCCAAGGATGTGCAGGTTAGGCGGGGTTACAGGGATAGGGCAGGGGAGTGGGCCTCGGCACTCTCAGAGGGTTGCTGCAGACTCGATGGGCCGAATGGTCTCCTGGGCTGTAGGGGTTCTATGGTAGCGACTGTGGGATCTTGCTGTGCACCAATTGGCTGCTGCAGTTCCGACGCTACAACACTTCAAAAGCACTTAATTAGTAGAGCAGCACGGTGGCGCAGTGGTTAGCACTGTTGCCTTACGGCGCCGAGGTCCCAGGTTCGATCCCGGCTCTGGGTCACTGTCCGTGTGGAGTTTGCACATTCTCCCCGTGTTTGCGTGGGTTTCGCCCCCACAACCCAAAGATGTGCAGGGTAGATGGAATGACCATGCTAAATTGCCCCTTAATTGGGAAAAAAATGCATTGGGTACTCTGAACTTTTAAAAAAAGTACTTCATTAGCGGAACCTCCCGGGGCTGCGCAAGGTGCTACATAAATGCAGGTCTTTCTTTCTTGTCGCGCACCTTCACCGGCTGCACCGATCAACCTAGCTTCCAGTCAAACGGAAGGTTCTGTTTCGGGGAAGTGGGTGGAAGTTAGAGAAAGGGTAAGTGAAGAAACTATGGGGAATTGAAAATCCATGAGATTCTGATCCCAGTATTAGGTTGCCTGTTGCTGCCCTGCTCAACTTTCCAAGTGGCCTGAGGTTGAGGGAGTTCCCCCATCCGCATTTCACCCCGAGTGATTGGAAATAGATTCCATTACAACAAGATCAAAAGCTTTTCCCAACAGCCACTGAATAAGAAATATCTGAATCTATTCCAGTGTAAAGCAGGTTTTCTCCAAAGCCACAGTTTCCTCTAACCTGTCCGAGTTCACAGAGTGGCCAGCCGTTTGGGGCGTGAAGCTTGCTCAGGCTTTTCTCAGTAACACAACGTCATTGTTCACAGAATGATTTCACATTCTCGCCCAGAAACCAGTGCACTTCCATTACCTCATGGTAACAGTTTCAACACTACACTCATATTTGCTTCGCGATTCATCTCAACCTTTGACATCAACCTTTTAATGAATTGTTGCCACATCAGGCGATCCTTGGGCGTCATTCTCCGACCCCCCGCCGGGTCGGAGAATGGCCATTGGCCGCCGTGAATCCCGCCCCCGCCCCCGCCGAAGTCTCCGCTCCCGGAGATTGGGCGGGGGCGGGAATCCGGCCGCGCCGGTTGGCGGGACCCCCCGCTGGATTCTCCCGCCCGGATGGGCCGAAGTCCCCCCCAGGAATTGCCTGTCCCGCCGACGTAAATCAAACCTGGTATTTACCGGCGGGACCAGGCGGCGTGGGCGGGCTCCGGGGTCCTGGGGGGGGCATGGGGCGATCTGACCCCGGGGGGTGCCCACACGGTGGCCTGGCCCGCGATCGGGGCCCACCGATCCGCGGGCGGGCCTGTGCCGTGGGGGCACTCTTTCCCTTCCGCCTCTGCCACGGCCTCCGCCATGGCGGAGGCGGAAGAGACTCTCCCCACTGCGCATGCGCGGGAAACTGACAGCGGCCACTGACGCTCCCGCGCATGCGCTGGGAAACTGACAGCGGCCACTGACGCTCCCGTGCATGCGCCGCATTTCCGCGCCAGCTGGCGGGGCAACAAACGCCATTTCCGCCAGCTGGCGGGGCGGAAATCCCTCCGGCGTCGGCCTAGCCCCTCAATGTTGGGGCTAGGCCGCCAAAGATGCGGAGACTTCCGCACCTTTGGGCCGGCGCGATGCCCGTCTGATTGGCGCCGGCTTTGGCGCCAGTCGGCGGGCATCCCGCCGTTGGGGGAGAATTTCGCCCCTTGTGTCTCACTGTATATACGTATCTGTGTGTTTGTGTATATGTGTGTGTTTGTGTCTGTGCATGTATATGTGTGTGAGTCGATGTGTGTCGGTGTATGTGTGTGTCGGAGTACGTGCACATATGCATCTGAGTCTGTGTGTATATGTATGCACGTATGTGTGTGTTTGTGTATTTGTGTGTGTTTGTCTCTGTGTATGTGCATGTATATGTGTGCCTGTGTATGTGCATGAGTTTGTGTGTGTGTGTGTATGTGCATACATGCATGTCCATGTGTGTGTGTTGATGTCCATGTGTGGGGTCTGCTTTAATTGTGAAGCAGGCCATCAGCGATTCACCTATTTTTAGACCCAGCCTCATTTAAAGAGACCTGTCGAGTGGCCCACGTCACTAGGGTGATCTTTATTAACTTGGTTTATTAACCAGAGCAGGCTAAATGTTAGTGGATTTGCACATTACATACTCTGGCGTGACTTCCGCACTCTGCTGCTAAACATTGATGAGCTGAGCTCAGTGTTGGTCCTATCTGACCCCAGCATACTGCAACCACTGCTTTCACCAGCCAGTGACTCGTTCCTCCATCGCTCTGTGGCTTTTATGGAATGCCCAAAGAATGAACCCAGCCCAAAGGAGCAACACACACACACATCCCATTCCCTCTCTGTGAGTCACTGAGGAATCAGAGGCATGAGTTAATACAAATTAGACAACAAATGTATCAGTTTTCTTTATAAGCCGGCAATAGTCTTCCGTCATGTTTTCGCTGAAGATAATTGGCACCATTTGCCACGTGGTCAAGGAGTCTCAGTGTGGCTACATGCCCGGCAGGTAGAGGGGATGGAGTGCCACACACCTCGACAGAGGTGTTTGCTGTTAAAGGAGTGTTAGCAGGATGCCAATCGGTGCAATAAAGCAAAGAGCTTTGCTTGCAGTTTCCAAGCTGATGATGT
Source organism: Scyliorhinus torazame (assembly GCF_047496885.1). Taxonomy (NCBI): domain Eukaryota; kingdom Metazoa; phylum Chordata; class Chondrichthyes; order Carcharhiniformes; family Scyliorhinidae; genus Scyliorhinus; species Scyliorhinus torazame. The sequence goes on along the minus strand of NC_092714.1, from coordinate 263,199,424 downwards.
TTAAGAACCAGACCACAGCGAGTCACTAGTGAAGCAAAGTCCTGTGCCGTTGTCCATTAACACATCCTGTGAGATCTGCTGTTAGTGATTGTAGCACCGTCAATATGACGCGAGGCAGGTTGAGGTAATATCAATTGAAGGCTTTATTAAGCAGAACTTTATCCCCAGCAGCGTGGTTACAGAATGCAGCTGCTGAGGGAAATGGAGGGAAAAACTGGGTTCTTATACCGGCATTTCTGGGTGGAGTCCCGTAGGTGGCAGATCCTATCAGGACCTGGCATCCCTCCACCAATAGCCTGTCGACAGGTGGTGTACCGTATTACCCCTAATACATACCACCACAGTGATTACTCTGGAACAGCATCACTTTACCCACTCCTTAGTCATTTTCTTCCCCTTCCTCGCGAATGTTCCTTTTTAATATTTAATCTTTCATGGAGTGTAGGGATCCTCGGAAAGCACAGCATTTGTTACCCCACCCTTACCTGCCCTTGAACAGATTAGCTTGCTAAGCCATTTCAGAGAACAATGAAGAGTCAACCAGTGTAGTGGTTATCATGTTTGCTTTACACGCAAAAGTTTCCTCTGTTCGAAGCCGGACAGGAACATTGTCAAAACCCGTTGTTTAAAGGAGCTGAAACGCAAGTGGGAGGAGGAGCTGGGGGGGGGGGGGCGGGGAGAGATAGTGGAGGGCCTATGGGCTGACACGTTGAGTAGAGTCAACGCGACCGCAACTTGTGCCAGACTCGGCCTGATTCAATTCAAGGTCGTTCACCGGGCCCACATGACAGTGGCCCGGATGAGCAGGTCCTTTGGGGTGGAAGACAGGTGTGCAAAGTGTGCGGGAGGACCAGCGAACCACGTCGACATGTTCTGGACATGTCCGAAGCTTAGGGGATTTTGGCAGGGGTTTGCAGACGTCATGTCCAAGGTATTAAAAACAAGGGTGGCACGGAGTCCAGAGGTGGCGATTTCCGGGGTGTCGCAGGATCCGGGAATCCAGGAGGAGAAAGAGGCAGACGTTCTGGCCTTTGCTTCCCAGGTAGCCCGGAGACGGATACTATTATCTTCGAGAGACTCAAAGCCCCCGAAGTCGGAGAGTTGGCTATCGGACATGGCTAGCTTTCTCTGTTTGGAGAAAATTAAGTTCGCCTTGAGAGGGTCACTGTTAGGGTTCACCCGGAGGTGGCAACCGTTCGCCGACATCTTCGCGGAAAATTAACAGTCAGCAGCTGCGGGGATGGGGTTAGGTTAGCGTAGATCCGGGGGTTAATTAATGGTGGAATCTGTGGGGGAGGGAGGTGGTATTTGCACTATGTTTAGATTTTCATGTACATTGTTTATATTGCTGCTGTTACAATGCCAAAAAATACCTCAATAAAATGTTTATTAAAAAATAAAATAAATTTTTTTAAAAAACCATTGTTTAAGCTGCCAGTCTGGAGTCACATGTAGGTCAGACCAGGTAAGGATGGCAGATTTCCTGGCCCCGTTACCAAAGCATTAGACTAGCTTTTAATTCTGGATCTATTTATAAATTGAATTTAAATTCTAACGTGATGGGACTTGAACCTGTGCACTCAGAATCAGAGAATCCCTGCAGTGCAGAAAGAGGCCATTTGGCACATTGAGTCCCCCTGGGCACTGCTGAAAAAAGTGACATGGGGGCGACTTGGAGGCTGCACACTCTACCCGTGAGAAACTTGGCATGGGCTCAGAATCGGGAGAGCATCCCCCTCCAGTGCGGTAGTGAGTTGTGCTCTACGAGCCCAAGAGCCTCATTTTAACACATCAGCATGCCATGAGCGAGCATTCTCTCAAGACCCCCCGCCCCCACATACAGAATATTCACCAGGCCCCGGCGTGATGGCATTTCCAGATCTTAGGTCCCAAGTCGCTGAATGCACGGCTGCCCACGGTAGTGCCGTGAAAATCATGGGATATACAAGAGATCGGAATTGGATGAGTGTGAGCTGGCTTAGCTCAGTGGGCTAAACAGCTGGCTTGTAATGCAGAGCAAAGCCAGCACCGCGGGTTCAATTCCCGTACCGGCCTCCCCGAACAGGCGCCGGAATGTGGCGACTAGGGTTTTTTCACAGTAACTTCACTGAAGCCTACTCGTGGCAATAAGCTATTATTATTATTATATCTCAAAGGGCTTTAGAGCTGGAGTAGGGAGGGGTAAGGCCATGGAGGGCTTTATAAACGAGGATGGGAACTTTAAAATTAAGCTTTAAAAGAAAGTTTTCAGACTAGGAGCAAATGGAGGTCATCAAGTACGAGGGTGATGAGTCAACGGGATTTGGTGCCTGCTCGGCTATGAACAATTGAATTTTGGTGGAGCTGAAGATGGAGGGACAGGCAGCAATGGGGGAACGACGACTGAAAATAGAATATTCACATCCAGAGGTAACAAGGGCTTGGTTGAGGGTTTCAGCAGTGGATGGGTAGGCACAAGGATGGAGACAAGCAATGGCGTGGAGTTGGAAGCAGGCAATGTTGGGTCATGAAGAGGATATTGGGTTGGAAGCTCAACTCAGGGTTAAATGGGACACTGTGTGTACGGCTGGCATGGCGTGGTCCAGCAGTAGAGGGTTAACATCGCAATGGTGCTTTCCTCCTGTACAATCACTCTCTCAATCTAACAGACCGACTGAAATTCACAGTTAACGTCACCATAGAACATAGAACATCGAAAAATACAGCACAGAACAGGCCCTTCGGCCCACGATGTTGTGCCGAACCTTTGTCCTAGATTAAGGGAGTTAAGGGAGTAATCATTTTGATCATTCGTCCACAGAGTCACTGAGTGTAACCTGCTCCCATTGAGAGTAACGGAGCTCAAATGTTAGTTCAATTCCTTAGGTAGGACGTGCATTTGTATTGCCACCGGGGCAGTTTAAGAATTTTAAAAGAAATCTGTAGACAAATGAAAGCTGATGTCGGTCATCGTGACTCTGTTGGTTAGTTCTGAACACCCAAAGTGGTTCATTAAAACCTTCCATTCTTGCGCGATCTTGACATGTGATTAGTGCCACCCCGGTGGGATTGATTCTTTAATGCCTAACAAGCCACACACCTCTGTGCCAGAAATTCCAAGTTGTCTCCGAGGAACGTTATTTCCTTCACACCAAACTGACCTTTGGCCTTGTTGAGGCGTAGCCCATTTTTCTTTACATTTTGCAGTACTCTTATTGGCCTGTCATTGTGTTCCTCTTGGGTGGAACCCCAAATGATAATGATGTCATCGACGTTCACTCAAACACCCTGAATGCCTTCAACAATGTGTTCCATCGCTTTGTGAAACATCTCTGACGCTGAGGTCATGCCAAAGGGCATACGAAGAAAGCAATATCGACCAAACGGAGGATTGAACGTATAATGCTTGGTACTTTCTTCGTTTAACTTGGGCTGCCAGAACCCTTGAGAAGCATCAAGTTTGAAGAAATATGTTGCACCAGGCATCTCACTTGTGATCTCCTCTCGCTTAGGTATCGGATAGTCTTTCCTTTTTATATTTGCGTTTAGATTTTTGGACCCATGCATGCCCTAGGATCATTATTGCATTTTTTAACACACACCATCGAATTGGCCCAATCTGTCGGCTCTTCAATCTTTTTGATGACACCAAGATGTGCCGTTCTGTCTAACTCATCTTTTTTTTAAAAATAGGTTTATTCAAATTTTCCAACAAAATTTTTAACAAACCCCCCCCCCCGATAACAAAAAGAAAGAAACACAAACACAACAGTCAAAAATTATACAAAACTTATACATTGGGTTTCCCCCATATACAGTAACCCCCCCCATTTGACATTCAAAGGTACCCATAGGGAAGCCCCCCCCCACCCAACCATATTCCCCCCCCGAAAGAGACCCCCCCCCCACCCTTGGGTTGCCACCGCCTGAAGAACCCCTGCACAGACCCTCATAAGGCAAACTTTATCCTCTCCAGGTTGATGAACCCTGCCATGTCATTTATCCAGGCTTACACACTGGGGGGCTTCGCGTCCTTCCACAATAGCAAGATCCTCCGCCGGGCTACCAGGGACGCAAAGGCCAGAATACCGGCCTCTTTCGCCTCCTGCACTCCTGGCTCATCCGTTACCCCAAATAATGCCAACCCCCAACTCGGCTTGGCCTGGACTTTCACCACCTTGGACATAGTCCTCGCGAAACCCCTCCAAAACCCCTCCAGTGCCGGGCACGACCAGAACACGTGGACGTGATTCGCCGGGCTTCCCGAGCACCTCCCACATCTGTCCTCCACCCCAAAGAACCTACTCAACCTCGCCCTTGTCATATGCGCTCTGTGAGTAACTTTCAACTGTATTAGGCTGAGCCTGGCGCAAGAGGAGGAAGAGTTAACCCTACTCATGGCATCAGCCCACAGACCCTCACCGATCTCCTCCCCAAGCTCCTCCTCCCACTTGCCCTTTAACTCCTCTACCGAGGCCTCCTCCTCTTCTTTCAGCTCCTGGTAGATTGCCGAAACCCTGCCTTCTCCAACCCATACACCCGAGATCACCCAGTCCTGAGTCCCCTGTGCCGGGAGCAGCGGGAATTCCCTCACCTGCCGCCTCACAAACGCCCTCACTTACATGTACCTGAAAGCATTCCCCTGGGGTAGCCCAAACTTCTCCTCCAGCGCCCCTAGGCTCGCAAACGTCCCATCTCTAAACAGGTCCCCCATTCTTCTAATCCCTGCCCGATGCCAGCTCCGAAACCCCCCATCCATCCTTCCCGGGACGAACCGATGGTTCTCCCGAATCGGGGACCAAACCGAGGCTCCCACCTCGCCCCTGTGTCGCCTCCACTGCCCCCAGATCTTCAACGTCGCCGCTACCACCGGACTCGTGGTGTACCTTGTCAGCGAAAGCGGCAGCGGTGCCGTCGCCAGTGCCCTCAGGCTTGTGCCCACACAGGACGCCATCTCCAACCTCTTCCACGCCGCCCCCTCTCCCTCCATTGCCCACTTACGGATCATCGCCACATTGGCAGCCCAATAATAGCCGCACAAATTCAGCAGCGCCAGCCCTCCCCTGTCCCTAATACGCTCCAGAAACACCCTCTTTACCCTCGGGTTCTTATTTGCCCATACGAAACCCATGATGCTCCTACCTACCTGTTTGAAAAAGGCCTTGGGAATCATAATGGGAAGGCACTGGAACATAAAGAGAAACCTCGGGAGGACCATCATTTTAACCGACTGAACCCTACCCGCTAACGAGAGTGGCAGCATATCCCATCTTTTAAAATCCTCCTCCATCTGCTCCACCAACCGCGTCAAATTGAGTTTGTGCAGGGCCCCCCAACTCCCAGCCACCTGGATCCCTAAGTACCGAAAGCTCCTTTCCGCCCTCTTCAACGGTAGGTCGTCTATCCCCCTTCTCTGGTCCCCTGGGTGTACCACAAAGAGCTCACTCTTCCCTACGTTGAGTTTATACCCCGAAAAGTCCCCAAACTCCCTTAGGATCTGCATGACCTCCGCCATCCCCTCCACTGGATCTGCCACATACAGCAACAGGTCGTCCGCATATAGCGACACCCGATGTTCCTCTCCCCCTCGGACCAGTCCCTTCCATTTCCTGGACTCCCTTAGTGCCATGGCCAGAGGCTCAATTGCCAGTGCAAACAGCAAGGGGGACAGGGGGCACCCCTGCCTCGTCCCTCGGTACAGCCGAAAGTACTCCGACCTCCGCCGATTCGCAGCCACACTCGCCAACGGGGCTCTATATAGCAATCTGACCCAGCTGATGAACCCCTCCCCGAACCCAAACCTCCGCAGCACTTCCCAAAGATACTCCCACTCCACCCGGTCGAAGGCCTTCTCCTCGTCCATAGCTGCCACTACCTCCGCTTCTCCCTCCACCGAGGGCATCATAATCACATTGAGGAGCCTCCACACATTGGTGTTTAGCTGCCTGCCCTTTACAAATCCTGTCTGGTCCTCATGAATCACCCCCGGGACACAGTCCTCAATTCTCGTACCAGCACTTTTGCCAGCAACTTAGCATCCACATTGAGGAGCGAGATCGATCTATACGACCCACATTGCAGTGGGTCCTTATCCCACTTCAGGATCAGAGAGATCAGCGCCCCGGACATTGTCGGGGGCAAGGTCCCCCCCTCCCTTGCCTCATTTAAAGTCCTCACTAGCAACGGGCCCAGCAGATCCGCGTATTTCCTGTAAAACTCGACCGGGAACCCATCTGGCCCCGGGGACTTCCCCGCCTGCATGCTCCCCAATCCTTTAACCAGCCACCTCCTCCTCCTCCACCCTCGGGAACCTCAGCTGATCCAAAAATCGTCGCATCCCCTCCTCCCCCGCTGGGGGCTCAGACCTGTACAGATCCCCATGGAAGCCCCTAAATACCTCGTTTATTCTCACCGCACTCTGCATCGTATTCCCCCCGCTATCCTTAACTCCACCTATCTCCCTCGCTGCCTCCCTCTTACGAAGCTAGTGTGCCAGCATCCGACTCGCCTTCTCCCCATACTCATACGTCGCCCCCTGCGCTTTCCTCCACTGCGCCTCTGCTTTCCCTGTGGTCAACAGATCGAACTCCGTCTGGAGGTTCCGACGCTCCCTAAGTAGTCCCTCCTCGGGGGCCTCTGCATATCTCCTGTCCACCCTTAAGATCTCCCCCACCAACCTCTCCCTCTCCCTGCCCTCTCTCTTGTCCCTTTGGGCCCTAATGGAGATTAACTCTCCCCTGACCGCCGCCGTCAGCGCCTCCCAGACTACGCCCACCTGCACCTCCCCGTTGTCGTTGGCCTCCAAATATCTTTCAATGCACCCTCGCACCCTCCCGCACACCTCCTCATCCGCCAATAATCCCACATCCAGACGCCACAATGGGCGCTGGTCCCTCTCCTCCCCCAACTCCAGCTCCACCCAATGCGGGGCGTGGTCCAAGATGGCTATGGCCGAATATTCCGTTCCCTCCACTTTCGGGATTAGCGCCCTACTCAAAATAAAAAAATCTATCCGGGAGTAGGCTCTATGGACGTGGGAAAAGAATGAAAATTCCCTGGCCAGGGGCCTGACAAACCTCCATGGATCCACTCCCCCCATCTGGTCCATAAACCCCCTGAGCACCTTGGCCGCAGCCGGCCTCTTACCCGTCCTGGATCTAGAGCGATCCAGTGCTGGGTCCAGCACCGTGTTGAAATCCCCCCCCCATGATCAAGCTTCCTACCTCCAGGTCCGGAATCCGACCCAGCATGCGTTTCATAAATCCGGCATCATCCCAGTTCGGGGCATATACGTTTACCAGTACCACCCCTACTGCTCACCATCACATATCGACCTCTATTATCCACTACAATATTCATTGCCTCAAACGACACCCGCTTCCCCACCAGTATTGCAACCCCTCTGTTCTTCGCATCCAGTCCCGAATGGAACACCTGTCCTACCCATCCCTTTCTCAGCCTAACCTGATCTGCCACCTTCAAATGTGTCTCCTGGAGCATAACCACGTCTGCCTTCAGTCCCTTTAAGTGCGCGAACACCCGGGCCCTCTTGACCGGCCCGTTCAGGCCTCTCACATTCCAAGTTATCAGCCGGATTGGGGGGCTACTCACCCCCCCCCCCCCCCCCCCCCCCGACTAACCATCTTGTTTTCTAGGCCAGCCACGTGCCCGCGCCTCCCGCACCCTCCAGTCCCCAGGACGGGGGAACCCCACCCCGACCACCTCTCCACCTCTCCTACTTCCAGCTCCCCTTTGCCCAATGCAGCAGCAACTCTATACCCCCCTCCCCCCCGCATCTAGCCCTTTTGCTCCCCCCATAACACTCCCGTAAGTCAGCTGACTCCTGCTGACCCCGGCCTCTCCCGCCATTCCATCGATCCCCCCCCAGTGTGAGAATCCCCCCTCCCCCTCCCTGGCAGTCAGCGTGCGCTCCTCTCCAGCACTGCCCCCCCCCCCCCGAACCCCACCCCCGTCCTTCCCTAGCGCGGGAAAAAGCCCGCGCTTTCCTGAGCCGGCCCCGCCCCCTCTGGCGCAGCTCCTTTTGCGGCCTTACCCCAATTCCCCATCCCCGGGCCTCCACTCCCCCTCTTCCTTCGTGGGGGTCTGCCCCTCCAACACCGACGCCCACACTCTCCCACAGTCTCCCCATCAAATCCCTTCACCCATCCTCATCCAGCACTCAAACCAAGAAACATTCCCTAAACGTGATAAACACCATATACACAGTAAACATCCCCCCCACAACAAACCCTCAATTTGAGTCCAACGTTTCAGTCCGTATGAAGGTCCATGCCTCATCAGGTGTTTCAAAATAGTGGTGCCGATCCTGGAACGTGACCCACAATCGCGCTGGCTGCAGCATCCCGAACTTCACCCCCTTCCGATGGAGCACCGCCTTAGCCCGATTGAAACCAGCTCTCTTCTTAGCCAACTCTGCACTCCAGTCCTGGTAAATTCAGATTTCCGTGTTCTCCCACCTGCTGCTCCGCTCTTTCTTGGCCCATCTCAGGACACACTCTCTGTCCATAAAGCGGTGGAAACTCACCACTACAGCCCTTGGCGGCTCGTTGGCCTTGGGTCTCCTTGCTAGGACCCGGTAAGCCCCATCTAGCTCCAGAGGCCTCGGGAAGGCTCCCGCGCCCATCAGCAAATTGAGCATCGTGCTCACATATGCCCCGGCATCGGGCCCCTCCACTCCCTCAGGGAGACCCAGAAGATTCTTCCTCCTCGACCTATTCTCCAGGTCCTCAAATCTTTCCGCTCACCTCTTGTGCAGCGCCTCATGCGCCTCCACCTTCACCGCCAGGCCCAAGATCTCGTCCTCATTCTCCGAGGCTTCTTGCCGCACCTCCCGGATCGCCACCCCTTGGGCCTTCTGGGTCTCCACTAGCTTCTCGATCACCGCCTTCATTGGCGCCAGCATTTCAGATTTCAGCTCCTCAAAGCAGCGTTTAAGAAACCCCTGCTGCTCCTGCGACCACTGCGCCCACGCTGCTTGGTCTCCACCTGCCGCCATCTTGTTTTTTCTCCCTCTCACTTTTCGCTGTTCCATGATCACTCTTTTCACCGATCCACTCCTGGTCCAATCCATATAATGTCGGGGGGACCTTGCTGTCACCTTCCCACACTGGAAGCCGTCGAACAATTGCCATTGGGGCCCCTCTAGAGAGCCCAAAAGTCCGTTCCCAGCGGGAGCTGCCGAACGTGCAACCTACCTAGGCATAGCCGCAACCGGAAGTCCTAACTCATCTTTCAGATGATCACGTGCTGGAACTCTTCTTGGAGCATGTATCACTGGTTGAGCATCATTTTTAAGTTGAACCTTGTATTTGAAAGGCAAAACACCAAAACCCTAGAAAATGTCTGGAAAAGCCTGCACAATGGACTCCACCGATCCGCTGTGTGTGCTCAGTGCACAGTCAGTGCTATACACTCTTTTACCCAGTTCCAGTGCTTCACATGTTTCAACACCTAGCAGCGACTCACAATCTTCAACTATTATGGAGAATTTGACTTTGTGAACTTTCTCTTTTACTTGGACATCCAGTTCACACATGCCTAATGTATCAATTTTCTGACCATTTGTCCATCAGGAAGACTGGTTTGTTTAATATTCTGGGTTTTAATTTCATAGCTTCAATATCACTGATACTGATGAGATTCGCCTTCGCCCCTGTGTCTAATTTAACATTGATGAGTGATTTATGTATTTGCAAAGAAACTGTCCAGTTATCTTTTGTAACTATTGAAACATCATTTTGTTCATGTCGGCGACATTTTGTTCTGTTTGGTTTCTCCAGGACTTGAGTATAAAGCTCAAGGCTGACACTCCAGAGCAGTTATGAAGGGGGTGCTGCAATGACTTTCGAATGAGATGTTAATCAGAGGCCCCATCTGCCTGCTTGGCTGGATGTAGGCGATCCGTTGACACTATTTGAAGAAGGGGAGTGGGGTCCTCCCCGGTGTCCTGGTCAATGTTTACCCCTCAATCAACTTCACAAAGAACAGATTATCTGGTCATTATCGCAATGCTGTTTTTGGGAGTGAGTTGGGTGTAGATTGGCTTCTCCTTTCCTTATATTATAGCAGTGACTACACTTCAAAGTACTTGTGAAGTGCTTTGCGATGTCTGCCTGTCACGATAAGAGCTGTAGAAATGCAAATCTCTTCCTTCCTCCCTCCGTCCTGTAGCTCAAGAAGGGTGGTCCACCTCCACCACCTTCTCAAGGCCCGCTGGGGATGGCCTGTAGATTTGCCAACAATGCACATGTCCCGTTGGCGGGTGGGGGGGGGGGGGGGATTTTCTGCCGGTGTCGGTCGCAGGCGAAAATATCGACAGCAGTGGAAAATCGCACAAACCTGTGGAAAAGGGAATCTCGGCGGCAAGATCTCATTTTCCGATTTTCCCCGCCCCTCACCGGTGACATTGCAAGGATCCTGCTCGGGAATGTCAGCCAATGTGGAAAAACGTGAAGCAGTCGAGGGGAATCAGCCGGGGGCGCAAAGATAAGTATAGCCCCTTTGGGGGGAGGGTCATGCCTGGGCATTGCCCTCTGGCACTGCTCTTGCCACCCAGACACTGCCCCCCAGGCAGTCCCAACCTGGCAATATCAACCTGGGGGCAGTGCTGGAGCAGTTCTCTGCGGCTTCCATTGTGGGAGGGTTCCGATTATGCGTGAGGGTGGCATTGGGGTTGCCACAGTGCTTGTTGCGTGGAGGAGGGGGTGAGGGTGGTCCCCTCATCAGTGGGTAGGAGGGGGTTACCCAGTGCTCATGTGGGGGGTGAGGGGTTTGTCACACTGTTTGTGGGGAGGGGTTCCCCTTATCAGTGGGAGGCGGTCGTCCCAGTGTTTGTGTGTGGGGGTGGGTGGTAGGGGTTGCCTCGTTGCTCATGGTGGGGGTAGGGGAGCGGCCCCCCATGCTTGTATGGGAGGTTTGCCCCGGGGCTTGTGGGGGATGGGGTCCCCTTATCAGTGGGGTGGAGTTGCCCCGGTAAGGGAGGGGTGGGAGGGAGGGGTGGTTCCCCCATCTCCGTGGGAGGGTCGAGGAGAACTTTGTTTTAACCTAGACCGGGGCGTCATTTAAAAACGCTCCCCGATCTCCAGGGAGTCGGTGATCCCAGAGAATCTGGGGAGAAAACGCGACCGCGCAGCTGGAGAGCTGCACCCTGATCTTCTCTCCCCCACCCCTCCTCCCACCCCCCCCTCACCCCGGCCAGCACTCTGAGCACTGGCTGCGAAATTCCACTCCAAGAACGAGCGTCCATCCATCCACAGATAGCATATTTTTTCAAAATACTTCAGTTGTGACTCTGTTGTGGTGGAGAGCGAGGACCTCTAGGGCTGGGGCAAGATGGCCGCAGGCAAAATACAAGTTGTCAACATGAAATGATAAACCTTGGGAAGGGTTTCACTTGCGAGACGGAGGACTCAGTGCCGAAGAGGCTCTCTCTTCAGATTATAATGTCAGTGTGATTCAGCTGAGCCTTAGTAATTAGCCATGTAGATAGGTTTACAGATTGCCATCTCTTCATGGTTTGGGTGAGGGTTGGGGGGTGGGGGACTCAATGTAGGCGGGAGTTTATAAATGTCATTTGTCAAAACCGAAAAATTCAGTCAGCGTTTCCAACTCTGCAGGGCCACAAATATCGAAACCTTTTTTTAATGAAGGAAAACATCAATTCGCTCATCAGTGAAAAAGTGTGCAGCTGTTATCAAATGGGTCGGGCGGCACGGTGGCATAATGGTTAGCACTGCTGCCTCACGGCGCCGAGGACCCGGGCTCGATCCCATCCCCGGATCACTGTCCGTGTGGAGTTTGCACATTCTCCCCGTGTCTGTGTGGGTCTCAACCCCACAACCCAAAGATGTGCAGGGTAGGTGGATGGGCCAAGCTAAATTGCCCCTTAATTGGGAAAAAAAATAATTGGGTACTCTTAAAAAAAATTTTAATGATCAAATTGGTTAAAAAAAACCAGGCTTGCACTGATATAGCAGATTTCACAATCACCCGGATGTCTCAGAGCACTTCAAAACCAATGAAGTATTTTTGAAATGTGATTTGGAAAACACGGCAGCCAATTTGGGCACAGCAGGATCCGACATACAGCAGTGTGACAGTGGCCAAATAATCTGGTTTTAAAGCTGTTGATTGAGGAATAGATATTGGCTGGAACATGGGGAATAACTCCCCTGTCCTATTTTTGAAATAGTGCCCTGAGATCTTTTCCATCCACCTGAGCAAGCACATGGAGCTTTGCTGTGAGGTCTTTTATAACCTGGTGAGAAGGGGTGAAGTGGCTCTCCACTAGGCAACCTAGGTTCTGTCTTTCCCAACTCAGAATTATATATGTATGATGAGAGCAATAAGGAGCCAATTAAACACACACACAAATACTTTCACACACTCAAACTCTCTCACACACAAACCCACTCTCACACACAAACACACACTCTCACACACAAACACACAAACACACTCTCACACACAAACACTCTCTCACACACAAACACACTCTCACACACAAATACAAACACAGTCTCACACACAAACACAGTCTCACACACAAACACACTCACACACAAACACACTCACACACAAACACTCTCACACACAAACACTCTCACACACAAACACAAACACACTCTCACACACAAACACTCACACACAAACACACACACAACACTCTCTCACACACAAACACCCTCTCACACACAAACACGCTCACACACAAACTCTCTCACACATACACACACAAACACTCTCTCACACACAAACACACTCTCACACAAACACTCACACACAAACACACACACAACACTCTCTCACACACAAACACCCTCTCACACACAAACACTCACACACACAAACACACACACACAAACACTCTCTCACACACAAACACACTCTCACACACAAACACACTCACACACAAACTCTCTCACACACAAACACACTCTCACACACAAACACTCTCACACACAAACACACTCTCACACACAAACACTCTCTCACACACAAACACACTCTCACACACAAACACACTCTCTCACACAAACACACACACACAAACACTCTCTCACGCACAAACACACACTCACACACAAACACAAACACACTCTCACACACAAACTCTCACACTCACACACAAACACACACACACAAACACACTCTCACACACAAACACTGTTACACACAAACACACTCACGCAAACACACTCTCTCACACAAACACACACACTCTCACACACACACAAACACACTCTCACACACACTCTCACACTCACAAACACTCTCTCACACACAAACACACTCTCACACACAAACACACTCTCACACAAACACACGCACTCTCACACACACAAACACTCTCTCACACACAAACACACACACTCTCACGCACCCAAACACTCACACACACAAACACTCTCTCACACACAAATGCACTCTCACACAAACACGCACACACAAACACACTCTGACACACAAATACTCTCTCACACACAAACACACTCTCACACACAAACACGTGCACACACAAACACACACACAAACACTCTGACACGCTCTCTCACACACACAAACACACTCACACATAAACACACTCTCACACACAAACGCACTCACACACACTCTCTCACACAAACACACACACTCTCACACAAACACACACACTCTCACACACAAACACTGTCACACACATACACACTCACGCAAACACACTCTCTCACACAAACACACACTCACACACACACAAACACACTCTCACACACGCTCACACACTCACAAACACTCTCACACACAAACACACTCACACACAAGCACACTCTCTCACACAAACACACGCACTCTCACACACACAAACACTCCCTCACACACAAACACACACACTCTCTCACGCACACAAACACTCTCACACACACAAACACTCTCTCACACACAAATGCACACTCACACACAAACACAAACACACTCTGACACACAAATACTCTCTCACACACAAACACACTCTCACACACAAACACAAACACAATCTCACATACAAACACACTCCCTCACACAAACACACTCTCTCACACACACAAACACACACACACAAATGCACTCCCAGACACAAACACACTCTCCCACACAAACACACACACTCTCTCACACACACAAACACTCTCACACACAAACACGTGCACACACAAACACTCTGACACGCTTTCTCACACACACAAACACTCTCACACATAAACACACTCTCTCAAACACACACACAAACACAAACACCCACTCACACACACAAACACACTCTCTCTCTCACACACACAAACACACAATCACACACACTGGGCAGCACGGTAGCACAGTGGTTAGCACTGTTGCTTCACAGCACCAGGGTCCCAGGTTTGATTCCCAGCTTGTGTCACTGTCTGTGCGGAGTCTGCACGTTCTCCCCGTGTCTGCGTGAGTTTCCTCCGGGTGCTCCGGTTTCCTCCCACAGTCCAAAGATGTGCAGGTTAGGGGGATTGGCCATGAAAAATTACCCTTAGTGTTCAGAAAAGGTTAGCTGGGGTTACTGGGTTATGGGAATAGGGTGGAGGTGTAGGCTTAACTAGGGTGCTCTTTCCAAGAGCCAGTGCAGACACGATGGGCCGAATGGCCTCCTTCTGCACTGTAAATTCTATGATTCACACACACACACTCTCAAACACACGCACTCTAACACACTCTCTTACACACAAACACACTCTCTTACACACAAACACACTCTCACACACAAACACACTCTCTCACACACAAACACACTCTCTCACACACAAACACACTCTCTCACACACAAACACACTCTCTCACACACAAACACAAACAAAACATACACACAAAGGCATAGAAACACACACACACACTTTCACACATACTCACACACACATGTACACCCAAACAACACCCACACACACAGATATACAAACACACATGCACACTCTCACACACACACACACTCTCATACACACACACAGACATAGAAACACAAACACACATATATTCACACATGCACACATGTCCATGTATCAGAAATAGAAGTAAGAGGAATGAGATTCCAATTAAAAAACGGTAAAGGTATATATGGTTAAGTGTTCTTTGCTAGTCCTTTAGGTGTTCGGGCGTACATTGTAAACGCAGCAGTCAATTTTTTATAAATTTAGTGTACCCAATTCAATTTTTCCAATTAAGGGGCAATTTAGCGTGTTCAATCCACCTACCCTGCACATCTTTGGGTTGTGGGAGCGAAACCCACGCAAACACGGGGAGAATGCGCAAACTCCACACAGACAGTGACCCAGAGCCGGAATCGAACCTGGGACCTCGGCGGGGTTAGCTGATCTCTGGAATATAACAGATGTTGCAACTATTATGAGATGTGAGTTTGCTGGTAGGTTTCTGGTAGAGTTGGCCGGACCAGTTGTCATTTCTTGAAGTGGGCTTCCAGTTGCTCGAGGTGAGTTTCCCAGATGTCGCTGGACATGAGGAAGTGGTCCAGGTTCGCTACACAATTGGACAAGCCCGCCACTACCTGGCTCATTGGCCTTAGAAAGGTGGCCGGGGCATTTCAGGATCCAAATGGCATGACTGGTGTAACCCATCCGGTGTCCCGAAGGTGAAGGTTTCCTTCGGGTAGGCGGTCCAGGGAACTGCCCGTAACTCTTGAATAAACCCATCTTTGTAATGTTGGCTGCAGTCTTCCAGCTGGGGTTTCATGTAGGAGCCAGCTCAGGAAACTGCCTTAACCTTTCAGTAGTCAAAGGAGAGCCTTGTGGTGCCATCCAGCTTGGGCACGGGCATGACTGGGGGGCTCTAGCTCCTGATGCTGGGCTCCATTAGCTGGTGCTCCAGCAGGTAGTCAGTCGCCTCCCGGACCTGGGCTAGTTTTTCTGACCTGAACTGTAGAGAGGGGCCTTTCCCACATCCACCTCATCTCGGGCTAAAGTAATATTGCCTGGCTTGTATCTAAATGCAGTGTCAGGTAACTAAATGCTTGTCAGGTAACCTCACTGTTCTGCACTTAGATGGGTGAATATCGTCTCCAATTTTGCTAGAATTTCAATGTTTGCCAGCCAGATGGTAGGGGGTTCAATGTGGCCTCACCTACATCTCCCTGCAACTCATCCTCACTGTTCTTCTCATCCTCCAGAGCAATCGTTACCTTCTTGTCCCCTTGTCGGATGTGATATTACCATAAGATGTAGGGGCGGAAATAGGCCATTCGGCCCATCGACTTTACTCTGCAATAGGGTGAGATCATGACCGATCTGGGCCGGAATTCTCTAGTTGTTGCGATTCACTTCTCCCACTGGCAGCGCCCCCCCCCCCCCCCCCCCCCCCCCCTCGGTGTGACGCAGTTACAATGGGAAATCCCGGGAAGGTAGAAGCCCGCCGCCAGCGAAGGGGGCGCCGCTGAGAAACGCATGGCTGGGGGACCGGAGAATCCCGCCCCTGCTGTGATAACCCTCGATTCCACTTTCCCGCCTTATCTCTGTAACCCTTGATTACCATACCAATTAGAAATCTGTGAATATTGTTCTATCCTATTGATATGACACAGAGGGTGCTTGGTCCTGCAGACGCTGGTGTTAATTCCATTCTTTACCTCCCCAAGCTTCTTTACTACTCTGTACGGGCCACCGAGCCGGACGTTTAGAGGCTGTAATATTTCCTCTCAGCTGCACCACTACCTGGCAGATTACTGTCCACCCCTCGTTTGTAGGTCTGTGAGGGGGGGGGGGGGGGTCCACTTTTTCACCAGCACCTCATCTTTAATGTGGCAGCGTCCAGGGGCTGCCTCAGCTTCAGTTTGGGCAGTCTGGGCTAACCTTTTTTGACAATGGGGCGGTTACTGAGCCTCAACCAAGGAAGGCCTTCTCCACCTTGGGTCCTTGTTAATCTTCTGTTGGGCACAATTTTCCCAACAGGTTGTGCCCGGCACCAATCTCGTTGCATCAGATGCATCGCGGGAGAGGCCAGAAATGGTTTACACACCGGGCGCTGGGCCAACCTTGAGTCACCCGGCCCAGCGTGATCCAGGTAATCATATTTAAATGCGTCATTCGGCTCACCTAACTATGTGCGGCCCCTTTGAGGCTACATTCTCCCGGCTCTCGGGAGTCACCAGCCGCACTAGTGAAGCCTCACTCGGGTGCAGAATAATACTGGCGTCTACAAGGGGAGACCAGACGTGATGGTCATGGCAGGGGGCTCTGAGGCCTTTGGAGCCCCCGGGTGGTCAGGGACATGGCACGGTTGTGCCCTGGTACCACCCCAGCACTGCCAACCTGGAGCACTGGCACCGCCAACCTGACACTCTGACTACCAAGGTGCCATGTTGGCACCATACCGGGGCAGTGCCAGGGTGGCAGGTTGGCAGAGCCATGGCAACAGGGGCAAGACGGCAGTGCCAGGGTGCCAGGATGGGCAGTGCATGATGCCAGGGTGACAAGGGGCAGGCCTGAGAGGGCCATGCCTAAGAAGGGTGGTGAAGGAGGTATGAAGGGTGGGCGGGTGAAGGAGGTATGAAAGGGGGGGTCATGAAGGGTGGGGGTGAAGAGGGGTCATGAAAGGGGGGCCCGAGAGGTGGGGAGTATGCTCACTTGGAGAGGTCGTTGCCCCAATGTCCACAAGGATGGATGGGTGTGGGGCAGGTTCACCCCCATACCTGGATGGTGGGAGGCTCACACTAACCTTCAGTGGTGAGGGGAGGCTGCCCTTCAGGGGTCAAGGGTTGGGAGTGTTGCCCACGTTTGCAAGGGTCGTATTGTCCTTGGGTGGGTTTAGGGACCTGCAACCTCACTTTGAGATTGGGGCACTCTTTCAAAATGGTGCCCCGATCTCTGAGGAGCCGATCTGGGCAGCGGGTTTAGCTCGCCGCTACAGAAACATTTCTAAGTGTGGGATTTACCAGTGAGAAACTCCCAAGCTCCAAAAAAAATGAATAATTGTTGGCGAACACTGATCTGGATGTCACCAAAAAAGCTGCCGCAAATCACCCCGTCAAACCCAGCCAAAATGGGACTTTGTCATTTTAAGGGTGAATCGTGCCCATTGTTTTTCATTGCAGGAACCTCGAACATAAAGAGGGAGGAAAATGTTGTGTATTCATGCTAGTTCCTAATTGGAACAGGGTCACTTTAAGGGCCCCATCATGTGACGTATTGATGACATCATGGGCCATTTGCATGGGAAAACGGGCGGTCTACCCTAACAGCCTGTAGAGTAAACACCTTTCCAATAAAGCTCTTGATTGTTTGCACCTTGGTGGCTGCAGCTCCGATGGTAGACTGATTAAAATCAGGCATGTGCAAGAGGCCAGTGTTTGAGGAGTGCTGATACCTTGGAGGGCTATAGGGCTGGGTGAGGTTGCAGGGATAAGGAGAGGGACAGGATTGCCAGCTTGGGGGGAATTGGCTCAAATGGCAGAGTGCTCGCTTTGCATGTGAGAGGTAGTGGGATCGATGGCCATTTTCTCCACTTTGATTTGCAGGGCGGCACAGTAGCACAGTGGTTAGCACTTCTGCCTCACAGCTCCCATGACTGTCAGTGTGGAGTTTGCGCTTTCTCCCCGTGTCTGCGTGGGTTTCCTCCGGGTGCTCCGGTTCCCTCGCACAGTCCAAAGATGTGCAGGTTAGGTGGATTGGCCGTGATAAATTACCCCATTGTGTCCAAAGGTTTGGTGGGGTTACGGGGATAGGGCGGGGGAAAGGGCCTAGAAAGGGAGCTCTTCCAGAGGGTCGAATGTCCTCCTTCTGTTGAGAGAGCTAGGGCTTTTATCACTGGAGCAAAGAAGGAAGAGAGGTGACTTGATAGAGGTGTACAAGGTGATGAGAGGCGTGGATAGGTAGAGACTTTTCCCAGGGTGGAAATGGCTGTCACGTGAGGACATAATTTTAAGGTGATTGGAGGAAGGTATGTGGGAGATGTCAGAGATCGGTTCTTTACGTGAGAGTGGTGGATGCGTGGAATGTACTGTCAGCTGGGGTGGTGGAGTCTGAGTCAATAGGGACATTTAAGCGACTCTTAGACAGGCACATGGACAGCAGTAAATTGAAGGGGTGTAGCTTAGGTGATCTTCGATTAGGATAAGTGGTCGGCAATACATTGTGGGCCGAAGGGCCTGTACTGTACTGTTCTATGTTCTATGTTCTATGAACTTCAGGAATTCTATAATTGTAGAGGAATTAGAGAATGTGAATGAGAATATTAAAATTGGGAGGATCCAGTGTCGGTCATGAGTACAGAGATGATGAACAACAGGACTTCTATACATTGAGATCCATGTTCTAAGCTGTTACCCTGTAAATAACTTTATCAACACAGCTCCCCTCCTCGTCTCGAGCTAAAACCTACATGTCTTGCTACGACAGTTTCCAGTTTGTCTCAGCTCTCTGCTTGCCTCCTTTTATAGAGTTCACCACCTCACCAAGGCTTGTTAGAAATTCATGACTTCCACTTCACTCAAAGCATCTCCAGCTAAGCCACAACTGAGCCAGTCAGTAAATATTTGAAGTGTGAGTTGATGCTCTCAAGCCTTTGATTACGGAGATAATGACAACAAATTGGACAATATATTATGAAACCATATAGACACTGTGGGTGACTTTATAAACTCAAATATACGACATACAAACAGGGGGCTGGGGTAGGCCATTCAGCCCCTCAAGCCTGCTACACCATTTAATAAGGTCATGACTGATTTGGTAGTAACCTCAAAGCTACATCCCGCCTACCCTCAGTAACCATCACCATTTTGTTTACCAAGAATCTATCTATCCACTTCTGCCTTAAAAATATTTAAAAGCCTCTGCTTCCACTACCTTTTCAGTAAGAAGTCTTACAACACCAGGTTAAAGTCCAACAGGTTTGTTTCAAACACTAGCTTTCGGAGCACTGCTCCTTCCTCAGGTGAATGAAGAGGTATGTTCCAGAAACATACATATAGACAAAGTCAAAGATGCAAGACAATGCAGAGAATGCGAGCATTTGCAGTTAATTAAGTGTTTACAGATCCAGAGATGGGGTAATCCCAGGTTAAAGAGGTGTGAATTGTCTCAAGCCAGGACAGTTGGTAGGATTTTGCAAGCCCAGGCCAGATGGTGGGGGATGAATGTAATGCGACATGAATCCCAGGTCCCGGTTGAGGCCGCACTCATGTGTGCGGAATTTGGCTATAAGTTTCTGCTCGGCGATTCTGCGTTGTCGCGGGTCCTGAAGGCCGCCTTGGAGAACGCTTACCCGGAGATCAGAGGTTGAATGCCCTTGACTGCTGAAGTGTTCCCCGACTGGAAGGGAACATTCCTGCCTGGCGATTGTCGCACAATGTCCGTTCATTCGTTGTCGCAGCATCTGCATAGTCTCGCCAATGTACCACGCTTCGGGACATCCTTTCCTGCAGCGTATGAGGTAGACAACGTTGGCCGAGTTGCATGAGTATGTATCACGTACCTGGTGGGTGGTGTTCTCATGTGTAATGGTGGTACCCATGTCGATGATCTGGCATGTCTTGCAGAGATTGCCATGGCAGGGTTGTGTGGTGTCGTGGTCACTGTTTTGAAGACTGGGTAGTTTGCTGCAAACAATGGTTTGTTTGAGGTTGCGCGGTTGTTTGAAGGCAAGTAGTGGGGGTGTGGGGATGACCTTGGCAAGATGTTCATCTTCATCGATGACGTGTTGAAGGCTGCGAAGAAGATGTCGTAGTTTCTCCGCTTCAAGGAAGTACTGGATGACGAAGGGTACTCTGTCGGTTGTGACCCGTGTTTGTCTTCTGAGGAGGTCTCCCGGAAAAGGAGAACCCCGCCCATAGAATCATAGAATCTTTATAGTGTAGATAGAGGCCCATCGGGTCTGCACCAACCCTCTGAAAGAGCCCCCTAAATTGACCCACTGCCCCGCCCTATCCCCATAACCCCACCTCACCTTTTGGACACTAAGGGCAATTTAGAATTGCCAATCCACCTAACCTGCACATCTTTGAGACTGTGGAAGGAAACCGGTAGCACCTGGTGGAAACCCACGCAGACACGGGGAGAAAGTGCAAACTCCACACAGACAGTCACCCGAGGCCGGAATTGAACCCGGGTTCCTGGCGCTGCGAAGCAACAGTGCTAACCACTGCCGTCTTAAATCCACCCGAGAGGACAGACATGGCATTTCTTCTGAAAGATGGCACCTCCGACAGCAATCCCTCAGCACTGCCCTGAGATGCCATCGTGGAATAATGTATGCATTCAAGCAAGAAATGCAGCGAGAATAATAATCTAAAATAACCTCAGAGCAGCCCTCCAAACCCTACTGAAGAGCTCTTTCAATTTTTACCCTTCAGCAGGCAAGCCTGAATACCTATTTTATGTGGTCAGGAAGATAACGGACTGGTGCCCGTATTGAAATGCCAGGAAATTATGTGGCTTGTGTAAGTGAGAATGCCAGGGCATAATTCTAATGTAACAAACTGCAAGCTGGCACTTGCTCTCGGGTCAAATCCTGATCACAAACATCTGGTGGGGCACCAGGGGCAGGATTCTCCGGTCTGCCAGTTGAGTTTTCCTGAGCGGCTCGCCCTCGCCGGCAGCGGGATTCTCTGTTCCCGCCACCTTCCAATGGGAATTCCCATTGTGGCCGCCCCCCCGCCGGCGGAAAACCCGGGGGCGTGGGTGTGCTGCCGGCGGTACGGAGAATCCCGCCGATGGAGAATCCCGCGGCATGTGGGCAAAAGAACAAACAGATAGAACATAGAACATAGAACGATACAGCGCAGTACAGGCCCTTCGGCCCACGATGTTGCACCGACATGGGAAGTCAAAAAACAAAAGCCACCTAACCTACACTATGCCATTATCATCCATATGTTTATCCAATAAACTTTTAAATGCCCTCAATGTTGGCGAGTTCACTACTGTTGCAGTCCTCTGGGGAATTCTCCTCAGCTCCATTCTCAGAGACAAAACTTTAATTTACCGTCTTTGGATGCCCCGTCCCCTTCCTGGTTATTTTTCAATACTTCCAAGCTAATTGTTATGGGCCAGGGTTTAGAGAACCGCATAGTGTATCATGGAGTTCACCTGACCCACAATTTTTAATAGATTGTGGTATGGGGAGCACACGGCCCACTCTACAGGTGTGGTACAGCAGAAATGGAAAAGTATTTTTTAAAGCAAAACAATGTTTATTCTATGAACTCAAGTTAACCTTTTTAAAACATACAGTGAACATCTTAGCAACCATCAATTCAAATACAACCCCCAAAGAATACAACACTAAGTAATCCTTAATAACTTCCCAAACAACATCCAGAAGACAGAAGAAATACCTTTTAACAGAAGCACATCAGGTTTACATTCACTACTGAAAACATTTATAATTCTGAATTCACCAAATGATCAAGAGATAGTCTTTTCATGGCAGAGAGATCAACAGTACACCTGCTTTGTCTGGCTTCAGCTCCAACACTGAAAACGAAACTAAAACACACCCTGCAGCAAACAGCCTAAAACAAAAGTAAAAAAACTGACAGGCAGCCCAGCTCCACCCACTCTCTGACATCACTGCAGTAATATGAGCAGCCAAACATTTCTTAAAGCGACATTCTCATGACGTAATACAGTTGATTACTTTATTTTTGCAATAAGAGACGATGAGGCCCACTGTAGATTCTCCCACCAGTTTCAAACTAGGCAATCTATTTCCTCACAAGATTCAAACTAATCGGGGCAGCATGGTGGTGCAGTGGTGAGCATTGGTCTACGGCGCTGAGGACCCTAGTTCAAATCCCGGTCCTGGGTCACTGGCCGTGTGGCGTTTTCACATTCTCCCCGTGTCTGCATGGGTTCCACCCCCACAACCAAAAAAAATAATTTAGTACTCTAAAAAATTTTTTTTAATAGATTCAAACTAATCTTCTCCCACATTCCACATGGTCAATTATAATGTTAGTCCTTTAGTCAGCATACAGTGCAGTTGTAATTGTCATTTACATCGGCTGTCTTCTCTCAGTGAGCTGCAAACCACACGAGGTCCAAACTGCAACTAAAAACTCTCAACACAAATATCCCAATAAATTGAAACCAGACCCACAGAAGTGTGGTTGACTCTTAATGCCCTTTGAAGTGGCCTAGCAAGCCAAACTGCATGTTAGCACAGTGGTTAGCAATCTTGCTGATTACCACGTACCAGCCACCATCAGTACTGCAACAGGTGATTAAGAAGGCAAATGGAATTTTGTCCTTCATTGCTAGAGGGATGGAGTTTAAGACTAGGGAGGTTCCGCTGCAATTGTATAAGGTGTTAGTGAGGCCACACCTGGAGTATTGTGTTCAGTTTTGGTCTCCTTACTTGAGAAAGGACGTACTGGCACTGGAGGGTATGCAGAGGAGATTCACTAGGTTAATCCCAGAGTTGAAGGGGTTGGATTATGAGGAGAGGTTGAGTAGACTGGGACTGTACTCGTTGGAATTTAGAAGGATGAGGGGGATCTTATAGAAACAAAAAAATTATGAAGGGAATAGATAGGATAGATGCGGGCAGGTTGTTTCCACTGGCGGGTGAAAGCAGAAGTAGATTTAGGACTGAGTTTAGGAGGAACTTCTTCACCCAACGGGTTGTGAATCTATGGAATTCCTTGCCCAGTGAAGCAGTAGAGGCTCCTTCATTAAATGTTTTTAAGATAAAGATAGATAGTTTTTTGAAGAATAAAGGGATTAAGGGTTATGGTGTTCGGGCCGGAAAGTGGAGCTGAGTCCACAAAAGATCAGCCATGATCACATTGAATGGTGGAGCAGGCTCGAGGGGCCAGATGGCCTACTCCTGCTCCTAGTTCTTATGTTCTTATGTTACCAGCTGCATCTTTCCATGGCAGCATTGGTAGAAGTGCCAATGCACAGTCCTTGTAGAGACAAAGTCCCATCTTCACATTGAGGATACCCTCCATTGTGTTGTATGGCACTACCACCGTGCTGAATGGGATAGACTTCAACAGATCTAGCAACTCAAGACTGGGCATCCATGGGGCGCTGTGGGCCATCAGCAGGAGCAGAATTGTATCAACCACAATCTGCAACCTCATGGCTCGGCATATCCCACATTTAAATCTTCGAAGATCTAAATGTTTGCTTACTCACTTAACATTCGATAGTTTAGAATAGGTACTCTAGGATTTTGATAACTATTATTTTTTTAAGGTTCTCTGATGGTTTGAAGCAACATTTGTGTTTTATCTGTTAGTAAAACGATTAAGTCGACAGCTTGTCAGAAACTGGCCTTGATGGGCGTGCGGAGGTTTGTGACTCCCGACGTGCAGTGCGACGGGCGCCGCCCGATGCCGACCAATGGGATCCGGGAACATTTTCCCAATGGGTTATTCCCATTTGTTGGCTGTGTCCCATTGGGATATATACTCTACTATATCATGGAATTCCCCAGTGTGCACTTCAGGTATGGATAAAGCAACATTTTCCCCTCCAAACCTCACACTTACTTGCACATGAGCAATGCTCAAGTAACGGTCGGTTTCATTAGTTTGATGCAAGACTCATGGGTCCGCGAAAAAGGAAGAGTTTGCATTTAGCTAGTGCCTTTCGCAACCTCAGGAAATGAGTGTGGGTAGACAATTGCCTCGCTAAAACAGATTGCTGTTTGTGAATGCTTGCTGACAACAAAATTGGCTGCAACATGTCCAATAGTACAACAGCAAGTGGACTTCAGGAGTACTTCATTGGCCATAAAAGGTGACAAAGAAATGCTGGCCCTTTCTTTTTCTATAAACGCTCCTCGCCCCTCTCCAGATTCTGACATTTCCCGGGATTTCCCAGCTTAATCAATATTCTGGCGGTATTCCACCAGTACAAGCAAACTGGAGCATCCCCCCAGGATGATTTCATGAAAGAAAGGAAGGTGAATAAATATTAATACAAGAAGCAGGTAATTACTAAGTTCCTTCACCATCTCTGCATCTTAATTGCATTGACCTGGCTGTTTCCCTAACTCATTATGAGTCAAATACATCCTCTGTAATACGATTCAAATTAATATCAGATAAGATTCCATTACTCAGCAAAGATGAAACTGATCCAAAGCAATAAGTGATATTATCAGCATTTCCCCAGTATTATATAGCCCAGTGGTTGAAGATCAGAGGAAAATGTTCAGCCGCAGAGTGACTTGTATTATTGACCACGAACATCTCAGTGTCACACCATGTCCGGTAGGATTACAAAATAATTCACTCCGACTCGCATTGCAGCAAGTGACAAGGTTCTGCCCTCCACTCCTACAACAACACCTTGCATTTGTACAGCACCTCTAACACTGTGACATATCCCAATGTGCTCCATAGGAATGTGAATGGGCAAGAAACACTGGGCATGATTTAGCAGGGTTGGGTTTTGGGTGTGAGAAGCGGGGTGTTTCTCTGCGTCTGTGGTGCCAAGAACGACCCCGCTATTTAACAGCACTTGCCCTTTTTATTGGCCTTGGCGGGGAATGCCCCGCCCTGGCCGCACTTACCTCATTTCATGTCCTGATGAGTTCAGCTCGCCACCAGTGCAGGAAGAATATTCCCGTGCTGTATTGTTGTTCCTGTGCTATTCTTTGTTCTTTCGGGTTCGGGCCAAGGTTGGTATCATAACCGGTACAGGCTTGGTGGGCCGAAGGGCCTGTTCCTGTGTTCTTTGTATTCGCTGATCGGGCTGCCATTTTTAAATGCCGCCCCATCTACGCCCTCCCCCCCCCCCCCCTCAGAATGCCACCACGGTCTCCGGACCCCCCCCCCCCCCCCCCCCCCCAATGCACCCAACTTACCTTTTATGGGGCCATCGAGCCCGTCATCATCCACCTCTTAAGGGTAAGGCACCCCTGGGCCCAACACCTGGCACTGGCAACCTGGCACTTGGGTACCGTGGCTCTGTCAGCCTGGCACCCTGGCAGTGCCCCTGCCAGAATGGCAGTCTCACATGGACACCCTGACTGTGCCAGGGTGGCACTTTCCAGGTGCACAGGTATCACTGCCAAGATGCCAAGGTGACCAGGTGTCAACGGGAGTACCACCCTTCCCAGAGCCCAACTACACAGGGGTCTCTAATAGCCTGGGAGACCCCCCAGGTGGCATTACGCCCGGCACACATTTGTGAAAACCGATGTTAAACGCGCCATGGCGAGTTCGCCCAGGCAAGGCTGATAGTTCCTGATACCCGAGAGAGTCCGGTGTAGATATATTCAAATGAGCCGCATGCCTCATTTACATATGTTAATCTGGTTCTTACCCAGCGAGGGCAAGATCCAAACCGCAACGCCTTGCGAGATTTTGTTAAGTCTCACGATCCGTTTCGAGCATCACAAGTCTCGTGAAAGACCTCGCGCGAGATTCAATGGCCTCGTCGCGTCACCAAGTCGGTCGCGATGAGGTCATTAAATCACTCCCGCGAAGACCAAGCCCATTAAAGAAGACATTGGGACAAGCGAATCAAAACTCAGTTGAAGAGATAGATTTTAAAGACCATCTTGAAGAACAAAACATTCCAGAGCTTAGGGCCTGGTCAGCTGAAAGCACTGTCATCTTTTTCTTCACTCATGGAGTGAGAATCTCACTGGCATTTACTGTTCAACTGTAATCGCCTGTGAGAAGGTGGTGGTGATCTGCTTTCTTCAACCTCCGCCGTACATGCGCTGTAGGAAGGGTGAGACCCCAGCAACAGTGTGCCAGTGGTGGAGAGAATGAATATTTAAGGTGATGGATGGGTCTGCCTTGTCCTGAATATTGAGTTTATTGAATGGTGCTGGAGCTGCGCTCATCCAGGCGAGTGGGCAGTATTCCCTCACACTCCTGACTTGTGCCCTGGAGATGGTGGACAGCCTTTAGGGAGTCAGGAGATGAGATAGTCGCCACAGGATTCCCAGCCTCGGACCTGCTCTTGTAGCCACAGTATTTATATGGCTAGTTCAGTTCAGTTTCTGGTCAATGGTAACCCCCAGAATGTGGATGTTGGAGGATTCAGCGATGATTCATAGCTTCATGGTTGTTTACAGCAAAGAAAGGAGGCCACTCGGCCCATCGAGTCCACACCAGCCAACAAAGATCTGACTACACTAATCCCATGGTAATGCTGTTGAAATCCGGGGGAGATGATTGGGTTCTCGCTTGTTGGGAGTTGGTTATTGCCTGACACTCGTGTGTCGAAAGTGTTTCTTGCCATTTTTCAGCTCAAGCTGATGGGAAAAAGAGATGTGGGCGAGAGGAAGATGCAGAGTTGGGGGAGGGATGAGGCCTTAGAGGATTTGGAATACATAGATGAGAATTTAAAAACGGAGGCCTTGGCGGTCGGGGGGAGGGTCAAAATCTGTTAGCGTGTGGGTTGGCAGAAGGATGGGGGTGCAGGGTTGGTGGTTGAAATGGGTGAACAGGACTTAGTGCAAGTTGGGATACAGACAGAAGATTAAGATACTGTCTGGTGTGGTCTCAAGCTACGTTGACCTGGAATGTCCCAGGTTCTAAACCTGGTATCCACTCAATTATCAATCACCTCGGCAAGGCCAGCAATGAGGGAGCCTGATCAATGTTCAGCAGCTTCTGCAGTACACTTTCTTACACCGAATCGTACAGCACAGAAAACTGTGTGGAGGTTGGCTGAAGAGAGGGCCAGTAATGATACGTTCCCGGTGAATAAGCCAGTGCCAATGCCCCCTGGTATGTGCTGCCGTGGGTCTGGTGGGTGCTGACACTGTCTGTAGGAAGCTGGCACTGTTCCGAACTGAGCAGCAAGTGCCTCATTTAGCCGCCACTTATTCCGCCTTATCACCTGGGCTGGTTTCAATAGCATGCAGGGGGCGGAGAGGGACTTTTCAGACTATTTATTCCCTTTGGTGAGAGGGCCACGAAGAGTCCAGCACGAGTTGGTTGAGTCAAACAGTAAGTAACGTTTATTGACAACAATGTGTACGCAGCGCAAGTCGTTCACTACTGGGTTCTCTCTCCAGCCGATACCATACTGGCCAGCTCTATTTACACAGCACAAAGGTTAACAATTGCCTTGCCTGTTTATCGGGAGGGAGCTCATATTCCCCAATACATCACGGGGTAACCAATTGTCCCCCGTTGATAATATCGGAGCAGGTTACAACATCATTATTGACCCTGTTTTACTTGCCTTTCTCGGAAGATTACATGGCTGGGGGGAGGGGTATGAGGGAAAGGAAATGTCTTCCATCCCTGCAGACTATTACCGATTGTGATTCAGAGGAACCGGAATATTCGCAGCCAGATTCCCAGTAGACATGAGTCCTTGACACAACCTTTGGGACAGTACTGAGGGAGGTGGCATTGCTGCAATTAGGATAATGGGATTGGAGAAGGCCATGGGCGGCACGGTAGCACAGTGGTTAGCACTGTTGCCTCACAGCTCCAGGGTCCCAGGTTCGATTTCCGGCTTGGGTCACTGTCTGTGTGGAGTCTGCACGTTCTCCCCGTGTCTGCGTGGGTTTCCTCCGGGTGCTCCGGTTTCCTCCCACAAGTCCTGACGTGCTGTTAAGTAATTTGGCCATTCTGAATTCTCCCTCTGTGAACCCGAACAGGCGCTGGAATGTGGCGACTAGGGGATTTTCACAGTAACTTCATTGCAGTGTTAATGTAAGTCTACTTGTGACAATGGGATTATTATTATTATTTAGCCTCAGGAGCCTGTTCCCCTTACATAATACGTATATCCCTTCCACCCTTAAAAAGTTCTTCATTAGGGCGGCACACGGTGCAGTGGTTAGCACTGCAGTCTACGGCTCTGAGGGCCCGGGTTCGATCCCGGCTCTGGGTCACTGTCCGTGTGGAGTTTGCACATTCTCCCCGTGTTTGCGTGGGTTTCACCTCCACAACCCAAAGATGTGCAGGCTAGGTGGATTGGCCACGCTAAATTGCCCCTTAATTGGGAAACATAAGAATTGGATATTCTAAATGTATATTTTTTTAAAAGTACTTAATTGGTTGCAAAGCACTTTGGGACATCCTGAAGCTGTGAAAGATGCTATATAAATGCAATTTATTTCCTTGCCTACAGCCATTCAATGGCCAATCTGATGCCAACTCATGTGACAAAACATGTGATTCGATGGCTGGACAAGGCCAGTTTGTCTGCTCCTGCTCTCAGTGTTGTGGAATAACAAAGACATTACCCAATTCATCAGCCTCCTGCGACTCCTGACGTAACGATAGAATGTAGAGGAGTAAACAGAGAATAATCTCACCACGCGTGTGTGAATGCCTATCTATGTCACATTTTCTCAAAACAGAAAAGGTGCGCTTGCTGATTCCTACATCGTGTGGCAATGTCTAAGGTCATGGAAAAGTCAAAAGTAATTATGAAATGGTTCAATGAATCTTCAAAGGTACCAGGGGACACAAATGCACAGGAACAATCACTGACCTCTAATAGCTAACAGGGCTCAGCTCCTGGAACATTCTCTCCCCATTGCCTTTACTAGTCACCCATTTCAACATTCAGCCAAGTACCTTTCAAATGATCTCTGCCCCAATGGACTTGGTGGTAAAACTTGTGCAAAACAAAATAACGCTCACCTAACTCCCCCCCCCCCCCCCCCCCCCATTTCTCTGTTCTGGTGAGAATAAGTGGGGGTGAAATGTCCTCTAGAGATTCTCCCAATCAGTCATCATCACAAGAAGAGAGAGGTCTTGGTGAAACGCTTGATGACTGGGAATATCTGTGATTTCCGCCACAGTCACTGCACTTGATCAGGAGATCCATCTCTTCCTGGCAGCTCTATTGACTCCCTCACTCCCCATAGTCACCAAAATTCCCAAACAGGGAGCGGGATTCTCTGATCCTGGGGCTAAATGTTGACGACGTGTAAACGCCGGAGCGTTTTAAGCCGGCGTCCACAGTCCCCTCGGAGCAGCGCTCCTGCGCCGCACAGGGGGCCAGCACAGCACTGGAGAGCCTCACGCGGCTCCAGCTGCCGATACCGGTGTCAGAACGGGCGCTGCGGGTCTGCGCATGCGCGCTACGGCCGGCGGGAGTTCGCGCGTGCGCATGGGCTGCCTTCTCCGCGCCGGCCCCGACGCAACATGGCGGAGAGCTACAGGGGCCCGGCGCAGAGGAACATAGGCCCCCACCAGAATACGTCCAACCGCCGATCGGTAGGCCCCGATCGTGGACCGAGCCACCATGGAGGCCCCCCCCAGGTCGGATCCCCCCCTCCCCCCCCCACCAGGCCACCCCCCGCAACATGAACGCCGAGGTCCGGCCAGGTAGGACCATACGAGAGCGGCGCCGGCGGGACTCAGCCTAACTTGGCGGGCACTCGGCCCATCGTGCGTGGAGAATTGCCCCCCCCCCCCCCCCCCCCCCCCCGACTATGGGCGCTGGGTCGGAGAATCCCGCCTAGGGTCTATTTGCTGCCACCGGGACCAATCATGGTCACACTAAACTTGACTGAGAAGAGAGCAGGCGACTTCTATGCGGCGCCAAATTGGCTGATAAATGACCCGGTGTGTGGGCGGCACGGTGACGCAGTGGTTAGCACCGCTGCCTCGCTGCGCCGAGGTCCCAGGTTCGATCCCGGCCCCGGGTCACTGTCCGTGTGGAGTTTGCACATTCTCCCCATGCTTGCGTGCGTTTCGCCCCCACAACCCAAAGATGGGCAGGGTAGGTGGATTGGCCACTCTAAATTGCCCCTTAATTGGAAAAAATAAATTGGGTACTCTAAATTTTACAAAAAAGATAAATGACCCGGTCTACAAGTCAGTCATCTCAAACCAGTTTGCTCCTCAGCAAGAAGTTATATTGCCATCATTGTAGATACTACTGCTTATGGCAGTGACAACAGTGAAATCTAGAAACTGGAGAGAGGAGGGACAGCACAGAGAGTGGGAGAAGGTATGACAGGGTGCGTGAGAGTAGAAAGGCACACTACCTCAGCCCTATTTTCTATCTGAGTCAACCTACTAAATGCAAACTAAGCTAAGGTTAGTTCCACCCACCTGTCTGCTCTTCTCGATCGATGAGAACATTTGAACATAGCTTGGAGTGGAAAGCAGCAATCATTCAATAAATAAAACCAGGAACTGCTGGATAAACCCAGCAGGTCTGGCAGTAACTGTGGAGGCGGAAACAATGGGCTGGATTCTCCATTTCAGCGGCTAAATGCCGGCTGAAATGGAGAATTTACGGTGCCAAAAATCGGCTCCGAACCCTCACCGATTCCGGGACCAGTGAGGGGCCAGCAGCGGCGCCCGGTAAAACTCCCGGCTCCCGCACCAAAAACGGCTGGAGAATGGCCAAGTCCGTGACCACTCATGCACACGGCGACGACCTGCAGGGGGCGCGCGTACAACATGCCGCTGGCTGTGCGCGGACCCGACCTGACAAATACGGCCCCACCGGCCACCCCTTGGCCACCCCGTGGCCACCCCCCACCAGTCCCTCCAGCCCTTGCAGAAGTCCCCCCCCCCCCCCCCCCCCGGCCAGCGGCACGGCTCCCAGCCAAGTGTGGCGGCGCTGGACACAGTCCGCGGCCGCCACGCCGGGTTCCCGGCCGCTCAGACCACACGTCAACCGCACGGTCGGGAACTCGGCTCATCGGGGACGGAGCATCACAGGAGGGCATTGTGATGACGCACCAACGCCGTTTCAACGGCGTGCGGCGCACAACTCCACTTCAGAGGGGACAGAGACTCCAAAACCGGAGTCAAACCGGCGCCCCCCCCCCCCCGATTTGGGTGTCGGGAGGGATTCTCCGCCCGATCGCTGAATACGATATCAGCGAGGGCAACGGAGAATCCCGCCCAAAGTATCGAGACCGTATGGCTCTTCTTCAGAGCTGAAGGGAGGTAGAAATGTGATGGGCATTTATGCTGTTGAAGAGCAGATATAGAGCAGGTGGAGCAAAATAGAAGGTCAGGAGCTCAGAAGAGAGTAAATGACAAGGAACTGTTCCTTCCTCAGAGCATGCAGAACCTAGGTTATTGCAGAGTCAAGTAGGAAAGGGCTGGGGATGTCGCTCTGGCCTTCAACGTGGGCACCACAGATCATTTACCTTTACTCTTGGCCACATATCCTGCAGGAGATCCCAGTGGATCTCACTTCCATTATTGCAATCACCAGGACACCAGGGCGCATTCCAGCGTTCACATTGTGAGGCAGGTAGGAGGTGGGAGCCATGGCAATTCCGATGGGAATGTTCCCCCACCCAGGCCCATTTCTGCTGATGCTGTGGGGCCACTCCTGTGCCCGGCAGAAATTCTGCCCATCCCTGACCTCATTGGGTGCTTTCAATGTTCACCTGTCCTTTCCCAAATCCTGACCCCCACCGCTGCACCGGTAGGCCCGAGGATGTGTGTGATGAATGATATCTGTTTACATATGTACCTTTAATGAGAGCCCCTTTAAGAGAGGGCTTGGAGCCCTGGGGGACTCCGCCCCCAGGAAGCTGTATATAAGGTTACGTTCAGTAGGCAGCGTGCAGTGAGCTCACTTCTCGGCAGCTGTCTGGTTCTCTGGTTATTAAAGCCTTTGTCTTATCGAACTCCTCTCCTGAGTCATAATTGAGGGTATCTCAATTTAATAACCAGACTACATCATGATGGACAGCGGTCTAAAGCCAGAGAAGCTCAATTTGGACGCTCGGTCGCCGAAAGCCACTGAAATTTTTTAATACTGGCTCCGGTGCTTTGAGGCCTATCTGAATTCCTCAGAGACTGAACATAAGAACATAAGAACTAGGAGCATGAGTAGGCCATCTGGCCCCTCGAGCCTGATCCACCATTCAATGAGATCATGGCTGAAGTTGACGGACCTCTCAAGCTGAGCTTACTACCTGCCCGGGTGGGCCACCGACTATCTCCGTGATCGAGAAAGCTACGACGTACGAAACGGCGGTCGAAATCCTACAGAAGCGCTTCGTAAAGCCGATAAACGAGTTACACACCAGACATTTGCTCTCGACCTGCCGCCAGCGCTCCGGGGAAACGCTCGATGAATACTTGGAGAGACTCACCGCGCTCGCCAGGAACTGCAACCATAAAGAGGTGACGGCAGAAGTCCACATGAACTTACATATTCGTGATGCTTTCGTGTCCGGTATCGGATCCACGTACATCCGGCAGCGGCTTTTAGAAGACGGAGCGAAGGACCTCCAAGGCACGGTAACGCTCGCCTCTTCCCTGGAAGCGGCCCACCATAATCTCCGCACGTACTGCGGGGACCTTGCGAACCCCTCTCGATCCCCTCTAGACTCGGCCACGCTTCAGGCCTGCGCCGCGCAGCGACCCGCTCACACCAGGGGCCCCCATGCTATTTCTGTGGGCAAAGCCAGCACTCACGCCAGCGTTGCCCGGCCCGCACCGCTATCTGTGGCGAATGCGGAAAGAAGGGGCACTTCGCGAAGGTCTGCCTGGCTGGGCCCAAAGGCCAGAAACAAAAGTCTCATCAGGCCCAGAAATCGAACTCGCAGGACCACAGGTCCTGCAAAGTGGCCGGTCACGCCTACTTCCGAGTCGTCATCGGCCTCGTGCGAGTCATGGGGGTGGCCATCTTGGCGGCGGCCATCTTCAAAACTCAAAACGTGCGACCGACGGTGGGGGCCATTTTGCGAGTCCGATTCAACCGAGGACTCTGACTGCCCGCAACTAGGAGCGATCACGCTCGATCAATCTGCCCGCAACGAGGAGCGATCACGCTCGATCCATCTCGGCCGAAGCACCTGCGAAACTCAATGATGCAGGTTCAAATCAACAGCCGCAACACCCCCTGCCTTTTCGACTCCGGGAGCACGGAGAGTTTTATCCATCCAGATACAGTAAGACACTACTCCCTGCGCACCTATCCCGCCTCCCAAACTATCGCCCTCGCATCTGGGTCTCATTCGGTCCAAATCACGGGGTATTGTGTCGCGAACTTCGCTATCCAAGGCGCCAAATACACCCGTTTTAAACTTTATGTCCTCCCTCACCTCTGCAACCCTCTGCTGCTCAGTCTGGACTTCCAGTGCAGCCACCGAAGCCTGACACTGAAGTTCGGCGGACCCCTGCCCCCGCTCACGGAATGTCGCCTGGCGACACTCAAGGTTGCACCACCCCCCCTCTTCGCGAACCTCACCCCCGAATGTAAGCCCGTCGCCACCAGGAGTCGGCGGTACAGTGCCCAAGACATGACTTTCGTCAAGTCAGAGGTTCAGCGGCTACTAAAAGAAGGGGTCATAGAGGCTAGCAACAGCCCTTGGAGGGCACAAGTACTGGTAGTCCGCTCCGGGGAAAAACAACGTATGGTGATGGACTATAGCCAGACCATAAACTGCTTGACGCAACTTGATGCGTACCCACTCCCCCGCATAGCAGAAATGGTGAACCAAATCGCCCAGTATCGAGTATTCTCCACAGTCGACCTGAAATCGGCCTATCATCAACTTCCTATCCGCCCAGAGGACCGCCCCTATACAGCCTTCGAAGCAGGGTCGGCTCTTCCACTTCCTCAGGGTCCCTTTCGGTGTCACAAACGGAGTCTCCGTTTTCCAAAGGGCAATGGATCAAATGGTGGACCAGTACGGCTTTCGGGCAACATACCCGTACTTGGACAACGTCACCATCTGCGGCCATGACCAGCAGGACTACGACGAAAACCTGAGGAAGTTCCTCCAAACCGCCCGGGCCCTCAATCTGACATACAATAACGAGAAATGCGTGTTCCACACAACCCGGCTAGCCATCCTCGGCTACGTGAGACCTGGCCCCCGCTGGCTCGCCCACCGACGCCCCCCCTTCCACCGATGCCCACCTCCCCGCACCGGCTGTCGACTCCGACAGCGCCCCCCCCTCCATAGCGCCCCCCTCCCCCCAGCCGGCGCCGGCACCAATCACCCTAGTCACCCCAGATACCCCCCCTGCTCCAACGCGGGCAAAGGCTCAGACAACCGTGCTCCTGGATATACCACCACTGAGGACGGCCGTATCCGCTGCACCACCGCCGGAGCTGAGAAGGTCGACACGGGCAATCTGACCACCCAAAAGACTGAACTTGTAATTCTACTTCACCCCCGATGGACTATATGTTTTTTTTTAAACAGGGAGTATATGTGATGAATGATATCTGTATACATATGTACCTTTAATGCGTAGGCCCCGTTAAGACCGGGTTTGGAACCCTGGGGGACTCCGCCTCCGGCTCCGCCCCCAGGAAGCTGTATATAAGGTTACGTTCAGTAGGCAGCGTGCAGTAAGCACACTTCTCGGCTGCTGTCTGGTTCTCTGGTTATTAAAGCCTTTGTATTATCAAACTCCTCTCCTGAGTCGTAATTGAGGGTATCTCAATGTGTGAGATTGCCACAGCTCTAGCTAAGTTATCACTCAGCATTGTATTGCCCATTATGGCAGGACTGGTCTTTGTACAGTTGGACAAATAGTTTGGTGACCTGTTTCTGGTGTCGCCTCGTTTTTATTTCTGTTCACAAAGAT
This sequence comes from Scyliorhinus torazame, assembly GCF_047496885.1. Classification (NCBI taxonomy): domain Eukaryota; kingdom Metazoa; phylum Chordata; class Chondrichthyes; order Carcharhiniformes; family Scyliorhinidae; genus Scyliorhinus; species Scyliorhinus torazame. Next base: position 263,163,972 of record NC_092714.1, on the reverse strand, counting down.
CGGAAATACAAAGGAGGAAGGGGAGTGAAAGGGGCTGTCGACTCACATAAAATCCAGATCGGCACCAGTGAATCAGGCCGTGCGCTGGAGCTTCGATTAGCTTCAGTGGAATCAGAGAGCATTCATTCCTACATGACGACCGCGGTGACACTTCAAAGAATAATTCATTGGCTCGGAATCTTGTTGGGCTCTCTTGAGGTTATAAAAGGTGCTTTATGAATGAAAGCTTTTTGTTCCTGTTGAGCTTTCCGACAGGTAGTTAAATGGTTGCGCGATAATCCACCATACGGTAGGTCAAAGTCTGGAACAAGGATTGATTACCATTCAACACAGTTCCGTTCCTGACGTGATCTAATCATAGACATTTGCCTGTTTGGATGATTTAATACTGGCTCATTGTTTTTGCAAGCGTGGAATCTATTTTCCGAACAATACAATAATCCATCTCATGACAACTCAGGATGTAATGGATCAATGTGCTTAGGCCCGTGCATTTTTCATTTGTTCTATCTCAAGTACAAGGAAACTCGTGGTATTCTGAGGATGAGCAGCTACAACACTTTCATAATCTCATGATGTGCTGATTTTCACCCAGATGTCAGAACAAATCATTTCCTGTTGTTGACAATCTGAGAATTATTCTGACTGTGATTATATTGCAGTGGATGTGGGCACGCCAAGCAAGGCCGACAATCCTCGACTTAGTTGTCTTTCAGAAGGCGGTGAGCCTGCTTGGACGGCCAAAGTGCCTGGGCGGGATTCTCCGTGAGCTGACGCCGAAATCGGGAAAGGTCACTGGGCAGAGAATCGGTTCCGACGCCAAGGTCGCGGCAGGCGCCCATTTGACGCCAAATCGCAATGCTCTAGCACGATTTTTTCAAACTTTTTTACCGGGGGCCCATTTTTACCAACCGGCCAACCTTCGGGACCCAAGCCAGACGACCTTCGCGACCCAAGCCGGACGACCTTCGTGACCCACGCCAGACAACCTTCGCGACCCACGCCGGCCAACCTTTGCAACCCACGCAGGCCGACCTTTGCGACTCACGGGGGCCGACATGGGGGCGACCCAACATTAATCCCCAACCAACATGACTGAAAGAGATGATTTAGTCATTGTTTGTGGGAGCCTGTGTGCACATATTGACTGCTGCGCTTCTTACCTTATGTGGTAAACACCACTAGTAAAACATTGCATGTATTACGGTACTGCCCATGTATTACATGTACCTATGGTAAATTCCTGCCTGCTGGCTACTCCCAGGAGGCGGCGTATAAAAGTGTGTGCTCTCCTGCTCTGCTCCCATTCTGGATCCAGCTACAGCAGGCACACATCTTGTGCAATAAATTGATGTACCGTCAATTACCACGAGACGAGAATGGTGAAACAATCGAGGCTTTATTGCACAAGATGTTGTGAAGGAATCTGACTCTGGGGGGTGCCTCAGCGGTGACCAGCAGTGTACACATGGCACAGGACAAATCCAACCCAGCCAATTATCACTACTCTCCTCCATGAGCAAAATGATGGAAGGAGTCATCAACAGTGCTATCAAACCGCACTTACTCAGCAATAACCTGCTCACTGACACTCAGTTTGGGTCCTGCCAGGGTCACTCAGCTCTTGACCTCATTACAGCCTTGGTTCGGGCAGCACGGTGGCCTAGTGGTTAGCACAGCTGCCTCATGGCGCTGAGGTCCCGGGTTCGAATCCCGGCTCTGGGTCACTGTCCACGTGGAGTTTGCACATTCTCCCCGTGTCTGCGTGGGTTTCACACCCACAACCCAAAAATGTGCAGAGTAGGTGGATTGGCCACGCTAAATTGCCCCTTAATTGGAAAAAATAATTGGGTAATCTAAATTTACAAAAACAAATTACAGCCTTGGTTCAAACATGGACAAAAGAGCTGAATGCCAGAGGTGAGGTGAGGGCGACATCAAGGCAGCATTTGACCGAGTGCGGCATCAAGCAGCCCTAGCTAAACTGGTGTCAATGGGAATCTGGGCAAAAGCTCTCTGATGGTTGGAATCCTTTCTGACGCAAAGGAAGATGGTTTTGATGATTGGAGATCAATCATCTCAGCTCCAGAACATCATGGCAGGAATGTCTCAGGGTCGGTGCCCTGGCAGTGGATGGTTGAGGGCGTTGTTCATCCTCTCATCCGTGATATTGTCCAGGCCCGCGCACCACTGGTGCTCTTCCACATCCGGAGGGACCTGGGGTGAGGGCAGCTGGAGTTCGTCATCACCCCCTGGGAAATTACTTCAAATTTGATAGGCTTCCTTTGATTATGATTTCAATTGTGATAATATTAATAGAGTTGATCATTAGTTTAATCTTATTTTGTTTCTCATTAGTTTCAAAAGAGTATAAATGTGAGCAGAAGGAATATGGTTATGACTTTCCATCAATAGTGAACAACGGGAATCTTTCGCCGCGTTGGGTTACCTGTGTCAGCAGGGAAGGTGCACGAAACGTGCTCCATCTATCAGTGATTAATATCCATCAACAGTGTGAATTGCTGCAGTGAGTTACATCAATCTCAGATATTGCCGTGGGCAGCATGGTAGCATTGTGGATCGCAGAATTGCTTCACAGCTCCAGGGACCCAGGTTCGATTCCGGTTTGGATCACTGTCTGTGCGGAGTCTGCACGTTCTCCCCGTGTCTGCGTGGGTTTCCCCCGGGTGCTCCGGTTTCCTCCCACAGTCCAAAGATGTGCAGGTTAGGTGGATTGGCCATGATAAATTGCCCTTAGTGTCCAAAATTGCCCTTTGTGTTGCGTGGGGTTACTGGGTTTTGGGGGTAGGGTGGAGGTGTTGACCTTGGGGAGGGTGCTCTTTCCAAGAGCCAGTGCAGACTCGATGGGCTGAATGGCCTCCTTCTGCACTGTAAATTCTATGATAATCTGTGATATCAATTATTCAATGCGTCCAATAATAGGATGCCTGTAACACTGCAGTGTATCAAGCATGAGTACCCCATTTTATCAGGCACTGAGTCATTCTGGGTTCTATATAAATGCAAGATATTGTCCCTGAAAGTGGGGCAGCAAATGTGCAGGGGTGCCTAAGCGATGTGCCCACACGCCACCCTATTACGTAGAATTTTTCCAATCAATCGCTTCCCTGAGAAAGTCTTTACCTTGTGATTTCAGCAATAGCTTGCGACTGAGGATTTTGCAGTGCAGTGCGATTCTTTTGAGTTTCGAGCGAGTAGACATCCTGCCTATGTTGCGCCACGTTAACCCATCTAACAATCTCAGCAATATGTCCAATTTCAGAGCTTGTGGTATTTTGCAATCAAAAGCATAACATAGCAGGGGAACTGGGGTCTTGAGCAACAAGAGGCGTTATGAAATTGCCCGCGAGTTCCTCGTCCCATAATTAGCTCGAAACGTCAAACGGGTGGTGGATGGTGGTAGCCCCAAACTCAACCAACCTTGGCCTCACTGAATATAGTAACACTGAGATTGGTACAACTAGCCCCTGTGCTTCCAGCTCCAAGGGATTAAAGTTAAGAAAATAATTAAATGAAAATTAACTACAATTTTTCTTTTTAGAAACTAGGATTGAAACAGCGCCTGTCGGAACATCTCAAAATGCTTTTCAGCCAATTAAGGACTTAATTAATTAAAGAAGATGTAGCTGGTCTGATTAGTAAGTTCGCAGACGACACAAAAGTTGGTGGAGTTGCTGATTGTGAAGAAGATTGTCAGAGGATACAGCAGGATATAAACTGGTTGGTGTCGTGGGCGGAGAAATGGCAGATGGAGTTTCATCCGGACAAGTGTGAGGTAATGCACTTTGGAAGGTCCAATGCATGTAGGAATTACACAGTAAATGGTAGAATTCTTGTGAGTGATGACAGGCAGTGAGATCTGGGCACGCATGTCCACTGATCGCTGAAAGTGGCAACGCATGTGGATAAGGTGGTCAAGGCGGCATACGGCATGCTGGCCTTCATCGGTCGGGATATTGAATGTAAAAATGGGTAGTCATGTTGCAGCTGTAAAGGACCTTAGTTAGGCCTCATTTGGAATAGTGCGTACAATTCTGGTTGCCACACTACCAGAAGGATGTGGATGCTTTGGAGAGGGTACAGAAGTGGTTTACTAGGATGTTGCCTGGTATGGAGGGCATTAGCAATGAGGAGAGGTTAGATAAACTCGGTCTGTTCTCACTGGAACGACGGAGGTTATGAGGCGACCTGATAGAGGTCTACAAAATTATGAGTGACATGGACAGAGTGGATAGTCAGATGCTCTTTCCTCAGGTAGGAGAGTCAAGTACTAGGGGGACATCGGTTTAAACTGAGTGGGGGAAAGTTTAGAACAGATGTGCAAGGCAGGTATTTTACACCGAGGGGGGTAAATATATGGACCGTGCTGCCTGGGGAGGGGTGGGAGCAGGTACAAGAGCGGCATTTAAGGGGCATCTAGACAAATATATGAATAAGGTGGGAATGGAAGGATATGGACTCCTTACGTGCAGCTGGTTTTAGTTTAGGCAGGTACCATGGTCGGCGCAGGCTTGAAGGGCCGAATGTGCTGTATTGTTCTTTGTTCAGTGAAATAGTTCCATGAGACTTTTTACAATTCTCTGACAGAGCATGCAGGGCATGGGCTGAACGATAGACAGCACCGATGCCGCATGCAAAATCCAACATCTACAACACTACAGCATTCCTTCAGTATTGCCCTGGGAGTGTCAGTCCAGATGAAATCATGGCACTGGAGAACCATCCCGTGATTCCTGGTGGAATGTGTACATGGGGAAGAACTTCAGATGTGGACAGCATCGGACTTGTCTATTCCGGCAATCGCCTCCGATAGTCACTATCTAAACTCGGATGTAGGGAATGGCCGTTTCGTCAAGGTATGTAATGACTGCTTGAATTCCAAAGCCCATTGCTACAGAATGAGTCAGAATCTCCATAGGAAGAAGGGGATGAAAGTGGGGGGGGTTGTGGTGCGAGAGGGGAGGGGAAAACCCATAAAAGTACCCAAGAAGTTACAGTGGGGGCATGTTTTGAAAAAAATGTTTACTGAAACAATTTACCTTTCAGATTGCGAATAAAGCCACAGCGAACCACAGCATAAATGTCAAATTCTGCATGAGTCAGGGTGGAGAGCTGAAATTGCATCATTAACCCAACTGATGAAATGTGTGACTCATTGAGAAACCTGCTGAATCAATGGATAACACAAAAAGCACTGCACAGTTTCTGTATGACTGCACCGCCTGATTGGCCAGTGCCCTGACAGATGGCGATGAATCAGGGATGAATGTGCAGCAGGAATTATTTTAAAGTGTTCGCTCGCCTTCGATCGAGGTGTTAATTCTGAATTAATGTGGCGTGTGATGAATCATTGAAGAAAAAGATGAATGAAGAAAAGGGAAGGAGGGGTGGGGGAAAAGACCCCGCTGCTTCATATCAGATCACAGGTGTAGGCCATTGGGCCTACCATGATATCTGAGATCTTGTGGCCTTTCCTGTCTGCACCACCGCACCTCCCCAATAATTAGTGACACCCTTGTCCATCAAAAATCTGCATAATTGATGGAAAATGACACACATTTTCAAAATAAGAGGACAAGGTTACGTGTTTAAAAAAGTCCTTCTTTTAAGTTTTGCATAACACTTCTGTTTTTAAATAAATTTAGAGTACCCAATTATTATTTTTTTTCCAATTAAGGGGCAATTTAGCGTGGCCAATCCACCTTTGGGTTGTGGGTAAAACCCATGTAGACACAGGGAGAATGTTCAAACTCCACATGGATAGTGACCCGGGGGCCGGGATCGAATCCGGGTCCTCGGCGGCTTGAGGCAGCGGTTCTAACCACCGCACCACCATGCTGCCCTTGTAACACTCTAATGTATTTGAATATTGGGTGTATATCAATGCAAGAGTTAATTGGGAATGGTAGAATAGTGTTTACATCCCTGAACTAGTAATACAAAAGTCTCAATCTGGAGAGAGTTCAGGGGGGGGTGTTGTGCTGAGGAAATACTGGGGACCTATGTCAGGCAGCTCCCCAACACCTACATAACCTTAACCAGGGGCAATGTGGGAAGAGGGCCAACCGACCCCTCCACATAGATCAATTTTAGCTCCGCTGAGGGGCCATTTTGCACCGGTGCCAATATTCTACTCCTGTCGGAGCAGCTACCCCCACTGCGTTCGAGGGCCAACAGTTCAATCAAGGCGGCCTCCTGCAGGCAAGCCAGGGGCTGTCAGAACGTGAGGCTCCACGCTCGAATGACAGGGCCGGGCGGATCAAAGGCCGCAGCCACAGCCTTCACTGGTCCCGCAGAGGGATTTACCCTCATTCCCGAGGTCGCCGCCAGCTTCAGGCCTCTTCACTTGGTCAATTCCATCGTCCATGTTGAATCGCCCCCGTGCTGTCCTGCCTCAGCATCTCCCAATGGGGTTGCTGGTGACCAAGTAGGTGGCTGACTCCCTGAAGGGAGCACTGACAACACGGACAGACTTGTGACACCCAAATGGACCCAACGTTGGGGTCTGATTCCCTGCCAGGAAATCTAGCCTGTGAACTCGCATATCACCACAGGAGTTGGACAATTTAAATTCAGTTAATTAAATAAACCTTGAATATAAAACTGACAGTAAGGGTGACCATGAAACTGTCAAATTCTCATAAAAGTCCGTCTAGTTCATTGATGAATGAATTAAAGAAGAATACGAACCTGGCATTAAAATGCCTAGCTCCAGACAAATATATCAAGCTTAAAGAAATGTTCAATCTTCCTAAAGTCAGAAAGATAATCTGCTGAATGAGAGGTCAAAAATAGGAGGGGAATCGCTTAGCACAGTGGGCTATAGAGCTGGCTTGTAAAGCAGAACAATGCCAGCTGCGCGGGTTCAATTCCCGTACCGGCCTCCCTGAACAGGCGCGGGAATGTGGCGACTAGGGGCTTTTCACAGTAACTTCATTTGAAGCCTACTTGTGACAATGAGCGATTTTCATTTCATTTCAAAATGGGACCGATTTGAAAAACTGGGCAACAAGTTTCAAGCCTGAAAGTAAGAGTGGAGAACACGGCGTAGGCATTAGGAAACATCCATTTTTGGCCGCAGAGAGGCGGAGGTGCGGGAGGATATTGAGGATGGGCGGGCAGGTGGAATTGGGATTTACGTTGAGGAGGCAAGGGAAAACTGAGAGTTGGAGGATTGGGATTTGAATGGGGCCGGGGACAGTTGTCAGGGAGATTGAGGCTTGAGGGAGGGGGTGGAGGGAAATTGAGGAATGAGCTGGACTTGAAGACCAATATTTTCTGCGGAGCGGGGAACAGTGACATGGTGGTGAGTGGGAATGCAAACAAGGAGCTGCTGGTAAAGGAGTAAGTGATGGCCGGGGGCATTAGTGAGCAAATAAGGTTGGAGATCATTCCTACCTACTGTAAGTATCAAAGGGGAAATAGGGAGGGTGGTGATGAAGTGGCCCCTGAGGCAAATCAGGTGGTCATTTAAAAGGGTGTGGGATTAATTTTTTTTTAAAAGAATATAAAAGGATGAGATTACAGAAGAGAGTGCTGGCCTACGCCAGCACTCTCTTCTGTGATCTCATCCTTTTATATTCTTTTTCTTTTAAAATTAATCCCACACCCTTTTAAATGACCATCTGATTTGCACTAGGGGCTGAATGGACTCCATCTACACTGTAACTGTAAGGAAGCTCTCCTGAGGCTGTACCCAGGGAGTGGTTTAGAAATGTTAGTGCTGAGTTGGGTTTGGGGATCAGGAGGGTTGGGCTGAGTGGGGGTGTTGACACTTCAGAGAAGTGTCCCACTCACTGAGCCCAATGCCCTTTGTACAATCCCCTGCTTCTGTGCAATGCCCGATTACAGATGCATTCTGACCCGGACTCTGAGACCAGAGTTATCATCTTCACAGGGAGGCTGAGTCCAAAGCAGAGGCCAAGGAGTTGGGAAAGTGCTGGGGCCCGACTGAAAATAGCATCAACTGGAAACCTGACCAAACCTTGGGAGTGCAAAGGCTGTAGATTCAGAATGAGTATCCCTGGGTCACTAATACAGGTGGAACTTTGGGATGGTAGCATAATGGCAATATTATTGAACTAGTAATCCCGAAGTCCAGGTTAACAGCCCAGCAGCTTCATAGAATCATAGAATCATAGAAGTTTACAGCATGGAAACAGGCCCTTTGGCCCAACCAGTCCATGCCGCCCAGTTTTTACCATTAAGCTAGTCCCAGTTGCCCGCACTTGGCCCATAACCCTCTATACCCATCTTACCCATGTAACTATCTAAATGCTTTTTAATAGTTCAGTTCAAATCCCACTTTGGCAACAGGTATATTTAATTAATAATTCTGAAATAAAACGCAAGTCTCATTAATGATTGGGAAACGACCGGTTTGTTATAAGCACCCAACTGATTCACTAATGTCCTTTAGGGGAAGAAATCTGCCATACTGACCTGGTGTGGCCTACATGTGACTCCACACCCAAAGCAATGTGGCCTAATTTCTTTCTCAAATGGCCTAGAAAGGTAGTCACTTAATAAAACCTCTCACTGTGGGTGTACCTGCACCACATGGACTGCAGCAGTTGAAGAAGGCAGCTCACCATCACCTTCTCAAGGGGCAATTAGGGCTGGGCAATAAATGTTAGCCTAGCTAGGGACACCCACCTCCCATTTAAAATGTGAACGGACATTATAGTTATTGTATCATGTTTATGTGGGAAATCTGAGTTTTACTAGTATAACTATTGGTTAATTAGTGATGGTGATCAAGAGGGCAGGAGTTGATGGTAGCTGTCAGTAAACTGAGGGTCACACATAGGCTTGCCACCCTCCAGGACTGACCTCCAGGAGTTTAAGATCAATCTTGGCTGTGTGAAACCCTGGAGAAATATCAGAGGGACATTAAAAAAGATTGTTTTGAACATTTTCTTTGAACATTTCTTTACCAGATATAGAAATATTGAAAATGAGGGGATAAAAAGGCTGACAGTGGAACTATTGGGTAATGGATCCTTTTGCTTTCCTATTGGCCTCGGAAGGCAGTACGTCACAAGGATGGATGTGTGGGCCAACGAAAGGCTGGAGCCATTAGAATACATTTAATCACAGTTGGCAGATGTCATAACCGGCACAAAACCTACATGGTAGAAGCAATTACTCTCCGCATTGAGTACCAGCCGCCCCCCCCCCCCCCCCCCCCCCCCGCTGAAGAATGGGAATCACATGGGACTTTAATAACCTGTAATAATCTCTGCTCCCGCCACTGACATTGGGAACTCCCATTGAAGCCACCGAACACCGACGGGAAACCCATGGGCAGGGGTGCGTTTCCGGCGACACCAGAGAGTCCCACCGCCAACAAACAGCCAGAGAATTCCAGCCTTCACGTGGGAGCGGAGTCACCTATGGGGTGAGGATGGCAGCTTTTACCTGCCATCATTGAACCAGTTGGCTTTTTGCAACAATCTGATAGCCTCATAGATACTTCGACTTAGGACAGCACAGTAGCACAGTGGTTAGCACTGCTGCTTCACAGTTCCAGGGTCCCGGGTTCTATTCCCGGCTTGGGGTCACTGTCTGTGCGGAGTCTGCACGTTCTCCCCGTGTATGTGTGGGTTTCCTCCGGGTGCTCCGGTTTCCTCCCACAAGTCCCGAAAGACGTGCTTGTTAGGTGAATTGGGCATTCTGAATTCTCCCCCTGTGTACCCGAACAGGCGCTGGAATGTGGCGACTAGGGGCTTTTCACAGTAACTTCATTGCAGTGTTAATGTAAACCTACTTGTGACAATAATTATTATTTATTATTAAAGTGTTGACACTTTCATGTGTGCGTTTCCCAATTTAGTGGAGGGCCTCACATCAGGGCGACTTGAACAGAGATCTTAGACTCAAAATCACTGTGATGCCAGTGAGTTTTAATTTTGAAGAGTGCCTTATCGTTTTTTGGTACATTGCAGAATATTTGTGTAGCTTTTGTGTTTTGTTAGCATTTGTTTATGCTGCTTCTGCAACATTTTGTGTTGAGTGCTTTTTAGAAGATAATATTGGGGCTAAACAGCTGACTTGTAATGCAGAACAATGCCAGCAGCGCGGGTTCAATTCCCATACCAGCCTCCCCAAACAGGCGCCAGAATGTGGCGACTAGGGGCTTTTCACAGTAACTTCATTGAAGCCTACTTGTGACAATAAGCTATTGTTATTGATCACATTTTACTTTCCCATTCATTGTTTGTGTATTTATTTCCATTTATCTTCCAACCTCTCGCCAGCACATTCTGTCCTAGAGTTGTGTAATTTCATCAGCACCAACAGCGTGCCTAAACCTCGTCTTTGGAAGGAATTTACCACGGGTTTCGGGCCCTGATGTGAGGATAAATTGCGTGTCACGCACTAGCACTTGCGAAGAGCCAGGCCAGCACAGTGTTATTCTTGGAGACAGGTTCCTAATTGGCTATCTTCATGCTTGCTGTCCAATCAATGACAGCTGGTGGGATGTGAATATTGCTAGTTCAATCACAGGGCTTGAAGCACTAAAGCCTTAGCTGCTCCACCAGGAGGGTTGGGCGCTGCTGAAGCAGATTGGAGAAGGCAAGGGCTCCTCAAGTTGGAGTAGAAGTTAAAAATAGCAGAATGCTGAGGGTGGAAAGGGATGTGATAATGTGTCCCTTTAAGGGGGAGCAATCCATGGACCACATGACTGGCTAGGGCGAATCGTGCAGGTGCATGTGAGCTCTGGCCAATGGGGAGTTTGCGTGGGGTGCAGGGGGACCGTCCCCGGGAAGTGTGGACCAGGGAGCTGAAGAGTTGAGGCCTGTTATCTAACTGCCTTTGCTTTTCATCAATAAACGTCTTTCTTTGCTACCGGAAACCTCCAGTCTCTGTCTCGAGCCATCACATTGGTGACGGGTAACAGGTTTTCGATCTCAGCGACAGTCATTGCGAAGCGAAAGGGGAAGGAGGAACAGCTGAGAAGGTAGAGAAGCTCCAGCAAGAGTCAGAATCGGGAGCGGAAATGCCTATCATTGGAAAACTAATCCCATTGGACCAAGGGGTTAAGGAGTCAGGAAATCAAATAGCTCTGATTCTTCTTTACCCGGATTGAGATCACAGACGAGGACATGCAGAAGGTGATAGTTTTGACAGTTTAGGGACCCCAATCATAGAATTTGATTAGGAAGGATGACTCCGGAGGCATCCGAGGAAGGATGACTCCGGAGGCATCCGACTCAAAGACCTTTGACCGGATAGTGAAATTGGTTAAAAACCATTTCAACCCAAGGCCCTCGAATATCCTCCTATGTTATGGTTAACTCCACAGTGAGGGACCCTGAAGAGTCTGTCTCAGTCTTCATAGCCAGACTTCACCAGCTTACTGAGCATTGTGAGTTTGGGATCGCGCTTAGCGACATGTTTCCCGATCGGTTGGTTTGTGGGATCCATAACCTTAATATCCAGAAGAAGCTTCTGGCAGGGACCACAATTACATTGGAAAAAGCGATTGAGATAGCTCAAGTGACGGAGTGCACCAAGAAAGGCAGCACCGATCTTCAAAGGATGGCTGAAGGGGAGGTTAACCAAATATGGGTCGGCACGGCCGTGAGGTCTGCGGCAGGGTCAACAGGCACGGCTCAGAGTCAAACATGGATCGCAGGACAGGGCGGGAACCCAAGGAACAGGAAGCAATCAGGGTTTCAAACCAAATCCGAGGTGGACTGCTATCATTGTGGAGGGGACCATCCCCATGAAACTGCCATGTTCGGGAGTTTGTGTGCTATTGCTGCAACAGAAGGGGGCACATTCAAGCATGTTGCCATGCAAGGCAGAGCGTGCCAATGAAAAATAAACAACAGCAGCAGCAGTAGTCCACAGCCCCACTGAACATAACGCAGAAGAGTTCTGGAGAAGAGAATTCAATGCATTGGATGAATGCAGTCCAATTGAATAACATGGCCCCGTGTCTTAAGAGTAAATGGTAAATCCCTTAAAATGGATGTCGACACCGGAGCTTCGGTGACCATCATAGGTGAGCAGATCTTCCAATACCTGAGTGCAGGAACACAGTTTGTAAGCTTGAAGAACACTACAGCCAAACATCTGACATACACCAGGGAGATTTTGAAGATTCTCGGAACAGCCAAGACCCCAGTGGCCTACAGAGGGCAGGAGGCCAATCTGCCTTTGGTTATCATGGAAGGACGCAGACCCAGTATGTTGGGAAGAGACTGGTTACAGAGGATTAGGCTGGACTGTCTAAAAATCTTCAAAATATCTGACACTGTTCTCAAAGATGTTTTAAGGAGACATGAAAAGGTCTTCCACAAAGAATTGGGCCAGATTAAGAGTGTAAAAGTCAAGATATGTGTCGTAGGAACACAGGAACATAGGAATTAGGAGCCCTTCGAGCCTGCTCTGCTATTCAATCAGATCATGGCTGATTTCTTCCTGGTCTCAAAACCACCTCCCTACCTGTTCTCCATATCCCTTTAACTCGTTTTTTTTATCAGGTCCGATCTGGATTTGATGCCCAAGTTCTCAGAGCCAGACCAAAGCCATACACACTGCTTCAGAAGGTTGCAGCAGAGTTAAAGAGGTTGGAAGAGCTGGGTACAATCAAGCTGGTTCAGTTTTCAGAGTGGGTGGCGCCAACAGTCCCTGTCCTTAAACCTGATCAGCCGACAAGGATTTGTGGGGACTATAAGCTGACCATAAATCAGGCTGCCCATGTCAATCGGTATCCGATTCCCCGAATTGAGGACCTCCACGTCAAACTGGCAGGGAGAGGCCTCAGCTAATCAAAATTCAACTTCAATCGCACCTACCTGTAACTAGAGTTGGATGAAGACTCTCAAAGGTTTTCTACTTTCATGTGAGAACATCTGTAAGAAATGGGTGTTTATAAATGGGTGTGTATATATGTATCTGTAGTGAGAGCACCTTTAAGAAATGGGTGTTTATTACTGCAGTGATGTCAGAGAGTGGGTGGAGCTGGGCTATCTGACAGCTTTTTACTTTCGTTTTACGCTGTTTGCTGCAGGGTGTGTTTTAGTTTCGTTTTCAGAGCTGGATAGCTGCAGTCACAGCCAGCAGGTGTATTAGAGTCTCTCTCTGTAACCTAAAGATTGTAAATCGATCCTGGTGATTTAAAACTAATAACAGTAGTGACTTTAACCTGATGTGCTTCTGGTAAAAGGTGTTTTAAGTCTTATGGATTTTAAAAGGACAGCTTACGGATACTTAGTGTTGTATTCTTTGGGGGTTGTATTTGAATTGATGGTGGCTAAGATGTTCACTATGTTTTAAAAAGGTTAACTTAGAGTTCATAGAATAAACATTGTTTTGCTTTAAAAAAAATACTTTTCCATTTCTGCTGTACCACACCTGTAGAGTGGGCCGTGTGCTCCCCATACCACAATCTAGTAAAAGTTGTGGGTCAGGTGAACTCCACGATACACTTTGGGGTTCTCTAAACCCTGGCCCATAACACTACAATCAATACCCGTAAAGGCCTCTTCCATTATACCAGACTGCCGTTCGGCATCGCTTCACCCTGCGTTATCTTCCAGTGCACGATGGAAAATCTCCTCCAGGGAATTCCCAAGGTGATGGTTTAACTTGATGATGTGCTCGTCACCGGCACTACAGAAGAAGAGCACATGGTTAACCTGGAGGAAGTATTAAAGAGGTTTTGTGATGCAGTGGTCCCCCTAAGACATGAGAAATTTACTTTTCATGCCTCAAAAGTGGCCTACCTGTGATATTGTGTTGATGTGACAGGGTTGCACCCATTGGAATCCTAGAACCATAAAATTTACAGTGCAGAAGTAGGCCATTCGGCCCATCAAGTCTGCACCAGCCCTTGGAAAGATCACCCTACTTAGGCCCACGCCTCCACCCTATCCCCATAATCTGACCTAACCCTTTGGACACTAAGGGCAATTTATCATGGCCAATCCACCGAAAATGCACATCTTTGGGCTGTGGGAGGAAATCCGAGCACCCAAGGAAAACCACGCAGCCACGGGGAGAAAGTGCAGACTCCGCACAGACAGTCAGCCAAGGCCGGAATGGAACCCGGGTCCCGTCTTAAATCCACCCGAGAAGAAAAGGTTAAGGCCATACAAGACGTCCCTGCGCCCAAACACGTCAGCGAGCTTAAGTCCTTCCTTTGTATGGTCAATTATTATGGAAGGTTTATTTGGAATCTCACCAGAACATTGGCACCGTTACACCAGCTGTTAAGGAAGAATCGGTGGTGGCTAGGGAGCGAGCCGCAAGAGGGAGCTTTCCGAGCCGTGAAGCAAGCATTACAGTCTTCAAACCTCTTGATGCATTTTGACTGGGGAAACCAATCGCGCTGACATGTGACACATCCCCTTGTGGTATCGGGGCAGTTTCAACCCACAAAATAGAAGATAATTCGGAACGCCCTATCGCCTTTGCCTCAAGGACCCGTCCGAAAGCAAATAAAACTACGCCCAGGTTGAGGAGAGGATTTCGCAGTTATATTCAGTGTGAAGAAATTACACCAGTATATTAGGCAGCACAGCAGCACAGTGGTTAGCACTGTTGCTTCACAGCGCCAGGGTCCCAGGTTCGATTCCCGTCTCGGGTGACTGTCAGCACGTCCTCCCCGTGTCTGCGCGGGTTTCCTCCGGGTGCTCCGGTTTCCTTCCGCAAGTCCCGAAAGACGTGTTGTTTGATGAATTGGGCATTCTGATTCTATCTCTGTGTACCCAAACAGGCGCCGGAATGTGGCGACTAGGGGATTTTCACAGTAACTTTATTGCAGTGTTAATGTAAGCCTACTTGTGACACTAATAAAGATTAATATGTGTACGGTCGATGGTTCAACGTAATGACTGACCACAAGACAAGCCCATACCACCAATAATCTCGGCGAGGGTGCAGCGCTGGGTCCTGCTGTTGGAGGATTACTGAGCTTCTCAGCACTGGCCATAGTTGCACATTGCTAACACAGATGTATTAAGCTGCCTGCCCCTCCCAGAGCATTCCATCACCACCGGTACCCCAGGAGATCATTCTGGCCCTAAACGTCCTGGATACCCTGCCAGTGCCCTGCGGGCACATCCGCAGCTGGGCCCAAAGAGACCCCATTCTTTCAAAGGTCAAATGAATGGCGCAGTCTGGCTGGCGTTACGAGACGTCTGAACAGCTGAGGGCCCCACTTCACTCGTCAGGACGAGGTGACGTCAGGGCCGGTGTCTTATGTGGTTGGATGTTAACGGGAAGACCATCAAAAAGCACGTCAAGCACCTGAGCAATCGAAGGGTAGAACCCCCAACATGGAGTCGACAAGTCCAGTGAGGGTAGCGAATTCTCTTGTAGCTCAGTTAC
This sequence comes from Scyliorhinus torazame, assembly GCF_047496885.1. NCBI lineage: Eukaryota > Metazoa > Chordata > Chondrichthyes > Carcharhiniformes > Scyliorhinidae > Scyliorhinus > Scyliorhinus torazame. Next base: position 263,148,606 of record NC_092714.1, on the reverse strand, counting down.
AAAGATCAGCCATGATCTCATTGAATGGCGGAGCAGGCTCGAGGGGCCAGGTGGCCTACTCCTGCTCCTAGTTCTTATGTTCTTATGTTCAGTTCAGCCAAGCGAAGCCAGGGAGTCCTGTATGTCGAGACCAATGAGGCTACTTCACCTGCCGTTGAAATGGCCTCTCCTGAGGTGGGGCCGACTGCGGATTGCTCAACCATCCAACGGAGCAGCCAGCCTGTGACTGAGCTTTGGAGGGCCGGGAGAACCAGGAGGCCTCTCTTTCCTTGGTTGTTCCTATTAAAAAATTGTAACTTTTGGACATAGTTCTTGGGGTAGTGTTTTAAGGGACTTAAGAGGGAAGGGATGTGGTAGCGTGGCCCCTTTAAGGGCGCAAGCTCCACGGACCACGTGACTGGCTCAGTGCCAATGCGTGTGCGCGAACCCTGGCCAATGGGGAGTTTGCCTGTAGTCCGGGGAGCCAGACCCCAGGCAGTGTGGACCAGGGACTTGACAAGTGAAGCCCAGTTGTCGAGTGTTCTATGCCTGTTACCTAACAACTGAAATGAAATGAAATGAAAATCGCTTATTGTCACAAGTAGGCTTCAAATGAAGTTACTGTGAAAAGCCCCTAGTCGCCACATTCCAGCGCCTGTTCGGGGAGGCTGGTAGGGGAATTGAACCGTGCTGCTGGCCTGCCTCGGTCAGCAATAAACCCCTTTGTCCATTGGAAGAATCCAGTGTAAGGGGAAAGCCCCCCAGAGAGAGCGTGTGTATTACGGGTTGGCCTTTCCTTCATGCGGCTCCTTCAATGGACCGTGGAACTCTGGCTTCTCAGGTAGCTGGGGGGGCCAGCAGACCCGTTAAATTGCCTCAATGGGGCCTGAATTATTTAAATTGGCTGCCCACTTCCCCTCGACAGACAGCTGATTCCCGTTTAGTCCCACCGCTGGGAGCTGTTCTCATCGTTGTAGGTCTTAGCTTAATTATCCTTGGTTCGGATCCATGGAGACTGCCGGAGGCAAGGCTGTTGATAAACTTTATCTTTCGTTAAACATTCTTGGAACTATATATAGAACAAGGCTTCGCTTGAGGCTTCACACAGAACCATCCCTCGGTAGTCCCTGCTGTCATGTGACCTCACATCACTGACGATGTAGACTGTCTATTTATATATTTAACATTTTAACATTAACCTTTAACATTACATCTCCCCTCCATATGGTGGTGTTCCCATGTGTGTGCTGCCCTTATCCTTCTAGATAGTAGTGGTCTTGGGTATGGAGGGCCTATGGAGCCTTGGCAAGTTCCTGCAATGCATCGTGTAGGTGATACACCAGGCTGCCACTGTGGGTCGCTAGTGGGAAGGCGGGAATGTTTGTGGAAGGGCTGCCAGTCAAGCGGGCTGCTTTGTCCTGGATGGTGTTGAGCTTCTTGAGTGTTGTTGGAGCTGCACTCATCCAGGCAAGTGGGGAGCATTCCATCACTCTCCTGACTTGTGCCTTGTAGATGGTGGACAGGCTTTGGGGGAGTCAGGAGGTGAGTCACTCACCACAGGATTCCTAGACTCTGACCTGCTCTTGTAGCCATAGTTTTTATTTGGCTAGTCAGCAAACCTCTCATATGCCCATGTCACCACTACTGCTTCTTTTTCCATTACAGTATATCTTTATTCCATAAGACCATAAGACCTAGGAGTGGAAGTAAGGCCATTCGGCCCATCGAGTCCACTCCACCATTCAATCATGGCTGATTTCAACTCCATTTACCCGCTCTCTCTCCATAGCCCTTAATTCCTCGAGAAATCAAGAATTTATCAACTTCTGTCTTAAAGACACTCAACGTCCCGGCCTCCACCGCCCTCTGTGGCAATGAATTCCACAGACCCACCACTCTCTGGCTGAAGAAATTTCTCCTCATCTCTGTTCTAAAGTGACTCCCTTTTATTCTAAGGCTGTGCCCCCGGGTCCTAGTCTCCCCTGCTAATGGAAACAACTTCCCTACGTCTACCCTATCTAAGCCATTCATTATCTTGTAAGTTTCTATTAGATCTCCCCTCAACCTCCTAAACTCCAATGAATATAATCCCAGGTTCCTCAGACGCCAACCGGTATGTTAGGCCCATCATTCCTGGGATCATCCGTGTGAATCTCCGCTGGACCCGCTCCAGTGCCAGTATGTCCTTCCTGAGGTGTGGGGCCCAAAATTCCATTTCAGTCAATGATCGAGATGTGCAGTGGACCGGTTTACCAGTTTACCATTTCTCTGAGTGTGAAAGGATACAGCAACTAGCCCAACCTAATGCACCTGAAACAACCATTGTAGGTAGTTCTGGATAATAGTGATAATAATATGTCTGGTGAAATGAGCATCTCTTAAATCCTACCAAATGAAATGTGTTGATTATCTCCCCAACACCATGCTAGGCCTTGCCTAAGCAATTGGCACAGTGGTTCGTTTACATGTGCCAGACGAGGTTAGACCTTTCCTACTTGATTCACCATCGCCATGACGTGCTGAAGCTCTGTGACATTGCGAGGTGGAGGAAATTCTTCGGTTGCCATGGTTTTTTGAGTATCAGCCCCGATGTCTGATGTGTGAACCATCAGTACCAGCCATTTAATGGTTGTTTGCAAGAACTCACGTTGATTACCAGGGGTCAGTTCAGCTGGTGACACACGTGGCTCCCAATCTGGCCTCGTGCTCTGGCATAGTGGGCCTGTTGGTCAGGCTGTTATCCCTGTGACAGCCGACCCCTTCTAATCCTTCCAGAATATTCCTCATTGTCCTCTGAAACATCTTTGGTGCTGAATATTAAAGGATAGTCAACTGAAGAAAATCTCTGAAATTATGTTGGCGGTAATTTGGATTCCTGGTCAAAAGGCAGTTGCCAAAAACCACGGTTGGCGCCGAGTTTGGTTAAAATTCTGCTTTTTGCTAGCCTTACCAAACACTTAATAACCGATACCATTTGGTGGATCTCCCTCTCTGTAGCATTGTTTAACTGAGTAAGGTCAACACAGGTTCATAGAATTGCTACTGTGCAGAAAGAGGCCATTCGGCCCATCGAATGCACTGACCCTTCAAAAGATCACCCTACCTATGCCCAATCCCCGCCTTGTAATCCCATTCTAAAGGGCAATTTAGCACGGCCAATCCACCTAACCTTCACATCTTTAGACTGTGGGAGGAAACTGGAGCACCCGGAGGAAACCCACGCAGACACGGGGAAGAAAATGCAAACTCCACACTGACAGTCACCCGAGGTCAGAATTGAACCCGGGTCCCTGGAGCTGTGAGGCACCAGTGCTAACCACTGTGGCGCCGTGGGTCTTAGCTTAGATTGTCCTTGGAAAGAATCAATAGAGACTGCTGGAGGCAAGGCTGTTGATAATATTTATCTTTAATACTAACTATAAACAGGACCAGGCTTAGCATGAGGCTTCAAACAGAACCATCCCTCAGTCTGCTCTGTTGTCACGGGATCAGACATCACTGATGATGTACACCGTGTGTTTACATATTTAGCAATGTGTAATTAACATATTAATCCTTTGCCTTGTCTCAATACGCGAACATGAATGTTGCCACCACCACTGTGGGCCATTGTGCTCGAAAGCTAAGATTGCCAACTGATGAGGGACAGGGATAACAATGAAGGTGGAATTGTGGTTTCTGTGTGTGGCCGTTTACATCAAGCTGATTGATTAAAAATCTGAGTAGCCATAATAAATAATGGCTCCTTGTCACACAACAGGACAAAAAAGGGCTTTTTGTTCAGACAATTCTCCTGCCCCCCCCAAAAAATCGGCCCGGTGTGAGGCGCGCCGCCCGCCTCGGAGAATGGCGGGGACGGGCGCGACTCAATGGGCCTCGGGGCTCCCCGAATTCTCAGGCCCGCGATGGGCCGAAGTCCCGCCCGTTCTTTGCCAGTCCCGCCGGCGTAAATTGGAGTAGGTCCCTTACCGGCGGGACCTGGCGGCGCGGGCGGCCTCCGGGGTTCTTGGGGGGACGCGGGGGGATCTGGCCCCGGGAGGTGCCCCCACAGTGCCCTTGCCCGCGATCGGGGCCCACCGATCCGCGGACGGGCCTGTGCCGTGGGGGCAGTCTATCCTTCCGCTGTGGTCCTCCGCCATTCCCAGTGCGGAAGCGAAGCCCTCTGCACATGCGCGGGGATGACGCCAGCACGCACTGGCACTCCCGCGCATGCGCCAACTCGCGCCGGCCGGCGGAGGCCCTTCGGCGCCAGTTGGCGTGGCGCCATGCCCCTTTCCCGCCGTCCGGCAGGGCGCAAACCACTCCGGGGCGGGCCTAGCCCCTGAAGGTGCGGAGGATTCCACGCCTTTGGGGAGGCCTGACGCCGGAGTGATTCACGCCACTCCGTCCCGCCGGAACCTGCCGCCCCGCCGCGTAGGGGAGAATCCCGCCCCTTCTTTCAAAGAGCCAAGCAGGCACATTGGCCTCTCTCTGTGATGACTCCTTGGTTGGAGGTTCCTTCGGAAGCTTAGTTTGTTTGGCAACTCTACCCTACAGTGGCGGAATGCAGTAGCTACCTAATCCTGGCTGTGCCTCCCAACATCCATTCACATGCTTACTTTGGCTGGGAACCCCAGTCCTTTATTTGCATCTCACCAGCTGTCCTAATGTCACCTCATGTCGCCCAATGCCATTGTTTGGTAATGCTGCTGTGTCGCTTCTTGGGTCCTTTCTGCCACATTAATGGCACCACATAATGACACCATGGTTGTAAAGAAAGCATATGGAATGCTCTCCTTCATTGGCAGAGGTATAGAATGTAAAAGTAAGGATATAATGTTGGAATTGTATAAAACACTGGTGAGGACACAACTGGAGGATTGTGTGCAGTTCTGGTCACCACATTACAGGAAGGACGTTATTGCTCTGGAGAGAGTGCAGAGGAGGTTTACAAGAATGTTGCCAGGGCTGGAAAGGTGCAGCTACGAGGTGAGATTGGATAGGTTGGGGTTATTTTCCTTGGAACAAAGAATTGAGGTGAATAAATTATTATTTTTTATTTATAAATTTAGAGTATTCAATTCTTTCTTTCCAATTAAGGGGCAAATTAGCATGGTGAATCCACCTACCCTGCACCTCTTTTTGGGTTGTGGGGGTGAGACCCACGCAGGCACGGAGAGAATGTGCAAACTCCACACGGACAGTGACCGAGGTCTACAAAATTATGAGGAGAAGCGATAGGGCGGACAGGATAAAATTGTTTCCCTTGGTGGGGAATTCTAGAACCAGGGGACATTCGTTCAAGATAAGAGGCAGAAGGTGCAGAGGGGTCATGAGGAAAAGCCTTTTACTCAGAGGGGTGTCTTGAATTTGCTGCTCGGGCTGGTGGTGGAGGCAGAGACCCTAAACTCTTTTAAATGTACCGGGATCTGCACCTTAAGTGCTGTAAGATGCAGCGCTATGGACCGGGTGAGGAAGGTGGGATTAGAAAGGGCAGCTGGGTGTCCTGGGGCTGGTATGAGCAAAATGGGCCGAATGGCCTCCTTTTGTGCTGTGACTATGATTCTATTGATTCTATATTACTGCAAGTTCCGGTTGTTGAAACCAGCGAGCGAATGTTCAGCTGTGCCTGAATGAATTGTCCACATGACGTCAACAGAGGATCCGTGGCATTCCACCACGGAAAAATCCACCACCGATTGCACTACCGGTGAGGAGCTAGCACCGGTGCCGCGTGAAGCACCTGCGGAACACGTGAAAAACGGTGGGAGAATCGGCGGGTCCATGCTGGACATGCGCAGGGCTGACCAGCTGCAGCCGCGCGTACACTTACACCCCCCCACACACGCACCGACTGCGTCCAGGTAGATGCCGCCGGTTGCTCTGGACCGCATACCCGCCCACCCTGCCCCCACAGCCCACCTCCCGGCCACCCCCCACTACAAAGAGATCACTCTTTGCTGACCATTCCGGGAGTTGGGAGTTTCCTCACGGAGATAAGTGGGGAGAAAATTGGGGAACGCCGTCTCGTTTCTTGGGGTATTTTTGTATCCTTGACACGTTCTTTATTTTTTTTGGTGTGAAAGGGCAATTTACTAAAAAGGCAAACTTTCAAAGTTGTGCGCCAACCCAGGGAAAGAATCTTGCCATTTTCTCAAATGTTCCCTTGTTGTTGTGTCTCCCTCACAGAAGCAGGCTGTAGATTGCACAACATTGAAAGTCCGATGAATAATCCTGAGAAGATTTAAAGACAGTCACATCACAACATGCAGACGGCGTGAATAATATTTAGCTTTAAGGAAGGGTAGCTATTGCAAAATATGTTAAATGCTTGCATAGTGTGCGTGAGATGTAAGGCGGTATTTCTGCCAGTATTACACATAGCCATCCATCTGCAATTAGGATCCTGTGGAGGGTTTTTGTGGTGTCTGGGAACACTTACAATAAGGCAATTGTTCTGAAACAAAAAGAGGAATCATTTATCGCTTAATTCCTGTTCTGCTCCTGCTTCAGGATTTTGCAGCTAGCAGCATGAAATTTAACCAGCGTAACACATGTTTATCTCCACGTTCCAAGGTGGGACAGTATCTCCAACTGACCCTTCCTCACAGGAAGCCTGATCTACCATCAATGACCACGAGACGAAATGGTGAAACTATTGAGGCTTTATTACACTAGATGTTAAGCCTCCTGCAGCTGGAACCAGAATGGAACCAGCGGCAGGAGTGCATACACGTTTATACGGCGCCTGTTGGGAGGAGCCAGCAGGCTGGGATGTACTGTATTAACTGTAGTACAGTGGCAGCACCGTAATACACGTAGTGTGTTACCAGTGGTGTTTACCACAAAGCCTGAGGCCTACCCTGGGCCCACTGTGATGAGCGCTTTGCAGGGAGCAGGGAGCTGTGTGCAGAAAGCACCTGAGACACCAACAGCCTCTACGCCCACCTTGTGAAAGGTTCATTGTTTAAGAAAAAACGTCCCCCCAAAAAGTATGGAAAGTAGGGGGCTTTCCCGTGAATCGTGAAGAGGATTTCCCCCACGCTCGCGTGAGGTCCCTTCAAAGGCCGTTTCATTTCAATCTGATGTGATCTCCTCTCGGTATCAGATTTGAGAACATTAAAGATTCCACAAAACTATTCTCAGACCAAAGAGAATCATGCATCATTCATTCTGAGGATGCGGGCAAAACAGACACTTATTGTCCATCTCTGCTCTTGCCTAACTCAGTAACTTTCAATACCACTGCAGAGTTCACTGTCTGTGCGGAGTCTGCACGTTCTCCCCGTGTCTGCGTGAGTTTCCTCCGGATGCTCCGGTTTCCTCCCACAAGTGCCGAAAGACGTGCTGAATTGGACATTCTGAATTCTCCCTCAGTGTACCCGAACAGGCGACGGGGTGGGGCGACCAGGGGCTTTTCACAGTAACTACCTTGCAGTGTTAATGTAAGCCTACTTGTGACAATAAAGATTATTATCAATTATTAATTATTAGAGAGCAGCTAAGAGTCAACCATGTAAGGTCACCCTCACGGCGCCGAGGTCCCAGGTTCGATCCCGGCTCTGGGTCACTGTCCGTGTGGAGTTTGCACATTCTCCCCGTGTCTGCATGGGTTTCGGCCCCACAACACAAACATGTGCAGGGTAGGTGGATTGGCCACACTAAATTGCCCCTTAATTGGAAACAATGAATTGGATACTCTTAAAAAATTTTTTTTAAAAAATAAACTGCTCGGCCCAGGACCGCAAGAAACTTCAGAGAGTCGTGAACACCGCCCAGTCCATCACACGAACCTGCCTCCCATCCATTGACTCCATCTACACCTCCCGCTGCCTGGGGAAAGCGGGCAGCATAACCAAAGACCCCTCCCACCCGCCTTACTCACTCTTCCAACTTCTTCCATCGGGCAGGAGATACAGAAGTCTGAGAACACGCACGAACAGACTCAAAAACAGTTTCTTCCCCACTGTTACCAGACTCCTAAATGACCCTCTTATGGACTGATCTCATTAACACTACACCCTGTATGCTTCATCCGATGCCAGTGCTTATGTAGTTACATTGTATATGTTGTGTCGCCCTATTATGTATTTTCTTTTATTCCCTTTTCTTCTCATGTACTTAATGATCTGTTGAGCTGCTCGCAGAAAAATACTTTTCGCTGTACCTCAGTACACGTGACAATAAACAAATCCAATCCAATGTAAGGTCACGTGTAGAACGGCACATTTTCTTCCCTGAGGGGTATTAATGTATTTAATGAATACAAAATTAATAACTCAATTTCAAACTGATAGCTTCATGGCCACTCCCCCTGACCCCAGCTCTATACTTCCAGATTATCTCAAACTGAATTCAGCTTCTGTAACTGCTACTGAGAAATTTGTGCTCATATTTTTTTGGACTCTAGGGCCGCGATCTAACTGACGCTTTGCGCCCAGCACAGATCCGTGTGAGCTGGTTAGACCACGGGAGAGGCCGAAATCGGGATCCGCGGCAGGCGGCGATTGGTCTCCGATCTAACTGGCCCGCTCCCGTTGGCGGGGAGGATCGCCGCTGGGGTGGGGTGGATGTGGGGCTCAGCATCCGCGGCCCACAGGCCAACCCGGATTGTGCAGACTCATAACAGGAGTAACTTCAGCTGCTGCCTCTCTGTCCCACCGAACACCCCCAGGGCAGAGCCCTGTCTGTGGTAATATAAGGTCACTTTAACTCCATCTGACGCTGCCCTGCAGTTACATCCCCAGAGGGTCGCCCGCTTTGTGGTGGCCTACTGTGCCCTCCACAACCGGGCACAGCAGCGGACGACGTGCTGGAGGAGGAGGGGCATGCAGCCTCGTCTGAGGAGGAGCTGGATATGGAGGGGATGGAGGACGAGCCAGGGGAGGACCCGCAGCAGCAGCCACAGGATGGAGGACAGGCAGCGGCGGCTAGGGTCTGGCATGCTCCGAGGACCAGGGAGGCCCCCATCCTCGCCCGCTTCTCTTAGAATGGGGCTTTGTCCGTCTTCCCACCCCCTCTCCCCCTCTTTCCACTCACTTCCCCCACCCCCACCACCACCCTCTCGCCTATTTCCCCCTCCCTCCCTGACTACACTATTCCACCCTCCCAGGTTCTGTGCAATATTATTCCAGGGTGATGGGCCTGTGCCGGTATCATCAGCAGGTCAATATACAAGGCAGGTGGGTGATGATAACCCGCTGTGAGCTGAGCTCTGGTGCTCTTCAATCTATGCCACTAGATCTAGGACCACTGTGCCTGGGGGGGGCATGTGCTGGGGGAGAATGGAGAGCAATAGGGGATGGGGGTGCTGGCCAGCCTGCTGTGCGGAATAACATGACAGAGGCTTCCCATGTCTCAGGTGTAGCATGTTTATTGGTGAACAATTGAAACCCTAACTGTCCCGAGCAACCAATGGTGCATACCGCCCCCCCCCCCCCCCCACCCCCCACCACCACCCCCACTCTCCCCCCCTCCCCCACCCCTCCGGTGGTCCTCAATCTTCTTCACCCTCCACGCTTTGCCGTTAACATCTAGGTGTGTCCCCAGGATGCACATCAGAGGGGGAGGCAGCCAGTTAATTTACGCGTCCTGTGGCCTTTGATGCCCCTGGCAGGCGTCTCTTGAGAGCCTGGGGCAAGAGTGGCTAGGCCACCTTACTGGCGGGGCGTGCCTCGCCTGTCACGCTCTTCCACCCGCTGACCTCGAGATGCGCCGTTATCAGGAGGAGGGGACTCGGGAGAGCTGGAGACTGCCATCATCTCCCTGTTGGAAGGCTCTGCTTCAGCCTCAGGCCTTCCCTCCCTCCTGGATGGTGCCCATAAGGCCCTGGGGTCAGCCTTGGGATGGAGTGAGGTCCCTGTGGCACCTCGCCCTGCCAGCCCTGGCAGCTCTCCATTGTCTCCACCATGGTGTAGATGCCCTCAGCGATGCTCCTCTGCGATGGGGCCTCGCTCTGGAGGCCTCAGCAATGTCCACCTGTGTCTGGGACACGTCCCCTAGCGACTGGGTCATGCTCTCGAGGTACCCAGCCATGGCTGTCACAGACTGAGCCACACCTTGGACACCATCATTCATGGTGCTGATGTTGTGCTCCAGACGTTCCACTGCGGTCACCACCCTAGCAGTGTTGGCCTCAGTGTCACGCATTGCGGCGCCATTTAGTCCGCCGTAGCCTTTGGGCCTCCTCCAATCGGCTATGCACCCACTGGAATGTTGCTGACGTCTCCTCCTCAATCTCACAGCCGCAAACTAGCATCTGCAGTGACTCCAGACTAACCTGGTACAGAGGCTCAACATCTGGCTGGAACCCAGCTGGCTCCTGGGATCCAGCAGACCTCCGACTGCTCTCTCCCTTGGTGTTCCGGGACCGGTGCCAGGGAGCCGATGCCAACTCACCCAGGCGGCCCCCTGGTGGCCATGAGCTTCTTACGACACTGGGCTGAGGTCATCCTTGTAACGCTTCCTGGACTGACGGCCACTGCCTCTGCCTCTCAGGCAGCACTGACTGACCTGTGGCTGACCCTCTGACCCCCCCCCCCTCAGGACAACAGGGTGTCCCGTCTTGAGTCCACCGTGTCCAATGATCTGGCCGATTCGGTATCTCTGAAACGTGGTGTGGGTCTGTGTGGTGGAATGGTTGTGTGCTGTCTGGAGTTTGCCCAGGGGGGAGCGGTTTATGTGCTGCTCACCCTTGTTTCCAGGGAACTGACTGGTGTAGTCTAGGTGAACCAACTGGTGGGCCGGCCATTGCTGCCATGAAGCCCACGGCGGATCATTACCGGCAATAATTGGTGGTGGATACCGGTAACGGTCTCGCCAAGTCGGCCGCCGGGAAGCACCCAGCGAGTCGCGCTCGCCGCCGCCCTTAGTGCTTCTCCGTTAGATCACGCCCTAGATTCCTCGCTCAGGCCTCTCATCCATATCTAACCAGTAGAAGCGTTAGGTTTACAAAGCGATGCGGCCTAATGGCTGCTTCACCGCCTGACCTTCCTGCTCAGCTCATTGAGTATGCACTTCTGGGGCGTCATTCTCCGACCCCCCGCCGGGTCGGAGAATGACGTAGGCCGCCGTGAATCTCGCCCCCGCCCCCGCTGAAGTCTCCGGTACCGGAGATTGGGCAGGGGCGGGAATCGGGCCGCGCCGGTTGGCGGGACCCCCCGCTGGATTCTCCGGCCCGAATGGGCCGAAGTCCCGCCCAGAAATTGCCTGTCCCGCCGGCGTAAATCAAACCTGGTATTTACCGGCGGGACCAGGCGGCGTGGGCGGGCTCCGGGATCCTGGGGGGGGGCACGGGGCGATCTGACCCCGGGGGGTGCCCCCACAGTGGCCTGGCCCGCGATCGGGGCCCACCGATCCGCGGGCGGGCCTGTGCCGTGGGGGCACTCTTTCCCTTCCGCCTCCGCCACGGCCTCCACCATGGCGGAGGCGGAAGAGACTCTCCCCACTGCGCATGCGCGGGAAACTGTCGGCCGCCGCTGACTCTCCCGCGCATGCGCCGCATTTCCGCACCAGCTGGCGGGGCAACAAACGCCATTTCCGCCAGCTGGCGGGGCGGAAATCCCTCCGGCGTCAGCCTAGCCCCTCAATGTTGGGGCTAGGCCGCCAAAGACGCGGAGCATTCCGCACCTTTGGGCCGGCGGGATGCCCGTCTGATTGGCGCCGTATTTGGCGCCAGTCGGCGGACATCGCGCCGTTGGGGGAGAATTTCGCCCCTGGTTTTAATTTTTTGAAAACACGTTGAATCTTTCAATTTAAAAAATCTGTCACCATTTGATCTTTTCTTCACGTTAAACTCTACCCGAGCGCTGGTTTTGGACTCATTGCCTGAGTAACCACAACTCTGTGGTTTACCGTGACACACCTTGCATCTTGACAAGTCTTTCAATAAGCCTTTCCTCGCTGTTCAATTGTCACATAATATTTCCAGACGGTTTCTCATCCCTTTGCATAGTTACCAAGGCGTTTTGGCAAACGTTGCAAATTGGGGGGGGCGGGGAGGTGTATGATGGGGGTAGTTTGCATTGGCACAAAATAGCACAAAAGATTGAGGGATTATCTAAGCCAGGGGTTTTCAAAGTGCGGGTCACGACCCCCTGGTGGGTTGTGGGTGGGTGTGAGAAGGGTCGCGGAGCTGGGGGTCGTGGCGGTGGTTCCCGACAGATCCCAGCGATATTACTAAAGATTAAAACTCTACAATTTGCAGCTCACCTGGCTGAGCTGTTCTAAGTGACACCTACCGGTACCTGTGTTACTTACCTGTACCTGTGTCAACTACCTGTACCTGTGTCAGCTGCCTGTACCTGTGTCAGCTACCTGTACCTGTGTCACCTACCTGTACCTGTGACAGCTACCTATACCTGTGTCATCTACCTGTACCTGTGTCAACTAGCTGTACCTGTGTCAGCTACCTGTACCTGTGTCATCTACCTGTACCTGTGTCAGCTACCTGTACCTGTGTCATCTACCTGTACTTGTGACAGCTACCTGTACCTGTGTCAACTACCTGTACCTGTGTTACTTACCTGTACCTGTGTCAACTACCTGTACCTGTATCAGCTGCCTGTACCTGTGTCAGCTACCTGTACCTGTGTCAACTACCTATACCTGTGTCATCTACCTGTACCTGTGTCATCTACCTGTAGCTGTGAACGGCGATGCCCACAAATCAGCGACATACAAGAGGGGCGGCACGGTAGCACAGTGGTTAGCACTGTTGCTTCACAACTCCAGGCTCCCAGGTTCGATTCCCAGCTTGGGTCACAGTCTGTGCGCAGTCTGTACGTTCTCCCCGTGTCTGGGTGGGTTTCCTCCTGGTGTTCCGGTTTCTCCCACAGTCCAAAGATGTGCAGGTTAGGTGGATTAGCCATGCTAAATTGTCCAAAAAGGTTAGGTGAGGTTACTGGGTTGTTGTGGGGTTTAGTAGGGTACTCTTTCCAAGGGCCAGTGTAGACTCGATGGGTTGAATGGCCTCCTTCTGCACTGTAAATTCTCTGACTATGACTATTTAAAAAAAATTAGAGCACCCAATTATTTTTTTTCCAATTAAGGGGCAATTTAGCGCGGCCAATCCACCTAACCTGCACATCTTTGGGTTGTGGGGGTGAAACCCACGCCGACACGGGGAGAATGTGCAAACTCCACACGGACAGTGACCAGGGCTGGGTTTCGAACCTGGATCTTCAGCACCGCAGATCCCAGTGCTAACCACTGCGCCACGTGACGCCCCGAATATGACTCTATGATCGCAACCTCTTTTTGTGAGTGGCATGAGTGAGTTGTGGAGCCTTGTTCCAAAGGTCTGTGATTTGTATCACTTTGGGTTCCGTTTCCACTCACATCACTGAGCAATGCTGCAATCGCTCTGCTTTCAGAAGCGTAGGATTAAGATTATTTTCTCGATGTATGACTGTGCTGAAGGGCAATTCTGGTGCCACTGGACAAAAAAGTCTTAATTTTAAATCCACAGCCTTACCATAAATAAACTATTGTGAATCTGTCCAACGCTGAACACGATAAGGTGAGAGGTAGAGTGACAGATAGTTAAAATAGGGCAGGCGGATTTCGAAGCACTCCATGGTTGAGTATTTAACTGTATTATCAAAGGGAACAGCCTAACCTCTGTCCCTATGTCTATATCACAACTTCTCCGTATCTCTGAGTCAGTCTCCCTGCGTACCTTTGTAACTCTACTTCTACTTTGATATACGAGAGACGCTGAAGTAGTTGAGACAGAGATGATGCTGGGGCAGAAAAGCAACATTGTCGGACAGAGATACACGGAGAAAATTGAAAGAGTCGTTTGAGAACAGGGGAAAAAGAGAGTGGGGAACGAGGGGAGAGGAGCGAGGAGAGGGGAGGAGAGGGGAGAGAGGAGAGGGGGAGCGACTGGGCCAGGTAGGGACAGAGAGAGAAACAAGGAAAAGAAATCAATTCCTGGTGACAAGGGGAAAATGGGAAAAAGAGTCAAACATTAGGAAAAACCCAGGAGAAAAGAGACTTGCAATGTATAAGAGATACATTGAAAATGGAATATAACGGCACGAGGTGGAGGTGAAGACAAGAGACGGTGGGAGGCACAGGGTAACTTGTAGGGAGAGAGCAAAACTGAAATGATTATGGATAGCCCAGATATTGGAGGGAGGTGGGGCGGGGAGTGATAGAGAGAGAGAGAGAGTGAGGGGCGTGCCTTTCTTCTATGTGCTCCAGTTACTCTGGACCGATGCAGCCAGGGCTGCACTTCCTTCCTCCTGTCTGACACAAACTGAGGGACTCAAAGCCCATGGAGTACGATCGTGAGGACCAAGCAGGCTCACCTGTCACATTAAAGGTAAGCAAACATGGCATGGGTCCCAAAGTGGCTGGCGTGGGTCCCAAAGGTCGGTTGTCATGGGTCCCAAAGGTCGGCCAGCGTGGGTCCCAAAGGTCGGCCGTCGTGGGTCCCAAAGGTCGGCCAGTTGATAAAACTGCGTCCTGGGGAAAAAAACTTTGAAAAGTACTGATCTAAGCGACGTGTTTAAGATGATTAAATGATTTGATAGGGTAGCCAGTGGGAAACTATTCCCTATGGTGGGCGGGGGTAATAATAATAATCTTTATTGTCACAAGTAAGCTTACATTAACACTGCAATGAAGTTATTGCGAAAATCCCCTGGTCATCACATTCCAACAGCTGTTCGGGTACACGGAGGGAGAATTCAGAATGTCCAAATTACCTAACAAGCATGTCTTTCGGGAATAGTGGAAGGAAACCGGAGCACCCGGAGGAAACCCACGCAGACACGGGGGAGAACATGCAGACTCCACACAGCCAGTGACCCAAGCCGGGAATCGAACCTGGGACCCTAGAGCTGTGAAGCAACAGTGCTAACCACTGTGCCACCATGCCGCCACTCGCAGTGCAGAATAAGGTGGGGGGTACAATCTTACAATTAGACTTGGGATATTCAGGAAGCATTTCTTCACAGAAAATGGAGTGGAGGCTGGACGTCAATTGAAAATTCCAAAACCAATATGTTTGTTTAGGCCAGAGTTTTAAGGGATCTGCAAGCAGAGTGGGTGAAGAGAGTTGAGATACAGATCAGCCAAGGTCTAACTGAATATGGACGAGCCAGGGATTGAACAGCTTCGTCCTGTTTCCATTGCCTATCTATCTTCCTCCTCATGTTTCATAGAATTCGGCAGCCCCTGCTCATCGTGTTTGGTGTTGGGGCCTTGGGAAAAGTGTTTGTGCATGGCTGCAATGAAACATTAAATGGTGGTGGGAGTGACTCTCCTCAAAGGCCCTCTATCGTTCTAATCATAACGGTGATCTGTTTAT
This sequence comes from Scyliorhinus torazame, assembly GCF_047496885.1. Taxonomy (NCBI): domain Eukaryota; kingdom Metazoa; phylum Chordata; class Chondrichthyes; order Carcharhiniformes; family Scyliorhinidae; genus Scyliorhinus; species Scyliorhinus torazame. Next base: position 263,133,329 of record NC_092714.1, on the reverse strand, counting down.
GACAGGAAAAAAAATCACAACTTGCATTTATATAGCGCCCTCAACATAGATCCCCAGGTGCTTCACATGAATGTTATCAAAAAGGGTTTGACACCAATGCCACAAAAGGAGATATTAAGAATGGGTTTTATGGAGCACTTTAGAATTACAGAATTCCTCCACTGCAGAAGGAGGCCATTTGGCCCATCAGGTCTGCACCAACCCTCTGAAAGAGCACCCTTCCTCGGCCCACTCCTCCACCCTATCCCCGTAGCCCCCACCTTTTGTGAAATGTAGCATGGCCAATCCACCTAGCCTGCGCATCTTTGGACTGTGGGAGGAAACCGGAGCACCCGGAGGAAATCCACGCCGACACGGGGAGTGTGCAGACTCCACACGGACAGTCACCCGAGGTAGGAATCGAACCCGGTCCTCTGGTACTGTGAGGCTGCAGTGCCAACCACTGTGCAACCGTGCCGCCCCAGTACCTTGCCGAGGAAAGAGGAGGAGAGAGGTGGGGAGGTCCAGGGAGGGGATTTCAGATCTCCGGGTCCAGGCTGCTGATGGGATGTCTGCCAATTCTGGAGAGATGAAAACTGAATGATGCAAGAGGCCAGAATTGGAAGGCTCAAGATAAGGAAGGATTCTAAAACAATGGTGGGAGTTTTAACAGCACAACACTGTTGGGTCAGGAACCAGTGTGGTGCAGTGGCGATGCGTGATCGAGACTTGTTGCAAGTGAGAGTATGGGCAGCAGGATTCCGGATAAAGCTAAGTTTGTGGAGGCGGAAAATGAGACGTAAATATGGCAAACATCCACCAAAGTTATGATAACACCAGTTAAACCCCATTGATACAAGTCGATTGGAACTAGATCAACAAACCTTTCCAACCTGCTACAGAAGAGGTGTGATGATCCCTCTCTCCAGTTTCTCCGTCTGGACCTGTTAAGACTTAATTACCTGCAAAGACTCGCATTCAAAGTATCATCTTGCATCTTTGACTTTGTCTATATATATGTTTCTGGAACTTACCTCTTCATTCAGCTGAGGAAGGAGCTGCGCTCCAAAAGCTAGTGATTCGAAGCAAACTTGTTGGACTTTGAGGGCAGCACGGTAGCACAAGTGGATAGCACTGTGGCTTCACAGTGCCAGGGTTCCAGGTTCCATTCCCCGCAGGGTCACTGTCTGTGCGGAGTCTGCACATACTCCCCGTGTCTGCGTGGGTTTCCTCCGGGTGCTCCGGTTTCCTCCCACAGTCCAAAGACGTGCAGGTTAGGTGGATTGGCCATGATAAATTGCCCTTCGTGACCAAAAAGGTTAGGAGGGGCTATTGGGTGATGGGGGTAGGGTGGGAGTGAGGGCTTAAGTGGGTTGGTGCAGACTCGATGGGCCGAATGACCTCCTTCGGCACTATATGGTCTATGTAATCTTAACCTGGTGGTGTAAGACTTCTCAGAATGAGAAAGAGAGAGAGAATCTTCTCTGACCCAATTTTTATGATAATTTTGTAGGTTTTTTGTTTTATTGGACCCTCCCTCGCTTGCTATCGATCCAGTCCACACACTGGTCACTTGCCTTTCCTGACTTTGCTAACATTAGCTGGTCCTACTCACCTCGAAGGACCCTCCCGCTTATCAACTCTTTATTTGAGCATTGTCCCAGTACTGTATCTGCAAAGCTGCGATTTCAACACTCTCTGATGCTGCAACCTGCCTGTGGTTTGATCAAAGCATCAAAGTGTCGTCTCATGTCAGGCGTGAGTTGTCTATCGGCCTCCAAACAGTTGTGCTAAGGCAGGGAATGGCAATAAGCCGGAAATTAAAGGTGTACGTAACAAGGGTGCAACAGTAATCATGGGCGACTTTAATCTACGTATGGATTAGGCAAATCAAATTAGCAACAATAGAGTGCCAGATACATTTCTGGAGTGTAGACAAGATTTATTTTAGACCAGTATGTTGAGGAACCAACTAGGGTACATGCTATCCCAGATTTGGTATTATGCACTGAGAAGAGGTTAATTATTAATCTTGCTATGCAGAGTCCTTTAGGGAACAGTGACCATAACATGATAGAATTCTTTATTAGGGTGAAAAGTGAAGAAGTCCGATCTGAAACTAGAATCCTAAATCTAAACAAAGGAAGCTATGAAGGCATCAGATTTGGCTGAGATAGATTGCGGACATTTCATTAAAAGGCATGATAGTGGAGTTCCGGAGGCGGCCATGGTTGTCGCACATTTGGTGGTTCCCACTCGAGATGGAACGTTCTGGTCCTTCCCCACCCGATTTGAGGGGTGTTTGCTGGTGAATGGTGTATAAGCACTGAAGGATTGCTATATTCTTCTGGTGGTGCCGGTTTATGACTCATTGGACAAGGAGTGTAACAAAGAAGAGGCAACAGCCAAGAATAGTCGAGGCACGACTCAAGAGAAGATGGTGGAAGGCGCTAGGGCATCGTTGCCCACTCAGTGGTCTACAGGGCAGCTCGCAAACTTTTTGAACAACAAGTTCCAGCAGCAGAGCAAGGAGGCCTCAGAGGACCTTGCTAAGGTGATGGAGCCGCTTAGGGCGGCTATTGAGAGAGTGGAACAGAGGCTGGAGGCCCAGGGCCTGGTATTCCACGACGTGGAGGAGTTGATAGGGGAGCATGAGGATGGGCTGGCCTCACTTGGAGGCGGAGATGGTGCCAGTGGAAGACAGCCAAAAGGGGTTGAGGGAGAAGATGGGAGACCTCATGGATCACTCCAGGAGGCAGAATCTGTAGATCGTGGGATGACTGAGGGGGACGATGGGGTGTAGGCTGCTAAATATGTGGCAAAGATGCTGGAGAAGCTGATGGGGGAGGGGGTCTGTGACCATCCCCTCAAGATGGGATCGGGTGCACAGTGCACTGGAGGAGGCCGAAGGTGGGGGAGACACCGAGGGTGATGGTGGTGAGGTTTCATTGTTTTCTCGATAAAGACAAAATCATGAAATGGGTGAGGCAGACGAAGAGGTGAACCTGGAAGGGGAGCGAGCTAAGAATATGCCAGGAGCTGGGTGTGGAGTTGGCCAAGCTGGTTACAATCGGGTCAAGGCTGCCCTCTACAAGGAGGGAGGGAAGTTTGGGGTGCTGCATCCTGCTTGTCTGTGGACACGCATCATAATTGGGAGTTTTATTTTGATACGCAGGAGGAGGTGAGGGAGTTTATGGACTGGGAGGAATGTGAGGTCTCTGAACTGTGGAGATGTTAAATATGGGGAATGTGGGTTCACAGGTTGGATGGATTGGAGTTGAGGAGAATGGGAGCGGAGAGGGTGAGTGTGCTTTCTTTTATGTTTGGGTTTCGGATGGACGGCACGTGGCGCAGTGGTTAGCACTGGGACTACGGCGCTGAGGACCCGCGTTCTAATCCCGGCCCTGGGTCAGTGTCTGTGTGGAGTTTGCACATTCTCCCCGTGTCTGCGTGGGTTTCACCCCCACAACCCAAAGATGTGCAGGGTAGGTGGATTGGACACGCTAAATTGCCCCTTAATTGGAAAAAAAAATAATTGGGTACTCTAAATTTATAGGAAAAAAAAATGTTTGGGATTCGGGGTGTGTGGGTGAAGGGCAGGTTTGGGGAAATGGGGTAGACGGAGGCCCCAGACGGGGGCCACCATGCTAGCCGTTTGGCTAGTTGTCAGGAGTAAAATGGGGGATTGACAAGAGGAGGGAGTGAGGGAAAGGAGATGGGTTGGTTTATTGTTTGCTTATGGGGGGGAGGCGAGGGATGCTGGCATGGGAAATGTTGGTGTGGCACAGTTGGGTAAGGACGGATGGCGGCGGACATCTTGGGGAGGGCCCGGAGGAGTGTTGGGGCATGGACCGGGGGAGCCAGGTAAAGAAGGGATATGGCTGAGCGGCAAGGAAGGGGAGCAGGAGCCCCCCTCGACTCGGTTGATTACGTGGAATGTGCGGGGGCTCAACGGGCCGGTTAAACAGTCGCATGTTTTCACACACTTAAGGAGTTTGACGGCGGATGTCGAGTTTATTCAGGCGGCACACCTGAAGTTGGAGGATCAGACGAGTCTGAGTAAGTGGTGGGTGGGCAGCTGTTCCACTGGGGGTTGGAGATGAAGATGAGGGGGGTGGCGGTGCTGGTCAACAAGACCCAGGGGGCTGAGATGTGATGGTTAGTGGGAAGTTGGAGGGGACGCCTGTGATGCTTGTGAATGTTTGTGAACCAAACTGGGATAACATGGATTTTTTGAGGCGCGTTTTAGGGAAGATGCATCAGCTGACTATGAGGGGAAATTTCAATATAGTTTTGGACCCTAGGTTAGACCAGTCGTGCCCTAGGTCCCTGCACGCGTTGGCTCCGGGTTTATGGAACGTATGGAAGGGCAGGTCCAGTGGCGGGTTGGGAGGCCGAGAGCGAGGGGGCTTTTGTACTTTACACATGTGCACCTGGTGTACTCCCGGATAGATTTATTCGCACTGTTGTCGGGGGTGGCTGGTTCGTAGTATGCGGCGATCGCGGTTTCTGACCACACGGCGCACTGGGTGGATCTGCGGGTGGTGCAGGGGGAGGCTCAGCAGCCGCAGTGGAGACTGGATGTGCGATTGCTGACGGGCAAAGGGGGCGGTGAGGGGGTGAGGGCGGCCATTCGAAATTATGTGGAGCTGAGTAATAGAGGGGAGGTCACGGTCGCCACCCTCAGGGAGGCATTGAAGGCGGTAGTAAGGGGAGAATTTATTTAGGGTCTGTGAGGCAAAGTTTAGAGGAGATGCGCGAGGCAGGTTTTTTACAAAGAGGGTGATGAGTGCCTGGAACGTGTTGCCAGGGGAGGTTGTGGAAGTAGATACATTATCGGCATTCAAAAGGCATCTTGACAGACACATGGATAGGATGGGTATAGAGGGATACGGCACAAGGAAGAGCTGAGGGTTTTGGCCAAGGTTGGGATCATGACTTGGAGGGCCGAAGGGCCTGATCCTGTGCTGTATTGTTCTTTGTTCTATGAGAAGGGTGTGAAGAGGGGGATAAAAGAGGCACCCTGGAGCCTCAGCTCTCTCTGCCTTTCTGCACCTTCCACTGGCAGCCCAGCAGCACAGCTTCTCCGGTTCCTTGGACCTCATGGCGAGCGCCAGCAGACTGACCAGACCCAGGACACCACTCCGGTGAGACGACACCAAGACCAGAACCAGCCCGAGACGAGGGGGGGGGAAGCCCAAATCGACGACTGCAGATCGTGAAACATCAGCCAATCCTCAACCATCGAGGAACAACCTGTCCCAGCCTGATGGAACGGGTATTATCAGCCTTTTCAGACAAACAATTCAAATTCAGTGATCGGGTCCTGTGGGTAGGGCACAGCGAATTCTCGGAAGCGGTTATCAGAGGTGGATGGCTAATGTAGGTTTGAGACTTTACTTATAGATTTAAAGCGGTTCACTGAAGAGGTGTGTGAAGAGATGGATAGAGTTTGATAGAGTTTAATTAAAGTATGATGGTAGAGTTTGATAAATATTGTTTTCCTTGATAAAGTGTTCAATAAAGTTGTGTTGGACCTTCACCTGTCCCCATTGTCTATTTCACCATAAAGGGACCTGCTATTGCCAGCGGTTCACCCGTGTAGGTAGCGAGCCGGGCGTCTGGAGGCCGGAATGAATACAGTTGAAGGTCTGGTGGCTGACCACTGATACTGCCGCGCCTGTGTCTAATTCCATTTGGATGGAATGACCATTCATTTGTAACAGGATGGGGACGAACCGAGACGAAGGCACACAATGCAGCCTGCGATGGGCCTCCTCTTCGTCATCCATGGGGTGGGCCTGGTCCCTTTGGCGGCGGTCACACCTGGCAGGATGGCGGGACAGAGGGCCCTCTCTCGGCCGGCTGTGCTCCAGTGTCCGACTGCCGGTGGTCGCCAGCCGAAAATGATATTCCCGGTCACCACGGTCGGGCGAGGGTGTTCTGCGGCATTCCGGGCCTCGGGCGGCGGTCAATGTCCCTTTGGGGGCTGAGGTTCAGCACCGCCATTCCTCGGCGCTCCTGGGCCCCTTGCTCCAGGCTTTCACGGGAGATGGCTATCTCCACGGTGCGTTGTAATGTCAGGGTCAGTTATCGCCAGAAGGGTTCTTTGTGTGTTGGCATCGCGGATTCCACATACGAATCTGTCTCGCAGCAATTCTTTGAGCGTGCCGCCAAATTTGCAGATTTCTGCTCATTTTCGGAAATGAGCCAGGAAGTCCCTGGGTCTGAGCAGCCGTGTGAAATCGGAACCTTCGGACGATTAATGGCGGTTGCGGCTCTCGATGTCCCTTTACTAAGGCCAGCAACGCGGCGATCAGCCAGATATCTGGTGGCTGTGGGTGAGTGCAGCTCTTAATGAGGCTGTATGTGGACCCCTGTAAGCCGTAAGCAACAGCATTGTCTACCATTCGTCCACGATGATCCCGTTTGCACGGAAAAAGTACTGCATTCTTTCGGCATACTGTCCCCAGTCATCCATCCCTATCTGAAAAGGCTCGAGCTTACCGAGGTGCGGCATGTTTGCGATGTCCTGCCCTCTATGGATGAGAGGCGTCTCTGGGCCTAGATGAAGTGGCTCCAGCCCATAGTATCTGGCGGCGGCGGCAGCTGCACTTTATTCTCATCGCCAGTGTAGAATCTGCCAAAACAGCACACATTGACCAGGCAGGTAGAAAACAACAATTATACTTATTTCCGATATGACTCCAGTCTCCAAAGGGTCTCGCTCATTACCGGGGAGCTCATATTCAGAGGAGGTCACCTGGAATCTAATTGTCCTGATCTTGCGACCTCCTTGATGGTTATAACAGATAGGGAGGAACCTTTCCCCTTAGCGGAGCGGTCATTTACCAGGGGGTCAGAGATTTAAGTTAAAGGGCAGGACATTTACAGAGGATCTGAGGAAAAGCTTTTTCACCCAGAGGGTGGTTAGAGTCTGGAACTGCCGCCTGAAGGAGGGGGAAACCCTCAACATTTAAGAAGCATTTAGATGGTTACTTGAAATGCCGCAGCATACAAGGCCCCGGACCAAGTACTGGAAAATGGGACTGGAATAGATAGGTGCCTGATGGCTGGTGTGGACACGATGGCGCTTTAAGTATCTATGACGCTCTATGCCATACTTCTTCTGAATCTTGCTACCAGGCAGAGCACGAGTTGCTTAGAGAAGGAACCATTGCTGCCACCATTTCACATGTTGTTACGGTATAAGGGCACCAATTGCTCATAAGGGATTTTGCAAACATGTTGTGGGTTCATTTATTAAGATTGGGGACATGTGAATAGGTATGCATGGGTAGAACACCTGAGGACTATCAAGCTATGTAGCTGTGTCCAGCTCCAAGCTAAAGCGAAACTGGGGCTGGGTCACATGACACTTTTCTTAAAGTGACAGCATGCTGTTCGCCCTTAAAGGTACATTAGAACCTCTTTCGAACACGAAAACAGGCCTCCATTGGTTCGCTTTCTGGCACAAAATATTCCCATTGATATTGGCTGGCATACTCAGGTGGCCACCTAAATTCCGGCTCTTCCACCAGCTAACCGAGGGCAGCTCGGGAATGGGGGCTGGCTGCGCTGTCTCCAGGGCTACCAGGACCAAGGAAAAGCCCCCTTTTCGAGCAAAGATAAGATGACCCGACACTGGCTGGACAATTCGAGAGTCCCTTTTTGCTGGCTTCACACCAAAATACAGCTGAGTAAGCAGCGTCTTGCGAAAGCTCATTGCCTTGCACAAGAGCTTCCGTGACCCTGCTCGAGATGTGTTCCACGATGTGTCATCTCCCATGTAACTTTCTCCAGAAACTGGTGAAATCCTTTGAGGCTGGAACGAGAGGATATTGAGAAATCAAGTGCAAGTCTGTATTTAGTAACTCAGCTTTTTTTCAGCGACATTGTGTAAAGTGGCTAGTTGCCCGTGCAATGCTGAATCAGACTGTGGTTTATTGTAAATTAATTTGGTTTCCTCTCAAATGCTAATTTGTCTATTTCTGATCCTTTTATAGCTCTTATGATTTTTTTTCACTTGTTCATTCTCCCTCAATTAACCTGGCCACCATATCATTTCCATTTCACACCCTCCAATGCCAGCCCCCAGTCCCATGCCAACAGGGTGAAGGTGTGAATTTGGCTCCTAGGTCATAACATTTGTGGGTTCAATGTCCACTCCAGATATTTGAGGATGTGCTGGTTGGATGGATTGGCCATGCTAAATTGCCTCTTAGTGTCCAAAAAAGGTTGGCTGGGGTTGCGGGGGTGGGATGGATGCATGGGCTTGGGTTGGGGGTTCTTTCCAAGGGCCGGTGCAGACTCGATGGGCCAAATGGCCTCCTTCTTCACTGTAAATTCTATGATTTCCAGTGTTGCATTGAGGGAGTGCTGCAGTGTGGGAAGTGCTAGCCTTCAGACGAAGCATTACCCCAGACCCAATCTGCTGAGTGTAAAAGATTCCCAAGAAAAGCTGGTGTCCTGACCAATTAGCACAGTGGTTAGCACTGTTGTTTCACAGCACGCCAGGGTCACAGGTTCGATTCCCGGCTTGGGTCACTGTCTGTGCGGAGTCTGCACGTTCTCCCCGTGTCTGCGTAGGTTTCCTCCGGGTGCTCCAGTTTTCTCCCTCAAGTCCCAAAAGACGTGCTTGTTAGGTGAATTGGACATTCTGCATTCTCCCTCTTTGTACCCGAAGAGGCTCTGGAATGTGGCGACTAGGGGCTTTACACAGTTACTTAATGTAAGCCTATTGTGATAATAATAAATATATATTTTTGTGATTATTCTTTATCAGACATCGCCAATACAAATTATCTGGCTGTATAACATTACCTCCCCCTGAACCATGACCCTACCACCGAGCATCAAGCCATTGTTTCCAGGACTGTCATTAACCCCATGTCCTCTGGACATCTTCCCTCCACAGCTTCCAACCTCATAATCTCCCAAATCCGGAGCGCCCACTTCCATCTCCTCCCCAAAATCCACAAATGGGACTGTCCTGGTAGGCCGATCGCGTCAGCCTGTTCCGGCCCCACCGAACTAATTTCTTCCTATCTTGACTCCATACTGCCTCCTCTTGTCCAGGGCCTTCCCACCTACATCCGTGATTCCTCCAATGTCCCTACATCATATCAACAACTTTCAGTTCCTCGGCCGCCTCCTCTTTACCATGGAGGTCTAATCCCTCTATACCACTATTCCCCGCCAGCATGGTCTGAGGGCTCGCCGCTTCTTCCTTGAACAGAGGCCCGAACAATTCTCATCCACCACCACTCACCTCCGTCTGGTTGATCTTGCCCTCTCACTAAACAATTTCTCCATTAACATGTCTCATTTCCCCAATACCCAAGGTGTGATTGTGGATACCCGTATGAGTCACAGCTTTCCCAGTCTCTTTATGTGGTATGTGGAACATTCCTGGTTGCAGTCCTACCCTGGCCACCTCCCACAACTCTTTTATCGGTACATTGACTGTTTCTGTACCCCTCATGTTCCCGTCTGGACCTGGAAAAATTTATTAATTTCAGTTCCAATTATCACCTGTCACCTGTCACCTTCATACGGTCCATCTCCGACACTTCCCTTCCCTTCCTTGACCTTTCTATTTCAATTTCTGGGGATAGACTGTCCTCTAATATCCATCACAAACCATCACCGACTCCCACAGCTACCTCAACTGCAGCTCTTCACATCCCACATCCTGTAAGGACTCCGTTCCTTCGCCTCTGTCGCATCTATTCCGATGATGCCACTTTCCAAAACGGTGTTGCTGACATGTCTTCATTCTTCCTTTAGTAATGGTTTCCCACCCACTGTGGTCGATAGGGCTCTCAAACGTGTCCAACCCATCTCCCACAGCTCTGCTTTCGCCCTCTCCCCTCCCTTCCAAAACCAGGATAGTATCTTGTATTAGCGAGAGGCAGCACGGTTTTGTGAAGGGGAAGTCGTGTCTCACTAACTTGATAGAATTTATCGAGGAGGTCACAAAGATGATTAATGCAGGTAGAGCAGTGGATGATGTCTATATGGACTTCAGTAAGGCCTTTGACAAGGTCCCTCATGGCGGACTGGTACAAAAGGTGAAGTCACACGGGATCAGAGGTGAGCTGGCAAGATTGCTACAGAACTGGCTCGGTCATAGAAGGCAGAGAGTAGCAACGGAAGGGTGCTTTTCTGATTGGAGGGCTGTGACTAGTGGTGTTCTGCAGGGATCAGTGCTGGGACCTTTGCTGTTCGTAGTGTATATAAATGATTTGGAGGAAAATGTAACTGGTCTGATTAGTAAGTTTGCAGACGACACAAAGGTTGGTGGAATTGCGGATAGCGATGAGGACTGTCAGAGGATACAGCAGGATTTAGATCCTTTTGGAGACTTGGGTGGAGAAATGGCAGATGGAGTTTAATCCGGACAAATGTGAGGTAATGCATTTTGGAAGGTCTAATACAGGTTGGGAATATACAGTGAATGGTAGAACCCTCAAGAGTATTGACAGTCAGAGAGATCTAGGTGTACAGGTCCACAGGTCACTGAAAGGGGCAACACAGGTGGAGAAGGTAGTCAAGGAGGCATACGGTATGCTTGCCTTCATTGGCCGGGGCATTGAGTATAAGAATTGGCAAGTCATGTTGCAGCTGTATAGAACCTTAGTTAGGCCACACTTAGAGTATAGTGTTCAATTCTGGTCGCCACACTACCAGAAGGATGTGGAGGCTTTAGAGAGGGTGCAGAAGAGATTTACCAGGATGTTGCCTGGTATGGAGGGCATTAGCTATGAGGACAGGTTGAATAAATTTGGTTTGTTCTCACTGGAACGACGGAGGTTGAAGGGCGACCTCATAGAGGTCTACAAAATTATGAGGGGCATAGACAGAGTGGATAGTCAGAGACTTTTTCCCAGGGTCGAGGGGTCAGTTAGTAGGGGGCATAGGTTTTAGGTGCGAGAGGCAAGGTTTAGAGGAGATGTATGAGGTAAGTTTATTACACAGGGGGTAGTGGGTGCCTGGAACTCCCTGCCGGAGGAGGTGGTGGAAGCAGGGCCGATAGTGACGTTTAAGGGGCATTTTGACAAATACATGAATAGGATGGGAATAGAGGGATACGGACCCCGGAAGTGTAGAAGATTTTAGTTTAGATGGTCGGCACGGGCTTGGAGGGCTGAAGGGCCTGTTCCTGTGCTGTACTTTTCTTTGTTGTTTGTTCTTTGTGTGGCAGTGCTGGACAGTTCCGCGTGCACTCGCGCTCTCCCTGTAGCCGGCACACCAGGACGGACGCACGCACGCACTCGCGCTCTCCCTGCAGCCGGCACACCAGGACGGACGCACGCACGCACTCGCGCTCTCCCTGCAGCCGGCACACCAGGCTACCAACCGCTGGGATCACACGTGACCCACGCCGTCGGGAACACGGCCCATCGGAGGCGGAGCATCGCGGGTGGGCCAGCGAAGCACATACCAACACGGTTGCGACTGCGCGCAGCGCGCGTCCCGATGATGCTGATTTGGTGGGGCGGAGCATCGCTATTTGTCAGACCTAGATGATACATCTGTAAATTAAGTAACGTTCTTTGTTGATGCTTTGGAGCAGATAGTAGCGGTTTGAGAAAAAAAGCTTTGAAGTGGCTTGTGGTCAGAGTCCACTGCTGCATTGTCTATCCCAGGCAGATACTGATGAAAATACTCATAAGCAAAAATAATAGCAAAGCACTCTTTCTCAATCTGAGCCTGTCGCCGTTCAGCTTGCGTTAATGGCCTGATTGCAAATGCAGTCGGTTGTCCTGGCTGCACTAGGGTTGCTCCAAAACCTGTCTCACTGGCAAGGTGACTTCACCATCGGCATCATTGTTCTCCAGCACTGGTGTTGTTGCTAGTTGTTTGATTTTAGTGAATACTGCTTCTTGTTCTGTTCCCCAACACCACTGCACATCCTCGGCAGAGTGAGCTTGCGTAATAGTTCACACCTCAGCAACATACTGGCATATACTTTGCCAAATAGTTCACGGATCCCGCACTGTTTTTCACAGGCGTTGGTCACTGCATCACTGCTGCAGTTCTCACCTTGTCAGGGTCCAAATGATGACCTTTAGCTGTCAGTTCATGACCTACGTACCTGACTTCAGGCATCTTCAATTGCAATTTTTTTCTTGTTCACCTTCAGGTTAATCTGGCGAGCCCTATCTGGCAGTCCTATTGAAATATTTTCAGTCAGCCAAGGCTTCATCCGTTGTGTCGCCACATCCGTAGGCTAGTCGATCATCCACAATGGCTTTCACTCTGAGAAGATCCCTGAACATCTCACGCTGTCTGTGTTCATCAAATTTACAGTGCAGAAGGAGGCCATTCGGCCCATCGAGCCAGCACCGGCCCTTGGAAAGAGCACCCTATCTAAGCCACACCTCAACCCTATCCCCGTAACCCAGTAACCCCACCAAACCTTTTTGGACGCTAAGGGCAATTTAACATGGCCAATCCACCTACCCTGCACATCTTTGGACTGTGGGAGCAAACCGGAGCACCCGGAGGAAACCCACGCAGACACGGGGAGAACGTGCAGACTCCGCACAGACAGTGACCCAAGCTGGGAATCGTATCTGGGACCCTGGAGCTATGAAGCAACTGTGCTAACCACTGTGCTACCGTGCTGCCCGTGTTGATTCTCTTCTGGAGCTTTGGGAATGCCAAGTGGCCTGCGCAACCATCTGTATCTCCCGAGCAGTGTCCAGGATGTAGTTAAAAAGCTGCTGCTTTCATCCAGCTTCACTTGCCAGTAATCAGCCTCCCCACGTAGAGTAGTGAATATCTTTGCCTTGGCAAGTTGCGGTAATATTCCGTTGATGTTTGGTATGAGGTAATGAGATTTCTTCAGCAAATTATTTAGATCCTCAGCGCTGAGGACCCCGGTTCGAATCCCGGCTCTGGGTCACTGTCCGTGTGGAGTTTGCACATTTTCCCCGTGTCTGCGTGGGTTTCACCCCCACAACCCATAAATGTGCAGCGTAGGTGGATTGGCTGCGCTAAATTGCCCCATATTGGAAAAAAAAACATGCTGCCTGTCTGAACTAAAAACCTCTAACACGTCCGGGGTCCGCATCCCTTCTTCCACCATCTCCCCCGGCAGCGAGTTCCAGGCTCCCACTACCCTCTGTGTAAAAAATGTGCCTCGTATATCTCCTCTAAACCTTGCCCCTCGCACCTTAAACCTATGCCCCCAAGTAATTGACTCTTCCACCCTGGGAGAAGGCTTCTGACTATATTCTCCATCCATGCCCCTCATAATCTTGTAGACCTCTATCAGGTCGCCCCTCAACCTCTGTCGTTCCAGTGAGAACAAACCAAGTTTCTCTAACCTCTCCTCATAGCTAATGCCCTCCATACCAGGCAACATCCTAGTAAATCTCTTCTGCACCCTCTCCAAAGCCTCCACATCCTTCTGGTAGTGTGGCGACCAGAGTTGAACAATATATTCCAAGTGCGGCCTAACTAAGGCTCTATAAAGCTGCAACATGACGTGCCAATTTTTAAACTCAATGCCCCGACCAATGAAGGCAAGCATACCGTATGCCTTCTTTTTTTTTCTAAATTTAGAGTGCCCAGTTCATTGTGGGGGCGAAACCCACACAAACACGGGGAGAATGTGCAAACTCCACACGGACAGTGACCCAGAGCTGGGATTGAACCTGGGACCTCAGCGTTGTGAGGTAGCAGTGCTAACCACTGTGCCCCGGAACTGGAATGTAACCATAAAAAGTGTGAGGTAATGCATTTTGGGAGGACTAACAAGTCAAGGGACTATCCAATGAATGGTCAGATCCTGGGAAGTACAGAGGATCAGAGGGACCATGGTGTGCAGGTTCACAGATAGAACAAAGAACAAAGAACAAAGAAAAGTACAGCACAGGAACAGGCCCTTCGGCCCTCCAAGACCGCGCCGACCCTGCAGCCTGTCTAAACTAAAATCTTCTACACTTCCGGGGTCTGTATCCCTCTATTCACATCCTAGTCATGCATTTGCCCCTTAAACGTCACTATCGTCCCTGCTTCCACCACCTCCTCCTGCAGCGAGTTCCAGGCACCCTCTAACGTCTGTGTAAAAACCTCCTAGTAATTGACCCCTCTACCCTGGGAAAAAGTCTCTGACTATCCAGTCTGTTTATGCCCCTCATAATTTTGTAGACCTCTATCAGGTCGCCCTCAACCTTCTTCGTTCCAGTGAGAATAAACCAAGTTTATTCAACCTCTCCTCATAGCTAATGGCCTCCATACCAGGCAACATCCTGGTAAATCTCTTCTGCATCCTCTCTAAAGCCTCCACATCCTTCTGGTAGTGTGGCGACCAGAGTTGAACACTGTACTCCAAGTGTGGCCTAACTAAGGTCCTATACAGCTGCAATATGACTTGCCAATTGTTATACTCAATGCCCCGGCCAATGAAGGCAAGCATGCCGTATGCCTTCTTGACTACCTTCTCCACCTGTGTTGCCCCTTTCAGTGACCTGTGGACCTGCACACCAAGATCTCTCTGACTGTCAATACTCTTGAGGGTTCTACCATTCACTGTATATTCTCTACCTGTATTAGACCTTCCAAAATGCATTACCTCACATTTGTCTGGATTAAACTCCATCTGCCATCTCCCCGTCCAAGTCTCCAAATGATCTAAATCCTGCTGTATTCTCTGACAGTCCTCATCGCTATCCGCAATTCCACCAATCTTTGTGTCGTCCACAAACTTACTAATCAGACCATATACATTTCCCTCCAAATCATTTATATATACTACGAGCAGCAAAGGTCCCAGCACTGAACCTTGTGGAACACAAGCCCTCCAATCAGAAAAGCACCCTTCCATTGCTACTTTCTGCCTTCTATGACCAGTTCTGTATCCATCTTGCCAGCTCACCCCTGATCCCGTGTGACTTTACCTTTTGTATCAGTCCGCCATGAGGGACCTTGTCAAAGGCCTTACTGAAGTCCATATAGACAACATCCACTGCCCTACCTGAAGACAGCAGGACAGGTAGATAAGAAGGCCTATGGGATTATTGCCTTTATTAACCAAGGCATTGACTAAAAGAGTAGAGAGGGCATGCTGGAGCTGTACAAAATGCTGCGTAGACCTCAGCTGGAGTACTGTGTACAGTTCTGGTCACCACACGATCGGAAGGATCTGATTGTACTGGAGAGGGAGCAGAGGAGATTCACCAGGATGCTGCCTGGCTGGGGCGTTTCAGCTATCAAGAGAGACTGAATAGGCTGGGGTTGTTTTCCCTGGAGAGAAGGCGTAGTGGGAACTTGACTGAGGTATGTAAAATTATGAGGGGCATTGATAGGGTGGACAGGAAGGGATTTTTCTCCTTAGTGGAGGGGTCAATAACCAAGGTCAAAGGTTGAAGGTAAGGACAGTAAGAAGTCTTACGACACCAGGTTAAAGTCCAACAGGTTTGTTTCGATGTCACTAGCTTTCGGAGCGCTGCTTCTTCCTCAGGTGAATGAAGAGGTATGTTCCAGAAACATACATATAGACAGATTCAAAGATGCCAGACAATGCTTGGAATGCGAGCATTAGCAGGTGATTAAATCTTTACAGGTCCAGAGATGGGGTAACCCCAGGTTAAAGAGCTGTGAATTGTGTCAAGGTAAGGGATAAGGGATTTAGAGGGGATGTGAGGAAAAATTTTCACCCAGAGGGGTGGGTGGGATCTGGAACTTGCTGCCTGAACGGGGGATAGAGGCGGGAACCCTCACAACATTTAGGAAGTATTTGGACGAGCACTTGAAACACCATAGCAGACAGGACTACAAACCAAGTGCTGAAAAATGGGATTCAAATAGGCGCAGCACGGTGGTGCAGTGGTTAGCACTGCTGCCTCATGGCGCCGAGGTCCCAGGTTCGATCCCGGCTCTGGGTCACTCTCCATGTGGAGTTTGCACATTCTCCCCGTGTCTGCGTGGGTTTCACCCCCACAACCCAAAGATGTGCAGGTTAGGTGGATTGGCCATGCTAAATTGTCCCTTAATTGGCAAAAAATGAATTGGGTACTCTAAATTTTTTTTAAAAAGAATAGATAGGTGCTTGATGGTCAGCGGGGACATGATGGGCCGAACGTCCTATTTCCACGCTGCAAAATCTGCAAGAGAACTGCGGCAGTTCAGCAGATTTTTCTTTAACTTCTGCAACTATTCAAGTGTTGCATTGTACTTTTCCCGAACATCACCTGCTCTCCTCGGTGAATGTAAATGACTGCCTGGCTCAGTATGCACTTGCTTCACTCAGCTATATCACCACACAGGAATGTATGAACATGACCGTGATGTTGCTCATGTGCTTTGTGCAATGGAGCTGCTTCTGCAGGAGCATGTTTAATTATTGCCGGATGTGCCTGTTAAATAAAGTTTACAGAGCAGTGATCCCTTCCCATCAACAGCAGCCTCCGTCTTTAGCACCCTTCCCTTTTCTGCCTTCATTTTGCAGATGGTGGACGAAGAATTCAGCTGCTGTGACTGGGGCTGTGGTGGTGGGGGGGGGGGGGGTCACAGACGGGGTTCGAGGTCTGGTGCGGATTGGGAGGGGTGGGGTGGGGGGGGGAGGGGATGTGAAAGCTTGCACAATCGAAGTCGCTCGGTAACACAAATAGAAATAGAAACGTTGGATGTGCACCGGTTTCCCTCCAGTTATAAACATAGGATCAGTAGGAGGCCATTCAGCCCCTTGAGCTTGCTTCAATAGATCGTGGCTGATCTGTATTTTAACCCCATTTACCCGTCGTGACACAAATCTCATAATAACATGTCCTAACAAAAATCTATCAGTCCATTAGCCCACAGCATCAACAGCTTATTGGGGGGAGAGAGTTCTAGATTCCCACTACCCTACAGGTGAGGGCGTGCACCTTGACATCACCCCTAACAGCCTCATTTTAAAGTTGTACCCCACTATGACTGGACACTCACTAGACAAAATAGTTCACCCTTTCATCGTCTGCAACACCTCAATTCGACCGACTTATGCGCTCAAAGGACTAGAAAGCTAAACCGTTATCCCTCGAACGTCGGAACGATGCGTCAGCCCTTGGATTTTGGTTTTGTTGCTTGCGTACTGCAATTTGTGACTTCTGTGAAAAAGTTGGAAAATTGCACAAGAGATGCGCAGAATTGCACAGCAAGGGCAGCGCAAATACTGGCCATTTGGCCCAACTGGTCTGTGCGACCCACCTCGGAGGCAAATGGTCATCCTATTCAGGCAGAGGTTCGAAGGAAGCTTCAGAGCTGAAATGTGGGTCATGAAGGGCAGTCTCCTGACTACAGCAGGACTGAAACCCCCATCACAAACCAGCTGAGGGATCACCTGTTGTTTTATTAAAACACAGACCACAAAACAACTAAGATAATAGAACAGTGAACCTGCAGGCCCAATGTCACTTTGACCCGAATCTATGTGGGGCCTTGTTGGAATTCAGCCTCAAAGCTGGAGCACTGAAACCACAGGTCAGAATTTTACTACAGGTCTCGGGTCCTCGACTTTGAGACCAAATGGGAATGCGTTGGCGGGAGCCGAATTGGAGGGGGGGGGGGTGGGGGGGGGGTTCTCTGGAGGTGGCCTCCTAATTGTCTATCTAACAATAAAAATAATAGCTTATTGTCATAAGTCAGCTTCAATTAAGTTACTGTGAAAAGCCCCTAGTCGCCACATTCCGGCACCTGTTCGGGGAGGCCAGTACGGGAATTGAACCTGCGCTACTGGCCTTGTTCTGCATTACAAGCCAGCTGTTTAGCCCACTGTGCTAAAGCAGCCCCCTCTGAGCTCACCGTCCTCAAGAGTCCCTGATGCTACTGGCCCAATCACAAAGCTAGGAGCTCATCAATTGAGCCGGTGCAGATTCGATGGGCGAAATATCCTCCATCTGTGTTGAACTAGTCGATGTTCCTGCACTATAGCTTTTGGAGTTTAAATAGCACAGCATGATACCTTATGTCAAAGGTATGCACATATGGGGCTTGTTTGTAATGAGCAGAAACTCTCTCAGCTCACTGTCTCCAGTTAGCCGAGTGGAGAATTGGACAGTGTTTGTTCTATAAAAGTAACGTTCAGTCGTTGCTGGTTCATAAATGATCCCTGGACCACTGGAGGTGTTTGGATTGTTTGCCAATGTTGAAATCGGACACGCTCAACTGCGCTCAGTATCTAACCTGGTGGAGCTTACTGACCCTGGGATATTCGTAGCTCTTCAGTCAGAAGCAGCAGGTTTGAAGTGATGTGAAGAGCTATTAGGGGGGGGGGGAATAAAGGACAGTTTCTCCCCGTGCCCCAACAATGGCACGGGCTCAGCTGATTCCACCACCTGCCACCATTCTGGTCCTGTGCCCGCCCTGTCCCGCCAGGCATTCGGGGAGTGTCGGTGCCAGGCATGGTGATCACAATGTACAATTTCCGAGAGAGGTGCAGTCGGACCCTTGCAAACAGAAGCCGTCAGGAGCACCCTCACTTCTGTCTGAAGCACTCTAATTCAATACATACTTGACAAGACAGATCACCGTCTGAAGATGCCAGCCAACTTCACACACACAGAGTCCACAGACCAGACATTACCTCATCCCAAAATATTCAGAATACAATCAAAAGCTCCTTAACTATCAGAGCTTGTTTTTGGGTGGTTGGGGGCAGGGGGGGAGGTGAGGAAGGGAGGAGATGCTGGATAAAAGTTCCTGCCTCTTGGAATTTGGTGTATTACACATCACAACTCTCCGAAATCTCCATTCCTTGCACCACTCCAATTTTCTTCCATCCTCCTTGGGTGACCAGACATTCCGATTTTCCCAGGACAGACCCGGATTTTCATTAAATGTCCCAGTCTTCCAATTGTCCTGATTCCCCACCCCTTTAACACCACTCCCGCACCCCGCCGCCACCCCCCCCCCGTGTCCTCTCCAATTTTTGTAAACCTGGCGTGACAGCTGCCAGGGGGAGGGAGGGAGTTGGGGAGCCGTTCCGCTGGCAGGGAGGCTTCGGCAGGGACTGGCGGGGGGTGGTCCGGGGGTGGCAAGGGGGATTACAGGTGGGCACCATCTTGCAGGCTGGGTCCGCCCGCGGCCGGCGCCTTGTTGTACATCACGGCAGCCGCCGTCGTGCGCGTGTGCGGCCACGGACCTGCCCATTCTGCATCCGTATCCGCAGGTAAAGCCGGGGTCTTTACGTGGCACGACTGCTAGCCCGCCACAGGGCGGAGCATCGCTGCGGGGGCGGCGCCGACATTTTGGCCATAAGACCAGACACATCCTCCGGACATCGCCGCAGAATCGGAGAATCCAGCCCATGGTTCCGTTTTTCTAAGAAAATGAAGCAGAAATGTCGTTGAAGCAAAAGTCTGTGGTTCCTCACTGCCAACTTCAATAGGGATTCTTAATGAGGTTGCCAACAGGGGCTGTTTAGCACAGGGCTAAATCGCTGGCTTTGAAAGCAGGCCAGCAGCACGGTTCAATTCCCCGAACAGGCGCCGGAATGTGGCGACTAGGGGCTTTTCACAGTAACTTCATTTGAAGCCTACTTGTGACAATAAGCGCATTTCATTCATTTCAACTCTGGCTGGACATATTCCGAGAGATGCCATCATGTCCCCATTCCCCCAGATTCTTGCAATTGTTCACCCAACTTCTGGATCATCACGCGTCCCACTTTCCCGATAGGATGGTCAATGTGTCCCGGTTCTGACTTCTGAAAGTCTGGCCGCCCTGACAACGCCTAATTTTTCAATTCCCTCCCTGTTCGCCGGCGGTGGGATTCTATCATCCCGCCGCTTATCAATGGGATTTCCCATTGTAACCACCCCACGCTGCCGGGAGACATGCCTGTGGGGCTGCGCTGCCAGTGGGAAAAGTGAATCCCGACATTCGGAGAATTCCAGCCCAGTGTTTAATAAATCAACACAAAGAATAGGCTGCGATGCGGCTTACAGTTCAAAGGTCGCAACCGGGACTACCGACCACAACGGTCCAGGCCGGCTCTTATTTTCGGCGGATTTACCAGCCCCAGCTGGGCCGGACTCTGTCCACTAGTGAGGGAGCTTGTATTTCACTAGTCCCCCGGGGTGATCAATTGAGGGTCCAGTGAAGGTTATTTCAGGAACCTATCTTTTTGACTGAGTTTTTGGTCATTTGTCCTCATGTCTCCTTAAGTTGCTCCACGTCAAATTTTATAAATATCACTCCTGTGAAGCAGCCGGAGATTGTCTGATGATGTTAACAGTGTATGTGATAGAAATTGTTCTTGTGCTGCTAACCATTCCTTCCCGAGACCCGTGTGCCATGATTCTCATTGTAAGCGACAAGATTGATTTGATGGAGTCACTCAAAGCAATTACACGAGGGTAATTGCCAACCAACGTGCGGAGACCAGGAGACCAGGAGGGAGAATGGAATAACTGAATTTCCAGCAGATCATATACTCGATCATTGTCCATTTAATTTTACTCTCCTCTCCTCTTGGCGGTAATTGCTGGTGAATCCACTGGTATCTTTCCCAGGTGTCTGGGGGTGATTCAGTGCCCAGCACGGATATGGACACCCCAGGTGAGTAGCAGAAAGGTGGAAATCGAGATTTGCGCCAGGTGTGAACCATTTTGCGATTATCCAGCCTGCCCCTGATGGCGCCTAAAAATGGTGGGAATATCATTAACCCTCATTTGCATTCATTTCAATCTCATTGACAAGATTGCAGGCGAAGGCAGTGGCTCCCTGGGAATTGCCCATCTCCCCAGCGAGAAGTCACGCGGGCGTTGTTTAGTACTCCCACTCGAAAACACGAAGCTGGCGCAACGGCCTCTGAGGGGAGGTGAGGAGGAGAGTGACCATTTCCAGCATGCGGCTCAACGGAGCTGCTGCCCCAGTGCTTGGGGGCCGGAGGGGTGCTGTGCGTTGGGGGGGGGGAGGGGCCCATTTGGTGGTAGGGCTTGGTCAGGGTGCTGAACGTTCTAGGTTAGGGTCTGCCCTGAGTGGTGAGGAGCTTTGTGTCTGTCAGGCAGGTTTCCCACATGGGGTGGCCACAATGGGAAATACCATTGTCCGGAGGTGGGAATGGAGAATTCCACTGCTGGTGACGGCGCGCCGCTAAGGAACATGCGGCTGGGGAGGCGGAGAATTCACCCCAATGTCTGGCTATGTATACATAGAGTCAGCCAGTAAGGCACCAATTAGCGAAGGCCCAGTAGGGAACTACTGGAGCTGTGTATAATTGTTATTGTAAAATAAAGTAAATTTTTGTTTCAACCAACTCAATGTGGACACTTTGTGCCCCTTTAAAAAACTGGCGATGAGGATAAAAACTGGTAGCTATCATCGCTGCTGCGCCACCTCCCCCTCTCTATCGGATACAGGTTGGACATTTTCTTCCACCATGCCTCTTTTTGGATGTTTGGACGTGTTTGATGCCGGACTGGAAGATTGGAATCAGCCCTCACAAAGTTGCTTTTTCCGGGCCAACAATAGCACAGAGAACGACAGCCAGTTAGTGATCTTGCTAACTGCCTGTGGTGCGCATACAATCGGAGCATTACGGAGCCTTACATACTCATTGGCCCCAGACACAAACTTTAGATTAACTTGTTGCTTCAGTGGGACAGCACTTTAACCCGACCCCATCTGTTATAGTGCAACAGTATAGTTTTAATACCGCTGAAAGGACACCGGGTTAGTCCAACACCGGGTTTTTACGAAAAGTGGCAGAATTCTGTGAGCATGGCACCACCCTGTCTGAAATGCTATGTGACCGCTTGGTTTGTGGTGTTAACAATGTGGCCTCTCAGAAGAAACTGCTAGTCGAACCTTCCCTGACCTTGCAACAGGCCATCTACATTGCACGGGAAAGTGCAGAGCGAGGGGTGCCAGAGATACAGGGGACGAAGGTGAACGCCCTAGGGCCTGCACCCTCCTGTCAACGGGCCCCTCCCTGAATGCCGCCTTGCTCTGGATCGAACGCTGCAAAGGCCCGACCTGGTGGCTGGAGGAAGAGCCTTCCTGAAGGGAGACTTGTCCGGAGTCCGCAGACGGGGAGCCAGGTCGACATGGGTCTTGTAGTCGCCGAGCCCAGCATGAACGCAGGCCGCGGGTGAACCAGAGGTCCAGATGCCCAGGTAGAGGAAGACATCAGCCCAGGGCCTATACTTTTCATCTAGATGAACCAGACGAGGAGGACGGCTGCATGCAGTTGCATTGCATGGCAGTCCTCCCGAGTGGCCCCCGTTAAGGTTGCAGTGCGGGTGAATGGGCATCTGCCCGATATGGAATTGACCACTAGTGTAGCGATCTCTGTAGTCGGTCAGAGAATATTTGCCGCATTATGCTGGGAATTCAGACCCTGGATTTGATGGTCACCCATACGGGAGAACCATTGGATATCACAGGTACACCTATGACCCCAGTAGTTTACGGGTTCCATTCGGTGTGCCTCCTGTTCATTGTAGTTCAGGGCCATGGGCCAAGCCTGTTGAACTGTGATTGGTTGCACCATCTGCAGCTGTTATGGCAGCATGTCCTCCAGATGGGTTCCGATGGTTTGGGCGACTTGTTAGGAAAATACCCCAAAGTGTTCCAACCCGGAACTGGGGAAAATAAAAGGGACTGTAACCTGCATACAGGTCAACGCGGAAGCCCCGTCACGGTCTTTGCGCATGGCACGTTCCTTATGCCATACTGGAAAAGGTGGGGCCAGAGCTCTGTCAGTTGGAGTCCTTGGGTATGAGCAAGCCCATCCGGTTCGCTGATTGGGCAGCACCAGTAGTACCAGTAATGAAGTGGGATAAAACGGTTTGTTTATACGGGGATTACAAATTGACAGTAAACACGGATTCACGGTTGGACCACTACCCCATGCCCCACACTGAGTACCTCAATGCGAAGCGTCCGGTGGGCATTCATTCACAAAGGTCGATATGGGTGGCACAGTGGTCAGCACTGCTGCATCACAGCACCAGGAACCTGGGTTTGATTCCGAGCTCGGGTGACTGTCTGTGTGGAGTTTACATGCACTTTCTCCCCGTGTCTGCGTGGGTTTCCTCCGCGTGCTCTGGTTTCCTCCCACAGTCCAAAGATGTGCAGGTTAGGTGGATTGGTCATGCTAAATTTCCCCATAATGTCCAGGGGTGTGCAGGTTAAATGGGGTTGCGGGGATAGGGCGGGCGAGTGGGCTTGGGTGGAGTGCTCTTTCAGAGGGTCGGTGCAGACTTAGATGGGCTGAATGGCCTCCTTCTGCACTGTAGCGATTCCATGAGCCATGTCTATTTGAACCTCGAGTTGGATCTGGCCTCCCACATGTATGTCACCATCAATACACACAGAGGCCTGTACGGTATACACGGCTGCCTTTCGGAGTGTCCTCTTCCTGTGCTATTTTTCAACGGGTAATGGAGAACATCCTCTAAGTGCTCCCACGGACTCAGGATGGTCATTTTAGTCCTGGCCCAAGAGCAAACCTACAAGGAGTGTCCTGTGCAAATGGTCAGAAGCTTGGCACTGAATTCCAGTCAATCTTACTGTTCACTAATTTCAGCTCTGATTATGGGCTCGAACCTCTTCCTCATACCCAAGGCAAAAACCTAATTAGCCTCACGTTTCTGATTAGAGTGTGGAAAATAAGCCTTCCCATAATATAAACAGGGTGGTATGGGGCGTTGCAAATATTTCGCACCCGTTCAGCACAGGGCTAAATCGCTGGCTTTTAAAGCAGACCAAGGCAGGCCAGCAGCACGGTTCAATTCCCGTACCAGCCTCCCCGAACAGGCGCCGGAATGTGGCGACTAGGGGCTATTCACAGTAGCTTCATTGAAGCCTACTCGTGACAATAAGCGATTTTCATTTTCATTCAGAAATCTGGAGAACTCTTCACTTGTGAAAGGAGCCACTTCAGAGAGGCGGTGCGTGTAAAGCGATTAAACGCAACTACTCGCAACCACCTTGTGTCCCTCAAGCCACTTCGAATGGACGTCAATGACGAACAGGAACGTAGGCCCCCGAAAACGGACTGGCAGAGCTGGCATGGGACTGTGCCCCCAGCTGGCCCGGCCATTCCCAATGATGCAGGAGCGCGGTTAACAAGAGCTTCTGATGCCCTTGGTAAATGGAGCATTGTTGGGCCTCCTTCTCAACGTCCGCGTCGCGGCCCGGCCACCAGCCATAACTGCGTGTCAACATTTCCATCTTGGACACACCCGGATGACCGTGGTGGAGGTTTTTCAAGATTAACTCCTGTCCTATATCTGGGACAACTACGCACGTCCCCACGGCAGGATACCAGCCTGTACATTGAACTGAGACAACCTGGAGGAAATCACCCTCATCAACCTGGAGGAAATCACCGTCTGGGTCCACTCATGGATCGCGGTGCTGTGACAGGCAAAGGGCTGGATTCCCCCAAAATGGGACTATGTCCCCCTGCCGGCGTAAAAAACGCTGGAAATTCCTGCAAAAAAGATGAACTAATTCAATGCCCTGCAGGGGGCCAGCGAGGACCCGGAGTAAATCTCGCAGCTCTAGCTGCGGATACGGCCCCCCCCCCCGCACTTCCGGTTCAGAGTCTGCGCATGCGCGCGGCGGCGGCCTCCAGTGGCCGCACCGAGCTCCATGGCGGACCCGGACCGCGGAGCCAGACAGAGAAAGGAGAAACCCCCACCGATCGGCAGCGCGCCCGAGCATCAAACCGCACGGATCTAATCCCCGGCCGCTGATAAATCCCCCCCTGGCCTCCGATCCCTCCCTCTCCCTCAGGGCTTTTTCCACCCCTGGGTATCCCTGGAGACAAGGGCAAGTGATACCCACCAGTATGGTGCCAGGAGAGGTGGGCACTGGAGTGCCCAGCGTACACATTGGTCACCACCCAACTGCATATTGATTTAATTTGAGAAGCATTTGTTTCAAGTAAAAGTTTGGGTCTATGTTTAAAAAGGGAGCACCTTATGTTAAATTGATTGTCAACTGAGAATATCAATTGGAAGAAATGATTTTTAAAAAAAATTTAGAGTACCCGATTCATTTTTTCCAATGAAGGGGTAATTTAGCGTGGCCAGCCCACCTACCCTGCACATCTTTGAGTTGTGGGGGCAAAACCCACACAGACACAGGGGGAATGTGCAAATTCCACACGGACAGTGACCCGGAATCGAACCCGGGACCTCGGCGCCGTGAGGCAGCAGTGCTAACCACTGCACCACCGTGCTGCCCAATTGGATGTAGCGATGGTGGAAAAGGCAATGTCAGACTGAAAGATAAGAAGAATGGGCCAAAAAGTGACACAGTTGGACTGAGACAGACAAAGGACTGAGAGAGAGAAAGAGAGAGGGAGAGAATTGGTTGCAGGGGTTGTCTGATAGTGACAAATTAATGCATTATTTACATTGCACAAGCGTTTCCAGTGGTTCCACATTGTCAGCTACAACTCCTAATGTTGCAAAAACCGCCCTGTTAATATTATGGGATGGTTTTTTCACACACTCTGTAAGTCAGGAACATGAGTCTAATTAGTTTTTTGCCTTGGCTGTGGGTAAGATTCTTGAGCCCATAATAGGAGCTGAAATTAGTGAAGAGTGAGACTGGCGGTGGCATGTGTCAGGAAAGGCAGGACTTCTTTGAACCAACACGGCAGCAAGAAAGCAGCTGTACAGGCGACTGAAGGCTGAGGCCCAGCTAAAAAAACATGTAACCCAAACAACAGATGGTGGACGGTGAAACGCAGGGGATCCAACAGTTAGCCAACTACCATGATGCATGAGGTTTCTTTAGCTTAGTCAAGAACACTTAAGATTTCAAATTCCAGGAAGGAAAGAACATTAATCTTCTCCCATGCACATCAGGTATATTCCTGTCTCAGGACGGCACGGTAGCACAGTGGCTAGCACAGTTGCTTCACAGCTCCAGCGTCCCAGGTTCGATTCCCGGCTTGGGTCACTGTCTGTGCGGAGTCGGCACCTTCTGCCCGTGTCTGCGTGGGCTTCCTCCGGGTGCTCCGGTTTCCTCCCACAGTCCAAAGATGTGCAGGTTAGCTGGATTGGCCATGCTAAATTGCCCTTAGTGTCCAAAAAGGTTGGGTGGGGTTACGGGGATAGGGTAGAGTGCTCTTTCCAAAGGGCTGGTGCAGACCCGATGGGCCGAATGGCCTCCTTCTGCACTGTAAATTCTTTTTTTTTTAATTTAGAGTACCCAATTTTTTTTTTCCAATTAAGGGGCAATTTAGCGTGGCCAATCCACCTACCCTGCACATCTTTGGGTTGTGGGGGTGAAACCCACGCAGGCACGGGGAGAATGTGCAAACTCCACACGGACAGTGACCCAGGGCCGGGATTCGAACCCGGGTCCACAGCACCGTAGTCACAGTGCTAGCCACTGCGCCGCCTACCGCCCCCTGCACTGTAAATTCTATTAAATCTATTCGATGAAACCCCCACAACCCAAAATTCTGTGCAGGGCAGGTGGATTGGCCACGCTAAATTGCCCTTTATTTTAAAATGGTATATTCTACAAATACATAAAACAAAAAAGAGTGGCTAAGGTAAATATTGGTCCTTTAGAGGATGAGAAGGGAGATTTAATAATGGGAGATGAGTAAATGGCTGAGGAACTGAACAGGTTTTTTGGGTCGGTCTTCACAGTGAAAGACACAAATAACATGCCAGTGACTGATAGGAATAAGGCTATGACAGGTGAGGACCTTGAGAGGATTGTTATCACCAAGGAGGTAGTGATGGGCAAGCTAATGGGGCTAAAGGTAGACTAGTCTCCTGGACCTGATGGAAGCATCCCAGAGTGCTAAAAGAGATGGCTAGGGAAATTGCAAATGCACTAGTGATAATTTACCAAAATTCACTAGACTCTGGGGTGGTCCCGGCGGATTGGAAATTAGCAAACGTGACACCACTGTTTAAAAAGGAGGTAGGCAGAAAGCGGGTAATTATAGGCCAGTGAGCTTAACTTCGGTAGTAGGGAAGATGCTGGACTCTATCATCAAGGAAGAAATAGCGAGGCATCTGGATGGAAATTGTCCCATTGGACAGACGCAGCATGGGTTCATAAAGGGCAGGTCGTGCCTAACTAATTTAGTGGAATTTTTTGAGGACATTAACAGTGCGGTAGATAACGGGGAGCCAATGGATGTGGTATATCTGGATTTCCAGAAAGCCTTTGACAAGGTGCCACACAAAAGGTTGTTGCATAAGATAAAGATGCATGGCATTAAGGGGAAAGTAGTAGCATGGATAGAGGATTGGTTAATTAATAGGAAGCAAAGAGTGGGGATTAATGGGTGTTTCTCTGGTTGGCAATCAGTAGCTACTGGTGTCCCTCAGGGATCAGTGTTGGGCCCACAACTGTTCACAATTTACATAGATGATTTGGAGTTGGGGACCAAGGGCAATGTGTCCAAGTTTGCAGACGACACTAAGATAAGTGAATAAGCAAAAAGTGCAGAGGATACTGGAAGTCTGCAGAGGGATTTGGATAGGCTAAGTGAATGGGCTAGGGTCTGGCAGATGGAATACAATGTTGACAAATGTGAGGTTATCCATTTTGGTAGGAATAACAGCAAAAGGGATTATTATTTAAATGATAAAATATTAAAACATGCTGCTGTGCAGAGAGACCTGGTTGTGCTAGTGCATGAGTCGCAAAAAGTTGGTTTTCAGGTGCAACAGGTGATTAAGAAGGCAAATGGAATTTTGTCCTTCATTGCTAGAGGGATGGAGTTTAAGACTAGGGAGGTTCTGCTGCAATTGTATAAGGTGTTAGTGAGGCCACACCTGGAGTAATGTGTTCAGTTTTGGTCTCCTTACTTGAGAAAGGACGTACTGGCACTGGAGGGTGTGCAGAGGAGATTCACTAGGTTAATCCCAGAGCTGAAGGGGTTGGATTACGAGGAGAGGTTGAGTAGACTGGGACTGTACTCGTTGGAATTTAGAAGGATGAGGGGGGATCTTATAGAAACATATAAGATTATGAAGGGAATGGATAGGATAGATGCGGGCAGGTTGTTTCCACTGGCGGGTGAAAGCAGAACTAGGGGGCATAGCCTCAAAATAAGGGGAAGTAGATTTCGGACTGAATTTAGGAGGAACTTCTTCACCCAAAGGGTTGTGAATCTATGGAATTCCTTGCCCAGTGAAGCAGTAGAGGCTCCTTCATTAAATGTTTTTAAGATAAAGATCGATAGTTTTTTGAAGAATAAAGGGATTAAGGGTTATGGTGTTCGGGCCGGAAAGTGGAGCTGAGTCCACAAAAGATCAGCCATGATCTCATTGAATGGTGGAGCAGGCTCGAGGGGCCAGATGGCCGACTCCTGCTCCTAGTTCTTATGTTCTTATGTTCTTATTCCTGTATAGATTTTTTTCCAGTGAATAATTCATTTCTCCCAGAAATAGCTTAAATGAAATGTGCGCCGTTGGTGGTCACATGGAGAGTAGGGCATTCTCAGGGACTCTTATGGAGGATGGACTCAACATTATTAACTGATGAAAGATTTTGCGGAAAAATGACTTCGGTTACAAAAGGATACGTAGAATTTAACCAAAACGGAGGGGTCTCCCCCTCCAAGTTCTGGGAAGCATTGAAGGCAATGGTACGAAGGAAAATGATTACATTTAGAGTACACAGAGATAAGATGGAAAGATCCGAGAGGCAACAATTGATTGATACAATTCTGGAAGTAGATCGTCGATGCTTTCTGACTCCTAACAGGGAACACTTAGCAGAATGGAAAAAACTACAAGGGGAATTCAATCAAATAACGATTTAATAATCAAATCAGCGTTCTGGAGCAAGGCGTGTTTTATATGACTATGGGAAAAAAGCTGGCCAACTGCTAACACACCAACTGTGACAACAAGCTGCCGCATGGGAAATAATACAAGTGAGCGAAGGAGGAGGAGTATTGGTGACAACACCAAAACGTGTTGTTAAAGTATCTGAATCATTTTATGAGAGATTATATTAATCTGAACCCTGGGGGGAAGGGGATGAAATGAGAAGACTTTTTGAGGGATTGGTTTTCCCGGAGGTTGAAAAAGGGAAACGAAGGGCGGCACGTTGGCGCAGTGGTTAGCACTGGGACTACGGCGCTGAGGACCCGGGTTCGAATCCCGGCCCTGGCTCACTGTCCGTGTGGAGTTTGTACATTCTCCCCGTGTCTGCGTGGGTCTCACCCCCACAACCCCAAAGATGTGCAGGTTAGGTGGATTGGCCATGCTAAATTGCCCCTTAATTGTAAAACAAATAATTGGGTACTGTAAAAAAAAAAATTCTTTTAAGGGAAACGGCAGGAATTGGATGCTGCGGTGAAATTACAGGAAGTGATGGATGCAATTGGCGCAAGACAGTCGGGGAAGGCGCCAAGCCCAGATGGATTTCCAATTGATTTATATGAAAGGTTTTGCGACAGTATTGGCCCCACATCTCTTGAATATGTTTTCTGATTCTTTGACACGGGGGGGGGGGGGGGGGGGGGGCGGGGGGGAATTACCAATCACTCTTACTCAGGCGTCTGTTTCATTAATCCCCAAAAAAGCAAAAGAGGCAGTGGAATGTGGATCGTACAGGCCCACCTCCTTATTGAATACAGATGTAAAAACTCTGGCCAAGGTTTTAGCACTGCGGCTCGAGGGGTGCGTTCCAGATGTGGTGATGGAAGACCAAACCAGGTTTTGTGAAAGGTAGGCCGATGTCTATTAAACGTTTTATTGTGGCATCCTCTAAAAATAAGATGCTGGAGGTTGTGGCGACTATGGATGCAGAACAAGATTGTGACCGGGTTGAGGGGAGTTATTTGCAGGAGTAAGTTTGGATTTGGGCCAACATTCACTTCCTGGGCCACAATGTCTAAATGGAATCTGACAGGCCTGGTAGAGCGGGGGGTAAACAAAGATTTTTAAAGGTGCAATACCCTTCCACTTTCACGAGCTAGGCGGGTACAAATGACGAAACGAACATCCTTCTAAAATGTTTATCCGTGTTTCAATTCTTTCCGATATTTCTACCGAAGACAATGGATAATATAATTTCGGATTTTACATGGGGTAATAAAATTCCACAATCTCGACGGAGTTGAGACCCCAAGTCAAGTGGGGCTGGAATTGACCGCACACTGGCCCAGGGTGTTGTAACAACTCTGTCTTCAATGCGAGTGTCCTCGAGCGCATCTCAACATGATACCCGCCAGTATCTCAGCACAACCCCAACCCGCCATGAGTTAGAACGGGCCATCCGACAGCTAAAGAACACCAAGGCATCTGGAGCAGATGGAATCCCCACCAAAACATGGCGGAGAAGCACTATTGACGCGATCACATGACCTGATTTCCCTTACCTGGAAGGAGGAGACACGTAATCGTGACCATCTTCAAAAAAAATGTGGCAGGCCCAAGCTGGACATGGCCTTGTACACGTGAGGAAGCAGGTATCCTCGACCTGAGATACTGCCTGTGAAGAAGATTTAGTTCAACTCACAGCATGTATAGAGGATGTGGATACGGCAGGTATTGTGCATGTAGATGCTCAGAAGGAATCTGATAAGGGGCCATATGAGCGATTCACCGGGATATTGAATATAAAGCAAGCGAGAGATGGAGAATCTGTGGAGGATCTTTGCTTCAGCCAAGAGCTGGAGTATCGTAGCCCTTGCTTTGCTCCCTTTATAGATAAAAAAGGAAGGCTTGTATTTATATAGACGTCAGAACGTCCCAAAGCCACTGAAGTAGTTTTGAAAGGTGGTCGCTGCTGTAACGTAGGAAACGAAGACGCCCATTGTGCTCTCACAAACAGCAATGTGATAATGGCCAGAATGTTTCTCAGAGATGTCAATTGAAATGAAAAACTAAATGAAAATCGCTTATTGTCACAAGTAGGCTTCAATGAAGTTACAGGCTCAACTGAGGAAGCAATACAGAGCAAAATCAAACTCTGATGGGTGAGTCTCAAAAAGAGCGGGAAAACTCCACCAAAAGCCACCAGGTGGTGAGGTCAGCTGCCCAACGGAGTAGGCGAGGAGGAGCGAGCAGTCTGCGACTCCCCTCAGGACAGGCCAGCAACAGCGAGGCACGAAGCGCGAGCTGCCGAATCAAGCCTTAGCCACAAGGAGACGACGAGTGAGGCAGGAGGCTGCCTTGAAGACCCCAGGCTCGGGAGGTGAGTGAGATTGTGAGAATGGGAGAGTGCGGGGGATGGGGGGTGGGGGAACGGGGGGACGGGGGGGAGGGGGGGGGAGAGACTGTGAGGGGGTGGGGGGTGGGGGGGGCAGAGTATGGGGGTGCGGGAGGAGGAGAGTGTGTGAAGGTGTTAGCCAGGGTTTGCAGACTTGATCGTGAGGGTGGGGTCGGCATGAATCAAGGGACATGGAGAAAGACAGGAAAGTGGAGTTGGTGTAGAATTCCAACCAAAACCCCACGGAATGGCAGAGCAGGCTCGAGGAGCCTATGGCCTACTCCAGCTCCTCGTCTAACATTCTTGTATTGTGACATTCATCTGCGGCCTTGTCTCCCTGTTAAAATGGACATTAGAGTTTGCTTAGAGAACGTGCAGAGATCGCTCCAAGTATCGCAGCATCAGCATTCAACGCTCAGTAGACATCACCAAGAGCAGGTGAACTAGTCATTCATCTCATTATTGTCAACGGAAGGTTATTGTTGGGAAATTGCAACGAGCACTGCACTTCACTGAGTCAATTGCTCTGTGGTAATTTGACGCTAAGGTAAGGAGCTGTACACATTTACTTTTCCTTTCTGATAGAAAGAGAACAAAAGACTCGCTGTTATATAACGCATTTACTGACTGTCGTGTTGGGTGTTCTGATGTACAAACGATCCAACACGGCTGGAGATGGTGTAACTCAATTTTATTGGTACTTAACTATAACAGCACACTGCTAACTTGGGTACGTGCATTACCAGCTAATCTGTGGACCCTGTCCTATTACTATCTGGGTGAGGCACTCAGCACATGGTGAATGTCTGAGTGGCAGGCTCTGAGCTCGGTGCTCTGAGCTGGCTGCTGCTAGAATGTGCGGGAACTGTAGTGTCCCCTATTTGTATAGTGCATGTGCTCTCACTGGTGATTGGCTGCGATGTTGTGTGTGTGTTGGTTAACCTACTGCATGTCCATCAGTGTGTGTTTGATTGCAATATGATATGCAGATCTAAATATCATGACACTGACCTCAGGATGTCCCAAGTCTTACAGTCCAACAAAATACTTTTGAAGTATTATCAGTGATTGCAATATCAGAAACACGGCAGCCTAAGGCAACACGGTGGCGCAGTGGTTAGCATTGATGCCTCACGGCGCCGAGGCCCTAGGTTCGATCCTGGCTCTGGGTCACTGTCCGTGTGGAGTTTGCACATTCTCCCCGTGTTTGCGTGGGTTTTGCCCCCACAACCCAAAGATGTGCAGGGTAGGTGGATTGGCCACGCTAAATTGCCCCTTAATCGGAAAAAATGAATTGGGTACTCTAAATTTATACTTAAAAAAAGAGACGCGGCAACCAACTGGGGCACAGCCATGCCTTGCAAACAACAACATGCGGCCAGGTAATCTGTTTTAGTGATGTCGGCCGAGTGATCGATATTAATCATAAACAGGGAGAATTCCCCTGCTCTTCTTCAAAGTTGTGCGATGGTATCGCCCACTCCAACCTGAGAGGGCCGTAACATCTCGCCCGAAAGTCCAAACAATGGCAGCACTGACTAGGAAGCATTCCCTCAGCATCAGTATAGAGTCCCTGCTCAAGTCCCGGGAGTGGGATGTGAACCATACGAGATTGCATCACTCTTAGAGGCTGTTATCAGAAGCGTCACCTCTTTCAATGGTGCACTCTGGGTGTGCCCCGTTTCCTTGGCTAGCGTCAGACCAGCCTGCCAGAAAAATAAAGAAATTGCTGAGGGAAACACAGCAATGCAAGTTATACCACAGAATCTCTCAAGGGAAAGTCCCAGGGCAGCACTTCTGAAGACAGTACTTCTGCTTCGTGGAGGTGTTAGCGGAACACATCTTCAGGAGGTCCCCAGTGCCTCATGAGGTCACAGCACATCATGGCACGTGACTGAGTCCTGGAGAATGTGACTAAACAAATTCCACCCGAACATGATTCTGGTTAATGGAGTTCACCTTGAACATGTTTTCCGTTATCTCAGGTCCCTCATCGCATAAGTTGCAGAGGTAACCAAAGAAATTTGGGCAAGACTTAACAAGAGCTATGGGGCGGGATTTGGGGTTGCTCGACGCCAAAATCGTGATCAGCGATCGGGCGGAGAATCGTTTCCGATGCCGGAATCAGGGTCGGTGGCGGTTTGATGGCGGTTTGCGATTCTCCGCTCCCTCCACAGCGGCGTCATTGTGACGCGCGCCCCGCGCAGTCGCAAGGCCGGTGGCGCCTTATCGGCCGGCCCACCTGCGATGCTCTGCCCCCGATGGGCCGAGTTCCCGACGGCGTGGGACACTTGTGGTCTGAGCTGGCGTGCCGGCTGCAGACTGTGCCCAGCGCCGCCACACTCGGCCGGGATCCGTGCTGCTGACCGGGGGGTGGGGGTGGGGGGGGGGCATCTGCTAGGGCTGGGTGGACTGGTGGGGGGTGGCCAACGGGTGGGCTGTGGGGTCGCAGTTTGCGGGTTAGGATACGCGGTCGGACGGCGCCATGTTCTACGGCGCGACGGGTGCAGGTCCTCGGCCCTGCCCATGCGCGGCCAGGGACCCAGCCATTCTCCAGATGTTTTCGGTGCGATCCGTGGGCTGTTCATGTGGCGCCGGTGCTAGCCCCTCACCAGTACCGGAATCGGTGAGCGGTTCGCGCCGATTTGCCGGTCATGAAACACCACGGGCCCCAAGTCGGCGTCGGTATTTAAGCCGCAGAAACAGAGAGTTCCGCCCATGGTGTTATGAATTACTCAAAAGAGTATGGAATAGCCGTAGCATCTGGATTAGAATGAAAATTCATCTTCCAAAAGACCTCGGGCTGGATCTCTGCCCCTCGACGCCATTTGGCTAAGGTCAAGCCTGAGATCAGGTATAATGCTTGTTCCTGCCAGCTTGGATGCAGTGTGCCCCTTCTGTGGAGACCATGCATTGGATTCATTCTGAATTTGAATTGGTTTTTGGAGCAAACAAGGAGATGGATTAAAGGCTAGTCCCGCCCACTCTGCACATTGGCTTTGGAACTCTGAAAAAAGAATAAAAACATTTTTTAAATGGTTATGAAAGCTGGAGCAAGCCCATCAGGAAGAGTGAGGAGGCTTGAATTAGACAAGTTGAAATGAAAAGACTCACACGGGTATTATGTGTGTCATAGGCAGCCAGGCAGACAAACAAGTGGGTGCTCGAGAAAGCTGGTGCTAAAAGGAACTTGTTTGAAGCCGTGATAGCGAGAATGCTCCCATATTTTGATCATGTGATGTGGACGGGGGGGGAAGTGTTTGGAAAAACAGGGAATGCAAGGCAAAACTCTTGGAAAACAGGTACGAGGGTGACCCAAGATGGCATGCATGAATAATATCAGAATGTGGGCTGGCCTCTCAATGGGATAGGCAATAACATTACAGAAACCCAATATCAGCACAAAATGGCCTTTAAGGTGGAGAAAGTCAGGGAGTCCAAGAAGGGATAAAACTCCTGAGAAATAGTTTATGTGATCAAACCACTTGTAGGGTGGGATTTAGTTTCTGGTTCCGCCTTCTGCGGGAATAGTAGGAGGCGGGGCAGAACATTTGACAGACTAGCTGTCAGGAATGGAAGAAATTGCCATATTTTATATTTTATATATTTTTCTGTAATGATATTAAAACCTGGGTTAAGATGTATACAGACAGTATGACTGCTGGAGCAGTGATTAAGGTGTCATAAAAGTGAGGTAATCATTTATTTGCAGGTGAAGTGTTCTGTTAATAGACCTTGAGAACCATTTACATGCTTACAGATAGCTAATTAATGAAATATTGCTTACATTTGAGAGAATCCTGGGGTGCAGATAATTTATGAGGGATATTATGTTTAGTCCTGACTAAACAAGTCATGTGACATCTTGTAAAAAGAGATAAAAGGATGCCGTATGCTTTGGGTACAGGTGATGTAGTTAATGGAAGGAGCCAGGTCTGTCTGAAAAGTCAGTTGCCCCTAGAACTCTAATCTGAACAGAGGTGATTCAGTTTGGTCCTGAAGGGTGCTCGCTCCAAACATTCTGCACAGAGTAAAGCAAGCAGAACCCTGGCTGTTAGCTTTATTCACGCGTGCCATTTGAAATACATCAGTTTGCTTAATTGGGATATAGTGGCAGGTTTAGGAAGTAAGTTAAGATTTTCTCTTTTACTTAAGAACGGTTGAAACTGTTAAAAACAAATTACTGCAGATGCTGGAATCTGAAACGAAAGAGAAAATGCTGGAAAAGCTCAGCAGGTCGGGCAGCATCTGTAGGGAGAGAAAAGAGCTAACGTTTCGAGTTCCGATGACTCATTGTCAAAGAAACTGTTAACTGTAAAGCTATTTCTTTGTTGCTAACGTGGTTAATTCTGTGTTTAAATTAAAGTTTGCTTTAACATAAAAGATGCCTATTGGCCAGTGTTATCACTCCTGTGAGGCAGAAACATTTTCTCACGGTTTTACAAGTTGGAAATGGTTGGGTTCTCCGTGATCCTAACACAACAAAAGAGCCGGTGGCTTCAGGCGAGAGGTACCAGAAAATGCTGCTTTTGCGATAATAGTTTCACAACAGGACGCTGCGAATCTGTCTCTTTATATTCATCTCACGATCATTTCAAACTATCTGCAGTGCAAGAATGTGAATCACATTTGCCACTATCAGTGCTTCCCCTTTGGCTAGGCTGCTGCCACCTACAGTGGTGGCACTCAACACCACCAGGGGCAGTCTCGCTGCATCACGGGCACTGTGACCAGACTAGGGGCTACAGTTGATGGGGGTTTTAAGAAAGAACTTGCATTTATGTGGTTCCTATCATGACATCATGCCACCTCCAAGCAGCTTGCAGCCGCTGAAGTGCTTCCTGAAGTACTGTTGTCGCACGAGGAAGTGCGGGAGCCATTTGCGCGCACAGAAAGCTTCCACAAACAGCAATCTGACAATGCGCAGATAATCTGTTTTCGGTTGAAAGTGGAAAGACAAATATTGATCTGAATAGAAAAAAAAGAGAAGTTGAATTGCACATTCATCAGAGATATATTTAAAGGCTTTCAAATGATATAGCGATGTTAAAAATAGAAATAACTTGCATTCAGATAACATCTTTCACACCATCAGGATGTCCCAAAGCTCTTCATAGTTTTTTTTAAAATGTTTCCAATTAAGGGGCAATTTAGCGCGGCCAATCCACCTACCCTGCACATCTTTGGGTTGTGGGGGTGAGACCCACGCAGACATGGGGAGAATGTGCAAACTCCACACGCACAGTGAATAGGGGCCGGGATCGAACCCGGGACCTCAGCACCATGAGGCAGCAGTGCTATCCATTGTGCCACCTCTTCATAGTCTATTTATCTCTGTTGTAATGTGGAAAATGCCGTTGTCAATTTGAGCACAGCAAGCTCCCACCTCCACTAGTCTTACGACTCCTCAAATCCTGACCATTGCGCTTTCTCCAATTGTCATTGCTCCACCATTGGTGGCCATGCCTTCTGTCGTCTAGGTACCAGGCTCCTGAATTTCCTAAACCTTCCTGTTTAAAAATAAGGGGTCGCCCATTTAAAACGGGGAAGAGGCAAAATGTTTTCACTCAGAGGATCGTGAGTCTTTGGAACGCTCTTCCTGAAAAAGCGTTGGAAACAGAGCCTTTGAATATTTTTAAGACAAAGCTGGATAGATTCTTGGTAAGCAGGAGGGGGGGGTGATAGGTTATCGGGGGCGGGTGGGATGCAGATTTGAGGTTTCTAGCGGATCGGCCATGATCTTATTAAATGGCGAAGGAGGCCCGAGGTGCCGAATGGCCTGCTCCTGCCCCTAGCTCGTATGTTCGTATATGTTCTACCTCTCAGACCAACCTTTTGGTCAACTTTCCGATATCTCAGCATGTGGTTGGGTGTCAAATTTGATTTGATAATGCGCATGTGAAGTGGTTTGGGTTGTATCACCACATTAAAAGGCCATCTTTGAAATGAGACGTTAAACCAACGCCATCTGCCCGCCCTCTGAGATAGTCGTAAAAAGGGTCCCATGGCACGACATAAAAGAGCCAGGGATCTGGCCAGTGATCCTCAACCAACATCACTGAAATAGATTATCAGGTCGCTACTCTCATTGCTTTTTACGGGAGGTCGCCGTGCACCTAATTCATTGGATTTCAACAGTTACAACACATCGGAGGTACTTGGCTGGATTTAAAGCTCTTTGAGACATTCCAATGTTGTGAAATGTGCAATGGAAATCCAAGCCCTTTGTCTTTTTTTTTAATGAATGTAAGTTTTTTTTGCTGCTGTTTTTGAAGCACCAGCTGAGAGGACCTTTGTACAAAGGCACGGAAATGAAGGCACGGATGGAGACACACCAGAGACAGGCTCGATGAAGGAGACCACATGTCTGAGCATGTGTGCGTCTGTGTGTGTGTGTGTGGGTGGGTGGTGGGATTGTGAGTGTACTGAACAGTCTTCCTGTTGAGTCTATAGTTGGTGTTACACAGGAAGGGAGTCCAGCACATACACACACACCTAACCAAACAATAGGCACTCAGCCGCTCTCTGGGAAAAAAACACACACTCTGACGAACGATTGCTGGAGGCTTCAACGAAAAGGTTCCTGCTGAGTGGTAACCACGGAAACCCACGAGGGCAGACATCACACTCCTGCGCTGATCCATTACGACTAAATGCCACTGGATGTCGAAAGATGGAATCAATATGAGAAAACGGCCCTAAAAGTCTTACCAAACAGAAAAGAAATAAGAGGCCTGGCTTTCTCTGAACTTTCTGCAGGACTTTCCAACAATGACAGAATGAGAGTTTGTTGTACATCAATCAGAGAAGAATCCATTTTTTAATTTTAAAAATTCTTCTTTAAAAATGTTCCACTTCAGTGGTTTTGATATCTATCTATGGGGCAATAGGGCATCTGTCCACCTTACAGATGTGCCCGCCCTGACCCTGTCTGACCTGTTCCGCCTTTGGTGATTTCCCACGTTAAAGGTGCTACAGAAACTTAAATTACTCCAGTTACATATTTTCCAGTGGGATCCCTGGCATTGACTTGAGGAGTGCGCTGTGAGTGGGGGCATGGGGAGGGGGTTAGGGAGAGGGGCGAGACCCCATAGAGGCCAAGGGTGTTGCAATGAAAATCTGGAATCAAAAGTCAAATGGTGGCCATGAAACCATTGTCAATTGTCGTAAAAACCCATCTGGTTTTCTGGAAGGAAAGACCAGTGAGCCTTACTTCTGTTGTGGGCAAAATCTTGGAAAGGTTTATAAGAGATAGGATGTATAATCATCTGGAAAGGAATAATTTGATTAGAGATAGTCAACACGGTTTTGTGAAGGGTTGGTCGTGCCTCACAAATCTTATTGAGTTCTTTGAGAAGGTGACCAAACAGGTGGATGAGGGTAAAGCAGTTGATGTGGTGTATATGGATTTCAGTAAAGCGTTTGATAAGGTTCCACACGGTGGGCTACTGCAGAAAATACAGAGGCATGGGATTCAGGGGTGATTTAGCAGTTTGGATCAGAAATTGGCTAGCTGGAAGAAGACAAAGGGTGGTGGTTGATGGGAAATGTTCAGACTGGAGTCCAGTTACTAGTGGTGTACCACAAGGATCTGTTTTGGGGCCACTGCTGTTTGTCATTTTTATAAATGACCTGGAGGAGGGCGCAGAAGGATGGGTGAGTAAATTTGCAGATGACTCTAAAGTCGGTGGAGTTGTGGACAGTGCGGAAGGATGTTACAAGTTACAGAGGGACATAGATAAGCTGCAGCGCTGGGCTGAGAGGTGGCAAATGGAGTTTAATGCAGAAAAGTGTGAGGTGATTCATTTTGGAAGGAATAACAGGAAGACAGAGTACTGGGCTAATGGTAAGATTCTTGGCAGTGTGGATGAGCAGAGAGATCTCGGTGTCCATGTACATAGATACCTGAAAGTTGCCACCCAGGTTGAGAGGAATGTTAAGAAGGCGTACGGTGTGTTAGCTTTTATTGATAGAGGGATTGAGTTTCGGAGCCATGAGGTCATGTTGCAGCTGTACAAAACTCTGGTGCGGCCGCATTTGGAGTATTGCGTGCAATTCTGGTCGCCGCATTATAGGAAGGATGTGGAAGCATTGGAAAGGGTGCTGAGGAGATTTACCAGAATGTTGCCTGGTATAGAGGGAAGATCTTATGAGGAAAGGCTGAGGGACTTGAGGCTGTTTTCTTTAGAGAGAAGAAGGTTAAGAGGTGACTTAATTGAGGCATACAAGATGATCAGAGGATTGGATAGGGTGGACAATGAGAGCCTTTTTCATTGGATGGTGATGTTTAGCACGAGGGAACATAGCTTTAAATTGAGGGGAGATAGATATAGGACAGTGTCAGAGGGCAGGTTCTTTACTCAGCGAGTAGTAAGGGCGTGGAATGCCCTGCCTGCAACAGTAGTGGACTCGCCAACACTCAGGGCATTCAAATGGTCAATTGGATAGACATATGGACGATAAGGGAATAGTATAGATGGGCTTTAGATTGGTTTCACAGGTCGGTGCAACATCGAGGGCCGAAGGGCCTGTACTGCGCTGTAATGTTCTATGTTCTAATCACCACGAGGCCGCTTTCAACAGCACCCGACCAGCGCCGCGTCGACCGCGCGTGCGTGACTGTCGCCGATTCTCTGGTTGCCGGAGAATCACATCCCGCGTCGGAGCCGATCGTGGGTCTGAGACCCCATTCTCCGCCCCCGCGCCGAGAGCGGGGGCGAAATTCTCCGTTATCAGCGGAAAGTCCGCCTGATCGGCGCAAAAAAACGGCGCAAATCCGACTTGCGTCACGTCAGAAAAATGGGTCGATAGTCTCCGGCCCGAAATGGGCTAGCAGCGACGTAACGGGATCCCGCGCTTGCGCAGTGGTTCACGCCGTGCAGCGTCATACGCGCTGCACGGCGTGACGGCTCATAAGGCCGCGCTGCTCCCCCCTACCCGACCGCAACACCGACCGCAAACACCCGACTGGATGGCTGGCCGTCGCTCAGCCCCGAGGTTCGAGTCACGCGATGTGGAGGCGCTCCTGGACGCGGTGTAGCAGAGGAGGGACGCCCTGTATCCCGGGCACGGCCGCAGAGTTGCCCCACGCCACAGCCGGCGTCTGTGGAGGGAAGTGGCAGAGGCCGTCACCGCTGTGGCCCTGACACCACGGACAGGCACCCAGTGCCACAAGAAGGGTGAACGACCTCGTCAGAGCAGGCAGGGTGAGCCTCCCCCATATCCCCCCCCTCCCCCATATCCCCCCCTCCCCATATCCCCCCATATCCCCCCCCTCCCCATATCCACCCTCCCCATATCCCCCCCTCCCCCATATCCCCCTCCCCATTTCCCCCCTCCCCCATTTCCCCCCTCCCCCATTTCCCCCCTCCCCCATATCCCCCCCTCCCCCATATCCCCCCTCCCCATATCCCCCCTCCCCCATATTCCCCCTCCCCATATCCCCCATATCCCCCTCCCCCATATCCCCCCTCCCCCATATCCCCCTTCCCCCATATCCCCCCTCCCCCATATCCCCCCTCCCCCATATCCCCCCTCCCCATATCCCCCCTCCCCCATATCCCCCATATCCCCCCTCCACCATATCCCCCCTCCCCATATCCCCCCTCCCCATATGCCCCCTCCCCATATCCCCCATATCCCCCCTCCCCCATATCCCCCCTCCCCCATATCCCCCCTCCCCCATATCCCCCTCCCCCATATCCCCCCTCCCCATATCCCCCGCCCCCATATCCCCCCATATCCCCCTCCCCCATATCCCCCCATATCCCCCCTCCCCCATATCCCCCCTCCCCCATATCCCCATACCCCCCTCCCCCATATCCCCCCTCCCCCATATCCCCCCTCCCCAATATCCCCCCTCCCCCATATCCCCCCTCCCCCATATCCCCTCCCCCATATCCCCCATATCCCCCTACCCCATATCCCCCCTCCCCCATATCCCCCCTCCCCCATATCTCCCTCCTATCCCCCCCTCCCCCCATATCCCCCCTCCCCCATACCCCCCTCCCCATATCCCCCCTCCCCCATATCCCCCATCCCCCATATCCCCCCTCCCCCATATCCCCCTCCCCCATATCCCCCCTCCCCCATATCCCCCATATCCCCCCTCCCCCATATCCCCCCTCCCCCATATCCCCCCTCCCCCATATCCCCCATATCCCCCCCTCCCCCATATCCCCCCTTCCCATACCCCCCTCCACCATATCCCCCATATCCCCCCTCCCCCATATCCCCTCCCCCATATCCCCCCTCCCCATATCCCCATATCCCCCCTCCACCCATATCCCCCTCCCCATATCCCCCCTCCCCATATGCCCCCTCCCCATATCCCCCATATCCCCCCTCCCCCATACCCCCCTCCCCATATCCCCCCTCCCCCATATCTCCCTCCCCCATATCCCCCCTCCCCATATCCCCCGCCCCCATATCCCCCCATATCCCCCTCCCCCATATCCCCCCCATATCCCCCCTCCCCCATATCCCCCCTCCCCCATATCCCCATACCCCCCTCCCCCATATCCCCCCTCCCCCATATCCCCCCTCCCCAATATCCCCCCTCCCCCATATCCCCATATCCCCCCTCCCCCATATCCCCCTCCCCCATATCCCCCATATCCCCCTACCCCATATCCCCCTCCCCCATATCCCCCCTCCCCCATATCTCCCTCCTATCCCCCCTCCCCCATATCCCCCCTCCCCCATACCCCCCTCCCCATATCCCCCCTCCCCCATATCCCCCATATCCCCCCTCCCCCATATCCCCCCTCCCCCATATCCCCCTCCCCCCATATCCCCCCTCCCCATATCCCCCATATCCCCCTCCCCCATATCCCCCCTCCCCCATATCCCCCCTCCCCCATATCCCCCATATCCCCCCTCCCCCATATCCCCCCTTCCCATACCCCCCTCCACCATATCCCCCATATCCCCCCTCCCCCATATCCCCCTCCCCCATATCCCCCCTCCCCATATCCCCCATATCCCCCTCCCCCATATCCCCCCTCCCCCATATCCCCCTCCCCCATATCCCCCCTCCCCCATATACCCCCTCCCCCATATCCCCATATCCCCCCCTCCCCCATATCCCCCATATCCCCCGTCCCCCATATCCCCCATAACCCCCCTCCCCCATATCCCCCCTCCCCCATATCCCCCCTCCCCATATCCCCCCTCCCCCATATCCCCCCCTCCCCCATATCCCCCATATCCCCAAGTGAATCCAGCCCTAACCTTCTCTGCAATGCACGCGCAACCGATGGCGTGCATTCATATACCTGCCTAACACTGTTGCCTTTTACCCCCCCCCCCCCCCCACAGGAGAAGCGTGCACACGACAATAGGGAGCATGTGAGGACTGGAGGAGGGCCCGCTGATGAGAGGCCACTGACCGTACACGAGGAAAGGGCCCTGGAACTGGCTGGCGGACCTGAGGACCGGTAGGTTGCTGATGCAGAGGTCGGGGGCGTACTAGCGAGTGAGCCACCGACAGCCCGTCCCCATATCCCCCCTCCCCTATATCCCCCTCCCCGTATCACCTGATCACTGCCTGATGTCTAACCATGCATGCTTCATTGTGTATCGCAGGACCAAACGTCCAGGCACCCATCCCCGCAGATGCAGACCGCCCGCAGGATGCCCCTCGGAGACCACAGGAGACGGAGAGACCCGCACCCTCCAGCATGCGACGCCCGCAGGATGCCCCTTGGAGACCATAGGAGATGGAGAGACCCGCACCCTCCAGCATGCGACGCCCGCAGGATGCCCCTCGGAGACCACAGGAGACGGAGAGACCCGCACCCTCCAGCATGCGACGCCCGCAGGATGCCCCTCGGAGACCACGGGAGACGGAGAGACCCGGACCCTCCAGCATGCGACGCCCGCAGGATGCCCCTCGCACACCCACGGGAGACGGAGAGACCTGGAGCAACAGGGAGACGACACCCCCGTCACGTGCGGGAGCGACCACCCAGCGACGAGGGGGGCAGCCACAGGCCCCCGTCACATCCGAGCCAGGACACCACTACCCAGGACACCACTACCCAAGACACCACTACCCAGGACACCACTACCCAGGACACCCCTACCCGGGACAGCACTACCCAGGAAGACGAAATACCGGACAGTGACTCAGAGTGGATGGGTGGAGACGAACCCCCACCCCAAAGTGCCATGGACTCAGAGTGGGACCAAGAGCACGACACAACGCCACTGCTGTCACCAACACCCTCCACCATCGCAGAAACACTCACCACGGTTGGGCACTTTAGTGATGAGGCGTCTGGTACACTCACTGGTGCGCACAACACAGCCGTCCCGGTACAGCAGGTGGAGGTAGGAGCAGCAGAGGGACCGGGCGGTCGGAGGGCAGCCCAGCCCAAGCGAACATCTGCCGCCCAGATGGATCCCGGGTTCCTGCAGTTACCACACCCACACATAGATCCGATGCAACCACCGACCCGGAGACGAGAGAAGAGGGTGACGGGCGGCTTGCGGCGGCTGCGGTCGCAGGTGGAGGAGTCCACCCGCGTCCAGGAGCTGGGAGTGTGCCGGTCATGCGTGCCACCCAGGCCGACACCGCACGGGTGGCGTCCGCGGTGGAGGCAATGGGTGCGACGGTGTCAGACATGGGGAACGGTTTGCGAGGCCTGGGGCCTTCCATGCAGGCGGCGTCTGTGGCCCAGGAAATGGCTGCCCTCTCACAGGAGGCCATGAGCCAGTGCCAGCGCCAGATGGCAGAGGCGCTCAACGCCATAGCCCAGTCTCTGCAGGCCATGGCCCAGTCTCTGCAGGCCATGGCCCAGTCTCAGCAGGCCATGGCCCAGTCTCTGCAGGCCATCGCTGAGGGCATCGGCGCCAGTGGCCATGTGCGAGCCGGCGTCACACTGTCACAGACAGGGTTTGACAACCCCCTGGGCTCCATGGCTGCAAACCTGCAGACCCCTGTCGATACCAGCACGGGCCTCCAGGACTGGCAGCGCCAGATGTCGGGGGGCGTCGG
Source organism: Scyliorhinus torazame (assembly GCF_047496885.1). Classification (NCBI taxonomy): domain Eukaryota; kingdom Metazoa; phylum Chordata; class Chondrichthyes; order Carcharhiniformes; family Scyliorhinidae; genus Scyliorhinus; species Scyliorhinus torazame. The sequence goes on along the minus strand of NC_092714.1, from coordinate 263,089,198 downwards.
ATGGCCAGTCCGTTCGCATCCCCCACCCATGTAGAGGCCTGGGGGCCATCGGGCACCCCGAGGAAGGAGGAGGTGGTGTGGTCCCGTCCCGGCTCCCTCTGTAGGGGAGGTCCCGGTACACCGCGACACCTCGGACTCCCCCCCTTCCGTCCCAGGTGCATCGGGTGGGCAACGGGCAGGACAGGCTGGCAGCTCGCCATCCCAGTCGCCCGGGCCGCAGCCTGGCCCATCTAGGCCAGGACGCCCCAGGAAACGGCCGCCAAAGGGATCCAGTGTCAGAGGGCAGGAATCACAGGAGTCCACCTCCAGTTCTGCTGTACCGTCTGGGGAACCACGTAGACGTAGTCAGAGGGCCCGTAAGGCCAAACAATTAGACACTGAGTAAGTTGGCACGGGTGCAGGGCACAGATGAGTTTTAGGGGCTAGGGCACGTGCATGAACTCCTTTGGTTATTAAAGTCAATGTTACACCTACCGAAGCTGCCTTTGTGCTCTGTCCAATGCGTGCGGGGGTGTCATGTACGTTGAGCGCAAGTGTGTGTGTGAGGGGTGGTCTTACCTCAGCCCCAGGTGAGTCTGCCCCCTTCCCCCTGGGCCGCCATCAACATCCCCCGGGCAGAGGACGGGACCGTGCGCTGCAGTGTCACAGCCGCATGCAGGGATGGTCCGGGTGGATGGTGGTACTGTGGCCATGGGTCAGACATAGTCCAATGATGTAGAGCCAGGAGCTCATCGCAGGGCGGGTTGTCATCATCCTCCATGGCCTGCGATAGACACGCGTCCACCCGCAACTGTGTGAGCCCGGCCCGTTGTGTCGCAGGTGGATCGGCAATGGGGGGGGGGGTGCATGCGGGTGGGGTGGGTGGGGTTGGGGAGGGGGGTGAGGGTGCTGGGTGGGTGGATGGGTGGGGGGTGTGGGTGGTCGGCTGTTGCCATGGTGTGCGGTCTGTGGCCATACTACCCGATTCCCACGCCCATCTAGTCAGTGAAGCGGGCGTCTATCAGTCTGTCCCGTGCCCGCTGGGCCAGCCGGTAACGGTGGACAGCCACCCGCCTGTGTCTACCCCGTCTGCCCTGACCATTGCCCCCATCTCCCTCATCTGGGGAGGACTGGGCCTCTTCCTGCTGCTCCTCCACTCCGCCCTCCTCTGCCTGCGGCACATCGCCCCTCTGCTGGGCTATGTTGTGCAGGACGCAGCACACCACAATGATGCGGCCGACCCTATCTGACCGATACTGTAGGGCGCCCCCAGAGAGGTCCAGGCACCTGAAACGCATCTTCAGCACGCCAAAGCACCTCTCGATCACTCCCCTTGTCGCTACATGGGCATCATTGTAGCGGTTCTCCGCCTCATTGCGTGGCCTCCGTATAGGCGTCATCAGCCACGATCGCAATGGGTATCCCCTGTCGCCCAGCAACCAGCCCCTCAGCCGGGGATGGCATCCCTCGTACATGCCGGGGATGGATGACCGCGACAACACGAATGAGTCGTGTACACTGCCTGGGTGACGGGCGCAGACGTGCAGGATCATCATGCAGTGGTCGCAGACCACCTGTACGTTCATCGAATAGGTCCCCTTCCTATTAGTGAACACGGCCCTGTTATCTGCAGGTGGCCGCACGGCGACGTGCATCCCATCGATCGCGCCCTGGACCATGGGGAACCCGGCCACGGCAGAGAAGCCCACGGCCCGGGCATCTTGGCTGGCCCCGGTCCACGGGGAAGCGGATGTAGCGGTGCGCCATGGCATATAGGGCATCTGTCACTGCCCGGATGCACCGGTGCACCGAAGTCTGCGATATGCCGGACAGGTCCCCACTCGGTGCCTGGAATGACCCCGTTGCATAAAAGTTCAGGGCCACCGTAACCTTGACGGACACGGGGAGAGGGTGTCCCCCGCCAGTGCCACGCGGTGACAGGTGTGCCAGCAGGTGGCAGATGTGTGCCACGGTTTCCCGGCTCATCCGGAGTCCTCCTCCTGCATTCCCGGTCCGTGAGGTCCTGGTATGACTGCCGGGGCCGGTACACACGGGGCGCCCTCGGGTGCCTCCGTTGCCGTGGGGCCGCGACGTCCTCCTCCCCCTCCTCGTCCTGTCGGTCAGGTGTCCCTCCAGCCTGGGCGGCTGCCGCCTGCCCCTCTGCGGCAGCCTGCGCCGCCTCTCTGGCACGCTCCTCCTCCTCCTCCTCATCCAGGGCAACACAGACATGAGCGGCTGCCACCACGGCGGCCAACATCGCTGGATGATCTGAAAACATGACGACCTGGTGGGGGGGAGGGGAACGACGACATGTCATCATTGCCCATATCCCCTCCTCCCCCCAGCCAGGTGGCATGGACCGCATGGGTCCAACTGTTGGAGGCTGGCACCTGGCCAGGTGGACCAACTCACTTGCCCTCCCATCCCCCTCCTCGGCACGGATCCCCCCCAACCTCCACCCCAGCACGGACCCCCCCCCCCAACCTCCACCCCGGCACAGACCCCCCCCCCAACCTCCACCCCGGCACGGACCCCCCCCCAACCTCCACCCCAGCACGGACCCCCCCCCCAACCTCCACCCCGGCACGGCATGGACCCCCCCCCAACCTCCACCCCGGCACGGACCCCCCCCCCCAACCTCCACCCCAGCACGGACCCTCTCCCCAACCTCCACCCCGGCACGGACCCCCCCCCCAACCTCCACCCCGGCACGGCACGGACCCCCCCCCCAACCTCCACCCCGGCACGGACCCCCCCCCCCCCAACCTCCATCCCAGCACGGACCCCCCCCCCAACCTCCACCCCGGCACTGACCCCCCCCAACCTCCACCCCAGCACGGACCCCCCCCCAACCTCCACCCCGGCACGGACCCCCCCCCCCAACCTCCACCCCGGCACGGCACGGACCCCCCCCAACCTCCACCCCGGCACGGCACGGACCCCCCCCAACCTCCACCCTTGCACGGACCCCCCCCCCCAACCTCCACCCCGGCACGGCACGGACCCCCCCCCAACCTCCACCCCGGCACGGACCCCCCCCAACCTCTACCCCAGCACGGACCCCCCCCAACCTCCACCCCGGCACGGACCCCCCCCCCAACCTCCACCCCAGCACGGCACGGACCCCCCCCCAACCTCCACCCCGGCACGGCACGGCCCCCCCCCCAACCTCCACCCCGGCACGGAACCCACCCCCCAACCTCCACCCCAGCACGGACCCCCCCCAACCTCCACCCCGGCACGGCACGGACCCCCCCCCCAACCTCCACCCCGGCACGGACCCCCCATCCACCTCCCCGGCACGGACCCCCTCCCGGCACTCCCCCGGAGCCCAGCATACTCTAACCACCCCCCCCGCCGCACATACGCACACACAAGCCGAGACACACCTCTCCTCACGCATTCAGACTGCGGCCACGCCATCGCCTGCCCAGAGACAACCCCCCAGGCCGTCACTCTCCTCCACGCTGGTCGGCGTGAGCCTGGAGCACCGGGTCACGCCGATGAAAAGGAGGTTTGATTCACGTCGACGTGAACGGTCATCACGTCGACGGGACTTCGGTCCATCCGGAAGGGAGAATATCGGCAGGCCGAAAATCGGCTGCCTTGCGCAGACCCGTGACATTCTCCGCGGCAGCAGCGACATTAACGCCCGGCCGACTTTTCTCCCTTCGGAGACTTCGGCAACCGGCGGGGGTGGGATTCACGGCGGCCAACGGCCATTCTCCGACCCTCTGGGGGGTCGGAGAATGACGCCCGGGATTTCAGCACGGAGGCTGGGAGAATCCCGGCCATAATCAGACAAACCTTGGTATAGAGTTTTAAAAATTTATTTCATATAAAGTTAGAATCCCAATTATATATTTTTTCAATTCAGGGGCAATTTAGCGTGGCTGATGCACCTCCCTGTAGATCTTTGGGTTGTGGGGGCGAAACGCACGCAGACACAGGGAGAATGTGCAAACTCCACACGGACAATGACCCAAGGCCGGGATCGAACCTGGGACCTCAGCACCGATATTAACACAGAGTTAAAGGAGATGTTAGGATAGTTTACTAAAGGCTTGATCAAATAAAAAGTTTTAAGGAGCCTCCTAAAGGAGAAAAGATAAAGACGTGGCAAGGTACGGGGAGAGATTTACAGAATTAGCGAACTGAAAGCATGATCACCACAGGTGGGAGAAAGGAAGTCAGGATTACTCAAGAAATAGCGGCTGAGGTGGACAGAGATGGGTGTGAGCAGCCCTGGTCACAAGCAGAGAGGGAGACTCTGCTCCAAGGTATGCACTATGCAAAGGAACCGCAGGGAGAAATGTAAAGAGCTGCGCTGCTTTGCATAGGCAGGGAGGAAGAAGACCTCAGCAGTCTGTGCTTCATTGAAACCAAAAGAGTGCTGGGCTTTTAAATTCCTCAGGGAATGTCGGAAAATCCCAACATTCTTGTCACACTCTTACACTGTACAGGTGAAGGAATGTTGGATATAATGATAGCTCAAGTGCCCTTTGCACTTTGAGTGTATTGCAAAATGCAATCATATATTCAAAGCTATTTTCTGACTGGTTAACCTTTTCCCTACTTTCTCACTTCTGCCTGCCTTGTTAGCTTTACAGCTTTTGAGAGAATCAAATCCTCCCTCGACCGTGGGAAATCCGGAAGAGTCTCCTGTAAGACCCCCAACAATAATACGATTCTGAATTCATTCATCCTTCAGGGCTCCATAAACAAAATTCTCAGCTAATCGATACAAATCATTGATGAAAGAATTTACGCTCCCTCTTGGTCTTCGGATACGTCTCTTGCACCTGGCCCTTTCTATGACCGTGTTCATTATAAAGATGAAATTTGTATTAAAAAACCTTTTATAACATCTTCGTACGTCGACATTTCTTCATTTAATGCCCTGATTGACCAATATGTCGTCTGCACTACCGCCTATGGTATAGAGAAGTGTATTAACCTGCCCCTTGCTGAGCTTTGCTGCTAGTCCCAAAGTGGCTCTGCACCTGGTAATCCTACGACATCAGTTCTGCCACATCTTGGCTTGATCCCGGCCTTCCACCTGTTCGAAGAACTCTGGTAAGGGTAAGATATTCCCCATTCTTTTTCTTCACTTTAGCACTTCCTCAAAGTTTACTGGTGTATTTCCTGCGCTGTCCTTCCCTTACATCCATTTTGCTTACTGATTTTTTTCCCTCTGTCTCTAGTCTTGGGAGTTTTTTACATGGTGTTTATTCCATTGCCTTTACCGCTGCCACCATTTGTTGTCCATTCACTTATTTAACATTAGCTCTTTGCATTCCATACAGAGACTTAGTGCAAGTTAGGATATGGGCATATGGCTTGGGATCCCCCATGGAATTATCCACAGAATGTCAGCAGAAAGTGGATTTCCCTTTAGGTATATCAATGAGGAAGGCCCCGCCTCCTCAACCTTGACCCTCGCCTGAGATGTGGTGACCCTCAGGTTAAATCACCACCCATCAGCTCTCCCCCTCAAAGGGGAAATCAGCCTATGGCCATCTGGGACGATGGCGACTTTACTTTACATTTACTATCAATGATGGAGATACCAATTGAATGATCTGCAGGGCTCATGAAGTTCCAGTGATGGATGGGGGTTTTGAACTTGAGTTATTTGGGGGTCCCAAAGCAAATGTAGGTAGTGAGCTCAGGGGGCGATAGGTGAGTGGGACTTGTGTGGGCCGGGATATAAGCTCCCGGGATTCCAGTGGAGGCTTTCAAACTTCGCGAAGAAGAGATCACCCGTCATCTCCATCAGCTGTTCCTGAAAATCTGGGATAGAGAAGAAATTCACACAGATCTCAGGGATGCTATCATCACCAGTATCATCAAGAAAGGAGACAAAACGGACTGTGGGAACTATCGAGGAATCTCCCTACTGTCCATCACCAGGAAGACCATCGCCCGAATCCTCGCTAGCCGCCTTCTCCCAGTCTCTGAGGAAATCCATCCGGAAAGTCAGTGTGGCTTACGACCAAACTGTGGAACAGCGGACATGATTTTCACTGCTCGGCAACTTGAAGAGAAAGGCCAGGAGCAACATTAACCGCACCACATGGCCTTCACCGATCTGACCAGGGGTTTGACTCAGTCAATTGGGAAGACCCTATCAAAGGCCGGCTGATCCGGAAAAATTCATCACCATCCTCTGACTCCTCCACAACAAGTTGTCGGCGATAGTCCTCACCAATGGAAATAAGACAGAAACCTTTGATGTCAAGATGGGAGCCAATCAGGGAATTGTCAATGCCCCCACCCTTTTTTCTATCTTCATCACCACCACCCTTCACCTTGTCAAGAACAAGCTTCCCAGTGGAGTGGACATCATCTACAGGATGGACAGAAAACGTTTCAACCTCAACAGATTGAAATCCAAGAAGAAAACGACACTGACATCGCTCGTAGAAGTACAGCATGTGGATGCCATCCCCACTCTCCCAGAAGAGAATCTCCAAGCCATGCTTGATACATTCTCAGAAACACACTGAAGAATTGGTCTCGGCCTCAACCTCAAGAAGACTCAAGTCCTTTACCAACCCGCCTCAGGGCAAGATCTGATCCCTCCCTCCATCAAGATAAATGGAGAGATCCGACCAAATCTGGAACATTTCCCCTACCTGGCAGCCACCCCTCATCTAAGGCTGACATCCATCTGGAGATCCAATATCATATCCAATCCATGAGCGGCTTCTCAGGACGCCTCAGGACGAGAGTGTTTGATGTCCGCGATGTCCTTGCTGACACCAAGACCCCCCTGTACAAGGCAACCGTCCTCCTAACTCCTCAATGCGGTTCAGAAACTTGGGGTTCAATCCAACCAAATCTGAACAAAGTCCCGGGACGGGGTGTTTAGCCGGGTGTTTCCCGGTGCCCGCAGCACTAAGAAACATCACGCTATCTATCGGGGCTCTGGTTTGATTTGCAGCCTCAGCCGGGAACTCCCCGACAAGTCCTGTTTCCTGCACTGAGCTCTGCTCACCGGAAATCTTCAGTGAAGGGAGCGATCAAGACGCCATTTTTAACCAGCAACCCGATCTCTTGGGCAATGCCAGGGTGCCACCATACCCAGACGGCAAGCACCTGGGGGTCTCCAATCCTCTGGGAGAGCACCATTCCACCTGGTCCCCATTTGTGGAGACCAGTACTGACCGGCACCCGCCCGAAGTCTCCAAAGCAAATGGGGTAGGTCCCAGTGCCTTGGGTAACTCCGGGGAATGCACATCAGAGTGAGGCTAGCTGTCTCGCTTTAATATGCAGATTTGCTAAAAAGTGATCCCACCCGCACTGGGCAGAATTCAAATTGCGACGTCTGGCGAGATTGCGTTAGATCTCGCGAGGGGTGGCGAGCCGGGTAGATTCTGGAAGAAGGATCTCCCGGCATCGACCGGCTGCACCGCGCTGCCTTTCGTGCATGACGTGGGCGTTAGATTGCACCCTGGACTACGTACTGACGCCACCTCAAGGCCGAGCAGAGGTACCGTCAGCACTGACTGAGGTGGATTCTCCGTATCAGCTGGGAGGACAGGCATGCTAACATCAGCGTCCTTGAAAGAACCAAGGGCACCGAGGCCATCATCCTCCAAATCCAACTCCGCTGGGCCGGCAATGTGCTCAGGATGTCAGAGTCCCGGCTGCCAAAGCAAATCTTCTTCATCCAGCTCAAGGAAGAATCCCAAACAAGAGGAGGACAAAGGAAGCATTTCAAAGACATCTTGGAGGCTTACCTCAAGACATACAACATAGACGTCAATGCCTGGGAGACCCTTGCTCAGAAGGGACCTACTTGGAGGAACCTCCTGATTGAAGGGACACAATTCTTTGAGGGGGCCTGGAAAAGGAGCCTGGGAAAGGAACACCAGCGTCCAAGGGACTACCCCACCTCGTGGAAACTCCTGCCAAGTGTGTTGTCGAAGATTCTGCTTTAGGATTGGGCTCATCAGCCACGCAAGGACCCGCAGAATCCGTGACCAGAAACATCGAGTTTCTTAGCTGGACAATCTAACTCCCTAGCGAGTGATTGGCAAAGACTGGGATGAGGCTCATATGGCACATAAATGCCAGCATAATCCAGCATGCTGAATGGCCTGTTTCTGTGCTCATAAACTCAACATATCAATGTAAAGGTAACCTTTTGGTGGGTGAGCACTGTTGCACCAGAATGGGACTCGGTTCATGGAAGATTTTGAAATGTTTACAGAAACACAGAAAGACAAGGAGAACTTGAGAACATAAAAACTAGGAACAGGAGTGGGCCATTCAGCCCCTCGAACCCATTCAACACGATCATGGCTGATCTCCTCTCGGCTTCCACGCCACTTTTCTGCCTGTTCTCCATCACCCTTCAACCCTTTCCTAATTAAAAATCTGTCTATCCCCTCCTTAAATTTACTCACTGTCCCGGCCTCCACCGCACTCTGGGGGAGAGAAGCAGAGATGTACATCACAAGGCTTCCTCCAACTATAAGCGTTTCTAATTATTTTGCTGTTATTTCGCATGACCCCTTCCAGCAAACTGACTTCAATTGTAATTACTACAACGGTTAAAGGACACATTTAATGAGGCTTTTTGCATTTAAGTGTTCCCATCATTTTGGGCAATGATTTCATCCATCGGAAATCTACGTTCAGAGGGCTGAAGGAGACGAGTTATTTTCAGGGTTGAGTGTAACAACTGTCCTTGGCTCTGTTTAGTTCTGTGAGCAGGCTCTGGATATATAGGTATGTTTCGACCTTTCTTAGTCATCGATGACTTGCCGCTATTTATAATCTTCATGCAAATTGCACAACCTCTAAGCCAGCTGCTCCTGTACTTATAAGGGGGCCACTTTCAAACCAGCCCTGTTCTGTCACTGAGCGGCCACCCTTTAGTATTGACAAGCCCCAGCTCAGAGACCAGCAGCGCTGAGTCTGAGGCTGTAATGCAGTCCTGGGAGAGCGTGCTGCGGACTCGAAGGTTGGATGTGAGGTTGGACCAAGGTCCTCTCTGGCCTTACAGGGTGGGCGTGGGAGACTCCACAGCCAGAATCCAAAGAAGAGTAGGAGAATTCCCCCTGGTATATTTATAGCTCAACAACCATCACTAAAGGAGATAATCTGGCAACTATCAAACTGCTGCTTGTGGGAGGTTGCTACCCAAGAACATAGGAGCTGGAGAAGACCTTAAGGCCGTTTGAGCCTGATTAATATTCAGCCTGATCATGGCCGATCTCCGTCTCAACTGAAAGGGGCGGAGTCATGCGCCAGCGGGAGTTTACAGTCCAGCCGAGGTCAGTGGAACTTTGTGTGGCTCAGTGCATTTTCCAGTCCCGTCCTTGCCACCATGGGATTGTAAAATTCAGCCCCATGTTTCGGCCCACTCCTTAAGTCCCTCGATTCTCTGATAGATCAAAAACTCTTGTCCAGGCTTGAATGTGCTCAACGATCGAGCATCCACAACACTCAGGGCGAGAGAATTCCAAAGGTTCAAAACCCTCGGAGGGAAGACATTCCTCCTCATCTTGCTGCTAAATAATCGACCGCTCATCCTGAGAACATTCCCCGTGTTCTTGCATGTTCCCGCAATTCTCTCTCCTTCAAGTAAAACCCAATACCCTGTCGAAGGCTACAGTCAGAACCCACCCTTTGGGGCAGTGGTTTCAAAATCCTAACCTTTCCTCAGAATCATAGAATTCCTACAGTGCGGAAGAAGGCCATTCGGCCCATTGGGTCTGCACTGGCCCTCTGAAAGAGCACCCCCACCTAGGCCAACTCCCCTTTCCTATCCCCATGAACCCAATTAACCTGCTGATCCCTGGACACTAAGGTGCAATTTAGCGTGGCCAATCCACCTAACCTGCACATCTTTGGACTGTGGGAGGAAACCGGAGCACCCGGAGGAAACCCAGGCAGGCACGGGGAGAAAGTGCAGCCTCCGCACAGACAGACACCTTGAGCGTAGATGTTTTTCCTCATGCCCTCTCGGATTATTTTGCCCATCATCTCAAATCTATTCCCTCAAGCTACGGACCCTTCAGCCTTTGGGAACCGTTTCTCTTTATTTACTCGATCCAAACCTTTCCTGGCTGCAAACAACTTGATCAAAACCCCTCTCAGCGCTCTGAGGAAAACAACCCTAGCTTCTCCAGTCTGTCACAGACTCACAGTGTTTAACAGAGCTGAAAGAGTCCCTATGGTCCATCGCGTCCAAATGGCCCAAATGCTTCTTAAATGTTGAGGGTTCCCGCCTGTCCCACCCTTTCAGGCAGCGAGTTCCAGATTCCCACCCCCCCTCCGGGTGAAAACTCACATCCCCTCTAAATCTCCTGCCCCTTACCTTAAATCCACATCCCCTCGTTATTGACCCCTCGGCTAGGGGGGAAAGTTCATCTCAGTAATCCCTCCTGCCCGGAACCATTCTGCAGGACCCTCGCCAAAGTCCTCACAGCCTTTTTGAAGTGTGGAGACAACACTGCAGCTGGGGCTGAAAGAGTGTTTTATAAAGGCTAACCAAACCCGTGCTGGTTTCTCCGTCGGACGGATCCTTCGCTTCGCCGGCAGCGCACCCACACCCGCGGATTTCCCGACGGCGTGGGGCTGCCCCACAATGGGGAACCCCATTGACCGGCCGGCCTAACGGAGAATCCCGCCGGCGGGTGGGGGCAGAAATGTGGCGGAGAATCCAGCCAATGTTTTTATTTGTAAAGCCCTTTTGTTGCTTGGAGGTCACTTCTGAATTTGGGTAGGATTTTTTCCACAGAGTGTAGATACTTTCTGATGTGGTTAAGTATAGTACCAGATGTTGAGATAGTGCCTATAAGGAATTTGAATCCAGTAGTTGGGAATTCAGACGCATCTCACTGATTTCCATTAGTTGGTGGAAGGGGCCTAACTCCCCAGATAGTTACTGGGCCATGCAGGTAATTAGAAATGTCCCAGGCTCAATGTCTCACCTCCAATGAATGGGCTGATCTGAGCCAGGGTACGATTCCCATTGGCCGCGGCCCCTCTGAGCTGGCAGAGGATCAATCAGCCTTGACCCGACAACCCTGGTCAGTCACCAGTGAGCTCCTGGCTTGCAGAGTACGAGTGCCCGGAGGCTTGGCAGCAAAGGGTACCTGTGACGTCTTCCAGAGTTGAATATCCTGCCTGAATGTGGAGGTGGGGGGGGGGGGGGGGGGGGGGAACCACATGAGAATAAGAGGGTGGGATAATGGGGGCCACTTCCAGCCCCCGGCAGACCTGCTACTTTTCAGAAAGAGAACCCCTAAAATAAATCTGGGAGAGATAATAAAAAGCGAGGCTTTGCATTTCCGTAGCGCCCTTCACAGCCCCAGGACACCCCCCAGAAGCACTTTAGGGCCGGGGTGGGGGGCACTTTTGAAGTGTAGTCAGTGTCAGAATGTTTGCAGTGCGATTGGCCCTGTGTTAGAATAGAAGCTTCTTGAGTCAGGAACCCCAAGCCAGGGTCTGTGAATGGGATTGGAGAACAGGGCCAAGCCCCAACTCTTTAGCATATAATTAGCAATGGGCGAAGCATCTAAATAAAGGTTTCAACCGCAGGGAACGAGCCAGCTTTTTCTTTTTTCTTTTGAAAAATGCGAATAAATTAGTCACCGTATCATTCAAACATTGCCTTTTAAGCTCAGTCCCTTCATGTTCACCATGGCAACAGTGTTATTTATGATGAGAGCTTCCCAGGCTCCGCCTGTTTTGCCCTGGACATGTAGAGTATGTGCAATCTTTGTGCAATGTTGCAATGTTATCACTCAGCAGCTTTTAGTAAGTTAGAGATGGTGCAATCGCCCAGCGCCTGTACAGAGCCAGCCTGAAAACATTAATTTCTTGTTTGTCGGGCCCTCCCTTCTCCCCCCCACCCCCTGACGTTTTGTTTTGGCTTCCCTGTGATTTTTTTTTTCTAACGGTTTTAAAAGGAGAGGTTTCTTCAGTGTTTCGGCATAAGGCGTCTCTGGTCCGAAAGTGAAAAATCAGGAGTATGGGTGAAAATAGGAAAGCACTGCATTTATTTGGCATCTTTCACATCGTCGAGACGTCCCAAAGCACTTTCCAGCTACTGGAGTGCCTTTTGAAGTGTCGTCACTGTTGTGATGTAGAAAAGGCAACACCCAATTTGCACGCAGACACTTGGCACAGGCAGCAATTTAATAATGTCCAGATCGTCTGTTTTGATTGCTCATTGAACGATGACTACCTGGAGATTAACCTTTGCAGGGCTACGGGGGAAAGGCGTCAGAGGAGTGGGACTGGCTGAGTTGCTTTCACAAAGAGGGCGCAATGGTCCGAGTGGCCTCCTTCTGTGCTTTAACCATTCTGTCATTCTACAATCCCAGGGTTAACCCGCTCTTCTTCCCCCCCAAAAAAGGTGCTGCAGGTTCACATGAGTGAACAGAAACGGAGCCCCCAGTTTGACATCATATTGAAAAGACGGCACCTCTGACAGCACTGCCCACCCTCAGTACTGCACTGAGGAGTTAGCCTGGATTTTCTTGGGAGTGGAGGGCAGCACGGTGGCACAGTGGTTAGCACTGGGACTACGGTGCTGAGGACCCGGGTTCGAAACCCAGCCTTGGGTCACTGTCCGTGTGGAGTTTGCTCATTCTCCCCGTGTCTGCGTGGGTCTCACCCCCCACAACACAAATGATGTGCAGGGGAGGTGGATTGGCCACTCTATTGGATTCCGCCAACAAAATAGAAGAAAGGAAACAAACTTCAGGACAAAGCAAAAAAGGGGCCGTTCCTGTTGGGGGCACTGCCCGAACGCAACAAAGATCAACAAAAACTTAAAAACATCAAATAGGAGTGCAGTTAAAGGGGTCAATAAAGCACCCCAACCCCTGCGGTGCCCACTGGGCATGGAAGGCCTGGATGGTGCCCGTGGACACCCCATGCTCCCTTTTCAGGGACATCCAGCCGCAAATGTAGCCACGGAAGAGGGGCAAACAGTGTGGCCGGACGACCCCGAGGTGGATTGGCCACGCTAAATTGCCCCTTAATTGGGAAAAAAAAAATTGGGTACTCTAAATTTATAAAAGAAAATAAAAAGTCTTGGGAGTGGAACTCGAGCCATAATCTTCTGACCCAAAGGGAAGAGGCAAACCTATTGGGTCATAGCTGACACCGGATGGGCCAATCTGGGGAAGGGGCTGTTCGTGTGCACACACAGTAATTGTTTTGGGTGTGGTCTCGTGAGTGTGATCCAGGAACATGCACTCACACTCCTGCGCTTTCCCAGATCTTCCTGCATACAATTCAGCCATGGGATGTCACTGCTTAGAGAGTTGTTATGGGCCAGGGTTTAGAGAACCCCAAAGTGTATCATGGAGTTCACCTGACCCACAACTTTGAATAAATTGTGGTTATGGAGAGCACACGGGCCCACTTTACAGGTGTGGTGCAACAGAGATCCACAGTACATTTAAATTAAAACAATGTTTACTAATGAAACCAGTTAACACTTTATAAACCCACAGTAAACATCTTAACAACTATCAACACCAATAAATACCCCCAAAGAATACAATACTCTATAAGTAACTCTTAATCTTTCCTTGCAACATCCATAAGACCTTTAAGATCCATAAAAACCTTTATACAGAAAGACATCAGGTTTAACTTCTCTGCAGAAACAGGTATTATTTTTAAATCACCAAAGGATCTGGAGACAGTCTTTAGATTGCAGAGAGAGAGAGACTAATACACCTTCTTGCTGTGACTGCAGCTATCCAGCTCTCAAAACAAAACTAAAACACACCCTGTAGCAGGCAGCCCAAAGTGAAAGTAAAAGCAGACAGACAGCCCAGCTCCACCCACACTCTAACATCACTGATAAACACCCACTCCTTAAAGGTACATCCACTACAGCTATTTTATAAACACCCATTTCTTAAAGGTACACCCACTACAGCTATTTTATAAACACCCATTTCTTAAAGGTACTCTCAGAGTGAAAGGTACTCTCACATGACAGAGTGAAATCTACTTTTGTGGTCTACTAACACAGTGAGCCTTTTTGTAGAAGAATTTGAGCACGGGTGCTAATTTGTCTGCCCTACCAAGAGGGACACAGCCAATGTCAGTCAGGAAACACCATGGGTAGTGCAACAGGACATCAACATGACATTCTACAAGGGTCTTAAATGGGTAGAAGAGCTGCAAAAATAGTATGAAGGCCTCCCACTTAGGCAAAGCCAATGCCTTCAATAGGTAAGCCTCTGGTCTAGACTGGATTGAAAAGGGTAGGACAGCTACTAGGTAACAACACGAGGAACTGTTGTCACGGTAGTGTTTAATTGTTCTGTGTTTGTTTACGAGAGTCTGGTAACAGATCTATGCTTGATTGGTTAAGCCTGCATGTTGACTCCGAGCAAAGTAAACATACACCCCCGGGGTACAGCACGGTAGCACAAGTGGATAGCACTGTGACTTCACAGCGCCAGGGTCCCAGGTTCGATTCCCCGCTGGGTCATTGTCTGTGTGGAGTCTGCACGCTCTCCCCGCATCTGCGTGGGTTTCCTCCGGGTGCTCCGGTTTCCTCCCACAGTCCAAAGACGTGCAGGTTAGGTGGATTGGCCATGATAAATTGCCCTCAGTGTCCAAAAAAAGGTTTGGAAGGGTTATTGGGTTACAGGGATAGGGTGGAAGTGAGGGCTTAAGTGGGTCGGTGCAGACTCGATGGGCCAAATGGCCTCCTTCTGCACTGTATGTTCTATGTTCTCTCTGTTCTCAGTATCTCCTTATCTATACTGTCCAACCCCCTGATGTTTATAAATACCTCGATCAAATCTCCTCTCGGCCTTCTCTTCGCCAAAAAAACCGTCCTAACTTCTCCAATCCATCTTCATGACTAAAGTTTCTCATCCCAGGAAACGTTCTTGTAAATCTTTTCTGCGTCCTCTCCTGGGCCGACATATTCTTCCTCAAGTGTGGCACCCGGTATTAATGAAAATCTGACGAGCACATTAATGAATGGTTTGTGCTGCTGTCTGTGCGAACTGAGAAAGGTTTGAGCTGTATGGTAAGGGTGTCAAGGGATACGGAGCAACAAAGGACCAATGGAGTTGAGGTAGTGTTTGGCTATGATACAATAAAAAGGAAGAACAGGCTTCAGGGGCTTAATAGCCCGCTCATGTTCCTAATGTTTCTGATGGCTGAGTGCTGTATTATGAAATATTTCAGGTTTTTTAAAGGCAGTTTTTTTTATTTGAGGAGCCCCACTCCCAGGAGAGATGGTTACTCCAGCTGCAGAATCAATCAATGCAAATAACCATTGTAAAAGTACCCACCCTATTATTCTCCCTTTATCCCTGCTCTGGACTGTTCAAAACATTCTGCAGACAAGGTTTAAAACCAAAATGCCTGCAGTAGAATGAATCGAATAATCACCTTCTCCGCATTGCTTAATATTCAGCCCGGCAACACCTCAATTTTAAAATTCTCATTCTTGGAAAACTCAGAGAAACTCATAGAATCCCTACAGTGCAGAAGGAGGCCATTCGGCCCATTGAGTCTGCACCGACTCTCCAATGGAGCATTCTATCGAGGCCCACTCCACCGCCCACTCCGTCTTATCTCTGTAAACTAACCTGCACGTCCCTGGACACTAAGGGGCAATTTAGCATGGCCAGCCTACCTGACCTGCACATCTTTGGACTGTGGAAGGAAACCCACGCAGACTCAGGGAGAACATCCAAACTACACGCAGACAGTCACCCGAGGCTGGAATGGTACCCGGGTCCCTGGCACTGTGAGGCAGCTGTGCTAATCACTGTGCCACCCATTCTTGTTGTCATATTTCTCCAAGGCCTCCCCTCATCTCTGTAACCTGCCGTCCTCTGCGATCACTGCGCTCCTCCAATTTGAGGCCTTCCGCATCCCTAAAGGTGACTGTGCCTTCAGCCGCCAATCCCCAGAACTCTGGAATATCTTCCCTGAACCTTGCCGGGCTCCTTAAAGCAGACCTCTCTGATTTTGGTCATTGGTCCTAACATCTCCGTCTGTGGCGTGGCATCAAACGTTGTTTGATAATGTTCCTGTTCAGCACAGCAAGGCGTTTTACTGTGTTAAGGGGCCGGGGGGGGGGGGGGGGGGGGCCTGTATAAATGCAAACTGTTGTTATAATGATTTCATCACCAC
The DNA here is from genome assembly GCF_047496885.1 of Scyliorhinus torazame. Lineage (NCBI taxonomy): Eukaryota > Metazoa > Chordata > Chondrichthyes > Carcharhiniformes > Scyliorhinidae > Scyliorhinus > Scyliorhinus torazame. Next base: position 263,073,070 of record NC_092714.1, on the reverse strand, counting down.
AGAACTGGAGCATTTTGTGCAATTGAGCTGATTGCACAATCGTTCTCTGAAAAGAAACAAAACACAGGCTCAAATTCCAAACAACTCCATTCCCGTGCTCAGCCTGTTCATTTTTGTTGTTTTGGAGCTGCCCTCTTTGTTCCATTCTGCACTGCTGCAGCCCTGTGTACCTCTCGAGGCACCCCCAGCCTCGTCGGCATATCCCCAATGTTGAAGAACTTGGAATTATCCAGCCGCTGGTGGAGTCAGCTTGCTGGCTGGATCTGCAGGAAACGACACTCCGAACCCTAGTGCCAGTTGTAATTGCACCCTTTAATCACGTGTCAGTTTGCTGGGGCGGGAGGGGTACTCCCCGCAATAAATGATCAGTGGCTAATGGATGGGCGTTTTAGGACAGAATGAAAACTAACAAATTAATGCGGGACTTTGATGCCGTAAAGTTCACTCACCAACCTCTGTTACCTATACCTGAGCCCGTGCCAAATCCCGCTCATTCTCATCCAGCACACTTGTGGTGACTTGGCTCCCAGTCTGGCAACCCATTGATTTCAAAATATTCATCCTTGTGCCTACACTCCTCCATGGCCTTACGCCCCATTAAAACTAGGGAACTTTATGGACATTTTGACACTGGGCCTTTTGCCTTCATTCTCCTACAGCACCTGGGCTGCGTGTCGTTGAAGCCACTTTTGCGCGCTACCCCAAAGTTCCATCTGTTAGAATCGCAACCTTCTCTGGCCCCATTGCTATCATGGCCCTTTTTTTTGTTTGACTCTTCCTCGCTCTCTCCCTCGATCCGTCACGCACCCTGGCCCCTCGCCTTTGCCGACTGAGCTAGCCCGGTGCTGTCCCACTCACAGAACCGACAGGCGATGCACGGCAATCTCACCACGAGGGATCCACGTGCTTAGCAGCTCTTTATAGGAGCACTATCTCTGCACTGTGTCTTCCAGGCTTTTCTGTGCAGTTACCAGGCTGCAGTTTCAACACTGACCAAAGCTGCCACTCTGTTGCGGTCTGGCGAGAGCATCAGGGGTCGTCTTAGTCCATGTCGCACTATATGAGGCTGTTCACTATGCCATACCTATACTTAATCTTGTTATTGTGCTGTTCGACCACCACCGTGCACCATGTCATGTTGTTATAATGATGTAAAGGCACCAATCACTCGTAAACAAGTTATGTGTTTATTTATTGAGACCAGGCACTTATGAACATATATACATGGATGGAAAGTTTGACGACATCAACAGCAGAGCTGTGTTTGTTGTGTTCTGCTCATAGGCCAAAGTGAAACCAAGACTGGATCACGTGACACAGTTCCCTTCGAGTGATGACATGCCGCTATCCCTTAAAGGCAAATTACAACACTCCCTGTTTCTCTGTAAGCTTAGGGGCTGGTTTAGCTCACTGGGCTAAATCGCTGGCTTTTAAAGCAGACCAAGGCAGGCCAGCAGCACGGTTCGATTCCCGTACCAGCCTCCCCGAACAGGTGCCGGAATGTGGCGACTAGGGGCTTTTCACAGTAACTTCATTGAAGCCTACTTGTGACAATAAGCTATTATTATTATTGTTAGAGAGACAATTTTGTTATCAGAGGTAACGGTGACAATAAGCGATTTTCATTTTCATTTTCATTTCATTTCATGAGCAGACATTTCATAGAATCATAGAATCATAGAATTTACAGTGCAGAAGGAGCCCATTCAGCCCATCGAGTCTGCACCGGCCCTTGGAAAGAGCACCCCACTTAAGCCCCACCTCCACCCTGTCCCTGTAATCTCACCAAACCTTTTAGGACATGATGCGACCATCAATTCACTCGAAGACACGTGGAGAAGCAACCGTGGTTTTAATAAGCTTAGAATTGTGCCTGCCTGCGACTGGTACAATACTGAAGGCGGCCCCGCAGGTCAGCTGCTCTTATGCTTCTCTAAAGGGGTGGAGCCATGGGCGGAGCCCGTACATGCCCCAACATATCCCCCTGTGGGCGAAGCCACACAATGGCCCATAGGTGGAGCCCACAGGGTTAATAACATAGCATAACATAATACAGTGCACTGGTGAATTATCAGTAACTATACATTCACCACAGGACACTAAGGGCAATTTATCATGGCCAATCCACCTAACCTGCACATCTTTGGACTGTGGGAGGAAACCGGAGCACCCGGAGGAAACCCACGCACACACGGGGAGAACGTGCAGACTCCGCACAGACAGTGACCCAAGCCGGGAATCGAACCTGGGACCCTGGAGCTGTGAAGTAACTGTGCTAACCACTGTGCTACCGTGCTGTTCCTCCAATTAAATATTGGGAAGACCGAAGCCATTGTTTTCAGGCCCTGCGCCAAACTCTGTTTCCTAGCTGCCAACTACATCCCTCCCCCGTGCAACAGTCTCAGCTTCAGCCTCTCTGTCGGTGTAATCTCTAACATTGCCTATTTCCACCTCTGGAACATCACTTAACATTGCCTCTGTGTCAGCTCAGCTGTTAACGAAGCCCTCATTCACACCCTCACTACCTTGACAATCAGCTCTTCCAACACGGTCCTCGTCTCCCATATTCTACCTTTAATAAATTTGAGGTCATCCAGAACTCTGTTGCCCATTGTCTTAACTCACACTCTGTCCCATTCCCCTATCACCTCTGTGCTCACTGACCCACACTGGCGCCCCATTGTAGCCATCTGGGATGGCCACATCCCGATTACAAAATGGACACTTGCAAAGAATGCAGGGAAAATTGGACAATACTGAGAAACAAGCAGGTGCAAGCCTGTCTGTTGATTAGAGCCTTGGCTCTCAGACAGGACATAAACTGCTAAGCCATCTACATACTAATGAGCCATCTCCGGGGACAAAAGGGAAACATTTAGATAAACAATGTTAAGGCAGACACCCCGGCGCCAGAGGAGACTCAAACAAAGCAAACCAACGGCCACCTAGGACATGCCCAGCAACCAGGGAACCCATCCCTCTATTGGAGGAAGATCGATAAGAATGATTGGGAAAGGCCCAATTAATTGAGGCCAAGTTCAAGGCCTGCCCAAAAGCGCGCGAAGCCCTTTTAGGTATAAAAGGTATTCCCCAAGGGAGAATCGTTCTTCTTTGGCTTTGGCTCTTAGCGAAGAGAGAGACCAGCCTCGCAGCTACACCAGACCAAGTAAGTTCCAAGTCAACGCACGCTACGAGATAGACGCTCCTAGTTGCTATCCTGTAAACAGCTCAACCCAGCAGCCTCAGAACCGAGCAACCGCCATTGTTCCTCTGACTGAGAGGGCACCCGAAGCTAAGTATAGGCTTTAGTAATAGTGATAGTTTAGTTTGTAGAGTTTATGCATGAGTAGATTTGGCTGTGTGTAAATAAATGAACATTGCTTTTGAACTTACTAACTGGTGTATTGAGTCTTTGATCAGTGTTCGGTTTTGAACCTTGTGGCAGTGTCGAAAGATACCTGGCGACTCTTGAGCAAACGTAATTAAACAGAGCCAAATTAAGAGACAACACGCAAATCAGCAACACCGTCAAGCAACATTCTGATTTTAAAATTCTCGATCTTGTTTTTAGATCCCTCCATGGCCATGCCCCTCCCTATGTCTGTCATCTCCCATGGCCACGCCCCTCCCTATGTCTGTCATCTCCCATGGCCACGCCCCTCCCTATGTCTGTCATCTCCCCCAACCCCACAACCTTCTGAAATATCTGCACTCTTCTAATTCTGGCCTTCTGCTCATTCACAATCGATAACGGTTACAGCATTAGTGTCTCTCTACAACTCACAGTCTCTTTACCACACTTTCCTCCTTTACATCCTGTCTCTTTGACCAAGGTTTTGGTCATCTGGCTTCATATCTCCTTGTATGGGTCGGTCTTTCTGTTTTCTAATGCTCTTGTGAAGCGTATTGGCATATTTCATTACATTAAAGGTATTACCTAAATATAAGTTGCTGTTGGTTGTCAAAGGTGTCACATAAGTGCAAGTTGTTACTGCTGCTTTTCTTCAAATTGCTTCAAAGTCTTTGGGCGGGATTCTCCATCAACCGATGTCAAAATCGGGCAATGAGATTGGGCGGAGAATAGCTTCCGACACCAAAATTGCGGCAGCCGGCGATTTGACTCCAAATCGCGATTCTCTATCACCTCGAACACGGCGTCTATGCGTACACTAGGCACCGTTTGCATATCATTAGTGGGCCTGACCCGGTATTCTCCGGGGCCTCCGCGATTCTCCGCCTCCAATGGGCCGAGTTCCTGACGGCGCAGTTCACTTCTGCATTTAACAATCTTGATACTGGCGTGGCGGCTGCTGAGGGAGAGAGAGAGGGGGTACAAAGAATGTCCAACACCGCCATAGTTTGCTGACAGCTGTGCAGCTGGCTGGCGGTCTACTGCCAGGGCCGGGGGAGGGGGGAGTAGTGAGAGGTGGCCAGGAGGTGGGCTGTGCGGTCGGGGTGGACGGACATGGAACACCATCGCCGCAGCCGGCAAGGCAGCCATGCAGTTGCGCACAGCGCTAACAGCCCGCTTCGAACCTGGTGTGTCTCCCCCCCCCCCCCCCCCAACGGCACCCCCCCCCCTTTGGGTGCCCACTGGCCCCAGCTGACCAATCAGCTGTATGGGCGCGCTCCAGCACAACCAGTGCCATCCTGTTGGCTGGGATGAGTGTGTGTGCGGATTGTAATGTGTATGTGCGGCTGCAGCTCGTCAGCCTCCCGAGTGTCGATCACGGACCAGGCCTATCCTGCACCATTTTTCAGTGGAATCGAATGTGTTCCACGTGGCCCCGGTGCTAGCCCCTCAACGGTAGCGGAATCGGTCCAGATGTGGCGCCGGTTTTTCTGTCGTCAAAGTCCACGGATTCTCCGTTGGCGTCAACACTTAGTCTCAGAAACGGAGAATCCCGCCCCCGATTTTACATGCATCCAAACGGCCAGGAGTGACAGGCGGGCATGCAGCTCAGTGCTTGATCCCGAAAGATGGCACCTCCAACAGTGTCCCACTCCGTCAGTACAGCGCTGGAGTGTAAGATTAGATTTGGTGCTCAGTTGTCCAGAATGGGACTTTTGAGCTCCCAACCTTCTGACCCGGAGGCGACAGAGCTATCCACTGATGATACCTTGCTACACCATGTTGATGCCTCATCGAGGTGCCAGCCTAGTCTCTCCTGAGCTGGGGTCTTGACCTCAGGACTGAATCAGAGGTGAGAACTGTGAGCAGACGTTAGCGTGGGGTCGGTTGTGGGCCGAGCTGCTCTTAATGTTGTTGGAGTTTGTGTAGGGCGGAGCTGGAGAGATTGTTTAATAAATAGCCAACTAATATTCAGTCTTACATTTCAGTGACGTACCCTGACAAAATGCGTTTCATGTTATGCGTGCATTTACTGTAGGGTGCAATAGTTGTAGTGAATCATTAATTTATTATGCAGCCTGATTAGATTGCAAACTGTAATGATTTCTCAATAAATTGCAATGTAATCATTAATCCAATGTACATGCAAACACATCAATAACTTGGGGCAAATGGGCTGTCAGTATTTACACTGTTCTCTCAACCTAGGAATGTGAGACTCAAACAGAATAAAATTATTTCAATAGTTTTATTCTGGTCTGGCTAGCGGTGAGGTTCTGGGATAATGGGCGGTATTCTCTGATCCTGAGGCTAAGTGTTGACGCCGTCGTAAATGGTGGAGCGTTTTACGACGGCGTCAACCGGCCCCCAGGATCAGCGATCCTGCGTCTCACAGGGGGCCAGCACGGCACAGGAGCGACTCACGCAGCTCCAGCTGCCGATACCGGCGACAAACGGGCGTCGCGGCCAGCGCGAATGCGCGTTACGACCGGCGCGAACTCGCGCATGCGCGCTAGTTGTCTTCTCCGCGCCGGTCCCGACACAACATGGCGGAAAGCTACAGGGGCCTGGCGTGGAGTAACATAGGTCCCCGCCAGGAGACGACCGGCCTGCCAATCGGTAGGCCCCGATTGCGAGCCAGGCCACGGTGGAGGCCTCCCTCAGGGTCGGATCCCCCCTCCTCCCCACCTGGCCATTCCCGCAGGATGAACGCTGAGGTCCCGCCGGGTAGGACCACACGTGAACGGCGCCGGCGGGACTCGGCCTTTCTCTGCGGCCACTCGGCCCATCGTGCTCGGAGAATGCCGGGGGGCCGCAAGAGCGGCCCCCGACCGGCGCCACGGCAATTGCGCCGGCGCCAATGGCGGCGATTCTCCAATCGGCGGACTGGCATCAGAGTGGCGTCGCATGAATCCCGCTCCCCCCCCCCCCCCCCCCCCCCCCGCAGCGATTCTCAGGCCCGCCCGGGGTTGGAGAATCCCGCCCAATGGATTTGAATCCAGTCCTGTGTGATGGGAACTTTAAAACAAATGCAAAATATTGTTGGGAATCTGAAATTTAAAGAAACTCACTGAAAATTCTTAGCAACTCTTAGCATTACCCGCTGAGAGGTTGGCGCCATGGATATGCTTGCCGACTTTTACTAGACCCTGGTTAAGTCATAGAATCATAGAATGTACAGTGCAGAAGGAGGCCGTTTAGCTCATCGAGTCTGCACCGGCCCTTGGAAAGAACACCCCACTTAAGCCCACACCTCCACCCTATCCCCATAACCCAGTAACCCCACCTAACCTTTTTTGGACACTAAGGGCAATTTAGCATGGTCATTCCGCCTAACCTGCACATCTTTGGACTGGCGAAGGAAACCGGAGCACCCGGAGGAAACCCACGCACACACGGCGAGAACATGCAGACTCCGCACAGACAATCACCCAAGCTGGGAATCGAACCTGGGACCCTGGATCTGTGAAGCAACAGTGCGAACCAGTGAAGCCTTGAATTTGAGTTCCATATCCTCGCTTATAAAATCCTCCATGTCTACACCCTTCCATATCTCTGCAACCTCCTCCAGCACTGAAACCCTATGTTAGCTCCAGGATACTTGATTGACAGACATCCCACCCACCACCTTGAACATTCACTCCCTCCAACGCAGTGTGTACCATCTACAAGATGCACTACGGCAACTAACCGAGGCTCCTGGAGCAGCACCTTCCAAACCTGCGACCACTCCCACCTAGAAGGACAAGGGCAGCAGGTACCTGGGAACCCCACCACCTGGAGGTTCCCCTCCAAGCCACGCACCATCCCCGACTTGGAAATATATCGGCCGTTCCTTCACTGTCGCTGGGTCAAAATCCTGGAAATCCCTCCCTGACAGCACAGTGGGTGTACCTGCACTACATGGTCTGCGGCGGTTCCAGAAGGCAGCTCACCACCACCTTCTCAAGGGCAATAAATACTGACCTAGACAACAACAACTCACATCCCATGAGCCTATAGTCAGAAGCTTCTTCCCAGGGTGGAAGAGTCGAGTGTTCAGGGGGTTAGGTTTAAGGTGCGAGGGGCAATGTTTAAAGGAGATGTGCGAGGCAAATGTTTTACACAGAGGGTAGGTGGGAGCCTCTGGGCATTTCCCTGCCTAGACCTTGCCACCTCGCCGTATGTCTCCAGTGCTCCTCAGAACCTTCCTCTTTGACCAAGTTTGTGGCCATTTGTCCCAATTATGTGACAGGGTGTCAGAATGTTTGTCTTATAATGCTGCTTGTGAAGGGCCATTTTGTTATGCCTCAAGGTGCTGTGTAAATACTCGGTGTCGTGCGCATGTTGTCATTTGCAATAGGAATCATTCTGAATGCAAAGGACTGCGTGTGACATGGTGGCGAGGCCAGCTGCCTCCTCGGGATATTTGATCTGCCCGTCCACGGCTTACAATCTGGCTGAACGTGTCTTTGAAACAAGGTGCTTTTCTTTCCCTCCCCTTTCTGCTCTGTTGCCAATAGTTTCAGTGTGTTGCACCGTGTTGGATGTTGCAATAGGCAGTCCAGTCATCGTCAGCCAGTTCAGAGTGAGAGTGAAAGCGTAAAAACTGTGTAATAATTCAGCAAGATTACGGCAGCCTGGCATCATACTCCTCTGCTCACTGGCCAGAGACTCACTCAGAGGGAGGCTCACACGGATCTCAGTTTAAACCGAGAGAGGAGAGAGAAAGAAACATTTTATCCGCCTGGGACACCTAATGGAGAGAGCCGGAGAAAGATACTTCTGAGAACATTCTTTAAAAAAAAACTCGAGAGTTCAACGAGTGCTTGCAGGGGTTGGAATTCTGTGAATTAAGTTACTTTAGGAGGAATTACGGAGAGTTGTTTTCGGTGCGAGGAACAGGAACTTTACATTAGCGATGGAACATAAAGCGCTTTGTTGCTAAGTTGCGAATGTAGCAAAGGTTCGGCTTCATGTCACTTTCGGGGCTGCAGTGAAATCCACACGTGGGGGGGGGGCGGGGGGAATCCTTCACGGAGAGTGGGGGGGAAAGGGGCTCAATCTCCCCGCTGCTGTTTAGGAAGAAGGGCTTGAGGGTGGTATCTGCCTAAATTGAGAAGTTTTAATTCCGCAAGAAGAGAGAGAGAGAAGCCCAGAAGGTCTCGGATCCTCGGGAATTCCTTTTGTTTCTGGGAATTCCTGGTCGAAACTGCTTTGGCTGAATCCTCCGCTTTTTCTAACGAGGCAAACCCTTTGAGGTAAGCATTTTATAAAAACGAAAGTCTCTCGGACTGGTGTAAATTCAATTTATAATTGAGTCGTGTTTTGTGATCTAATATGGGGTGTTTCACACTTTCCTTTGTTCAACTCCAGCTCCTGTTTATATATTATATTTTTATCTATATTATATATAGGGTGGCTGTTCAGAAAAATTGGGGATGGAAAAGTATTTCACTTTCTGACCAGTTTGAGTGTTACAAAACAGTCGCCCTTTGTCTAGAGTTTTGAGCGCCACACACAAGTTGATGTAAAACTTTTTCCTTTGCCCCCTCCCTCTCTCTAACGGTTTTTATTTGGGAGTTCTGACTCGGGCATTGACATCGGAGTCTTTGTTAACTTGTTAATCGGACCGCGCGTGTCGAACCCCTCTCTGTAATTTTAAACGGTAGCCTGAGCCGGAGGAGTTGACTGCACTCCTTTTTGTCTCTCTCTCTCTCTATTGTGACTGGTGAATGTTGCGTGTCCCCGGGACTCCCCCAGCCCGGAGTTTAAGTTTGGAGGGTAAAAGTTTGAGGAGGGTGCCTGAAGTTTCTGTACCTTACCTCGCCCGCTCTCCCCACCCCACCCTGGCTGGGCTTAGTGGGGGGGAGGGGACCCTTGAAGGTGTCTCAAACTGACTTGAAATATTTGTTAGCGAGAGAGAGGACTTCCTCTGATGGGGAGGGGATTTCAGAACAAAGGGACTTAAGGTTAAAATGAGAGTTAGGCTGTGCAGGGCCCACCCATGTCAGGGGAGCACTTTCATGGGGGGAGGGTGTGTCATTGAAATCTGGAACTTTCTCTCTCATATCTCTCTTCCCCACCACCACCACCACCACACACACAACTTTTACAACTGAGATTGATAGATTTTAGAAGCAAAGATATTGAAAGTCTGAAATTAAAAAACGAAAATGGTGGAAGTCCTCAGCTGGTCAGGCAGCCTCTGCAGAGAGCAACAGAGCTGATGTTTCGAATCCAACATATGGCTTATTTGAATGGACTTTAGGTTGAAGGTATTGTTGGCTGTAACAAAACCAAGGACGGTAGTTGGAGTTAAGATACAGGTCAGCCGTTATGTAATTGAGGGGCCGAATGTACTGGAGGGGCTGAATGGCCTTCTCCTGTTCCATGTTGTAAGGAAAGGGTTTTCTCTGCCGCCCCGTGGTTGTTGCCATGGGACCTCCTATCTGATGATTTGTCACCTGTAATTGGAATAAATGATTTCGAGTTTTCGATGCAGGTGTGGGGTGATCCTTTAAACCAGGCTGCTCTCCTTGCGTCCATGTGTGTATTGAGTGCGTCCCATTTCCATTTCCCAAGCCCTTCTGAATCAGGATCTGTTTGATCCTTTCTACCTGAAGCCCAAATGCCTCGAGGTGGATTCTGCGCCCATCCCAAGTAGGGTGAGCTTGTGATCTAAGCTGCCACACTCAACACCTGCCTGCATTTATATAGCACCATTAACGCAATTATTATTAGGCAGAAGTGAGACACTAAAGTCACACAAGGGGATGTGCAGACAGCTAACCAGAGAGTTAGGTGTTTAAGGAGGAAGAAGGCAGCTAAAGGCAGGGCCCCCAATGGGGGAGCCATTGGAAGCAGGGGGGTGACCAGGAGGTCGGAATTGGAGGGGCACGGGCAGCACGGTGGTGTAGTGGTTGGCACTGCTGCCTCACATCGCCAAAGACCTGGGTTCGATCCCGGCCCTGGATCACTTTCCGTGTGGAGTTTCTCCCGGTGTCTGCGTGGGTTTCACTCCCACAACCCAAAGATGCACAGGGTAGGTGGATTGGCCACGCTAAATTGCCCCTTAATTGGAAAAAAAAAGAATGGGAGGAGCACAAAGATCTCCATGAAATCCCTGCAGTGGAGTCACTGCTCCCAGCCAGGTATGTGAAGCACTGTGACATATCTGCGAGAATGAAAGGGTTTCTTTATTTCTGTTCAGAAGCATTTTGTGATTATTAAATATTAGTGGCAATGTTCGTGTAAGCACGAACTAGTGAGACAGTCAGGGCCATTCATCGATGAGACATATCCTTGTACTCATAGCATTGGCTGAATGGCTGGCCAGTGATTTTGCTACCTGACCACTCAATTCTCCCAGAGGGTGATTCACCAGAAGCTGCCCATCTCGCGGGGCTGCCTGGAGCCAACGATGTGAGTCTGCTCTCTTACATTCAGCAGCTGGTACTTCCAGGGGTGGTTGATGAAGCAATGGACCCAGATGGATGGATGCGTGGTTGTTTCGTGGGATTGGGGAGGGGCAGAGTTTGGCCTGTGTGTGGCAGGATTGGAGGGGTGACTCCAATGCCTTCTGTCGGGGGGGGGGGGGGGTTCCTGGACGAACCTCCTGTGTTGTGTTGTGTGTGCCTCTGTTCTCTAGCACCACCTACTGTTTCAATGTGGCATCTTCACTTGCCAACTTACGGCGGAATCAATCCTGACTTCTGGACGGTTTGATGGACGTGTGTCTGCTGGATCTGAGGTTTTGGGCTCACTTTGCAATGGGTCCTCTCGATTCCAGCCGGCACACACCTTTACGTGGTGCACAATTGGAATTTCCAAGCCGCACGATTGTGAACGAAGCAACCTGTGGAGACTGTTACCCTGTCTCTTTCACATCCCTTATCGACTAGAAAAGGTGACGGTTACACGGGAACTCCCCAAGGAATATAAAATCTTTTTTTTTTAAAGTACAAAATACAGTTCTGAGGACGCCCACACGGTGGAGTTAACCCACTCTCCAATTATCTGGATGATTGCGACACAAACTCAGGATGTGATCCCTAGAATTTGGAAGACTATGAGGTGATTTAATTAATGTTTTGAGTCCTGGTAGGATTGATCAACAGAATGTGTTGGTTGGAAGGTCAGGCCTCTCAGGAAACATTTTGACACAATTCAGGGCAATGGAAGTTTGGACCCCTCTTCTACAAATGCCAATTATGCATCAGATCAATTGTAAATTTTTAATTCCTGTTAGATTGTTGTTAACCAAAAGGGTTGGGGGATATGGTTGCAAAGGCAGTTCTATGGAATTAGATCTTAATGAATGAACCCACATCTTTGTAGAATCCATTCTGAGCAATTGGTACCTTTACATTACAACACGTCAAATGTTGGCAGCAGTGGTTCCTTCTCGAACCTGCTAGCATGATTCAGCACATGTATGACATGGTGAATAGTCCTAAATCATGCTTGCTACATGGCATAGAAACATAGGAACAAGGGTAGGCCATTCGGGCCTTTGAATCCGCCGTTCAGTATGATTGTGGCTGACCCTCTATGTCAGAGCCATTCTCCCGTCCTCTCCCCATACCCCTTGACACCTACAGAGTCTAAAAATCTATTTGTTTCCTCCTTAAATATATTCAGTGACTTGGCCTCCACAACGTTCCGTGGGAGAGAATTCCACACGTCCACGGCCCTCTTGAGTGAAGAGATTTCTCCTCATCTCAGTCCTAAATGGCCCACTCCGGATCCTGAGCCTGTGTTGAATGGTGCAACAGGCTTGAAGGGCTAAATGGTCTACACTCCTATCCCAATGTTCCTGTGTATTGAATGGCTAAAACACCGTGTGCCAAGAACCGGGTTAAACACCTCGTGTTATGGGGGGGAAAGGGGGAGGAGTCCGAGAGGGCAGTGACATCATCATCAACAACATGCATTTATCTAGCACCTAGTAGTAAGCCGTCCGAAGGCACTTACTTCACACAAGGGATTGTCAAACAGAATTTGACACCAAGCCACGTGAGGAGATATTGGGACGAATGGGCAGAAGTTTGGTCAAGGAGGTTGCGGGTCTTGAGGTGTTAAAGGACGAAAGACAGGTTGAGAGAGGGAATCTCAGCACTTAGAACTTGCGCAGCCGACCACCACTTTATTTTCCCATTGTGCAGCTCCAGCACTAACCCTTGACTGAAGGCACAAGATGCCCTGGTGCAACTTAGGTTGCACTGTGAGTGGCCCACTGTCGGACTGCAAGCTCCCTTCTGACTTTGGTTGTGTTGGGTAAGGTCTTGTAACTGACCTGTCACCTGTACGATTAGATCTGAGGATCACTTTGGACTGCAGTGTATAGATATGGAGTTGCGTGGGGAGGTCAATTTCAGCTGATGAAAGGAGTTGATAGGGTAAATGGAGAGAAATTGGTTCGTCTGGGGGGCCAAAACAAGGGGGCATAATGATGGAATGAGAGCGAGGTCATTCAGGGATGATATCAGGAAGCACTCGCGCAAGAGTTACTGGAAACTCTTGTGTGTTTCACAGCTTTCCTCAAAAAAGCTGTCCAGGGTAGAGGGGGGCACGGGATTGAGAATTCCAGAATTGAGACTGATAGTTTTCGTTAGCCGGAGTGTTATGGAATACTGGATGCGAGGCGGGACGATCGGGTTAAAGCACAGATCAGTGACAGACTCACTAAATGGTGGAACAGGTTCGAGGGACTGAATGGCCTCCTCCTGTTCCTCTGAAAGGGACCCTGGGGCCATTGTGTAAAAGCTGTCCTTTTCCTTCCCTCAGATCCTTATGAGTGTGAACGCCCAGAGGTCGCTGCCCTCACTTCCTCCCAGGCTGAAGAGGTTGGACTTCGATGATGCCGACGACCCTGACCTTCCCAAATGTAAGCGTGCCCGTCTGAGCCAGCTCTCCATACCTGCCTTAGCTCCATGCCTCGGATCGGCATCCCCAACGCCCTCCTCCTCTGATGACGACAACAGCGTGTCCCGCATCGGGCCCTACCTCCTGCTCAACCCCACAGAGGCGAACAACTGTTACAGAGCCATCCACACGCACACGGAACAGGAATATATCTGCAAGGTACGCTTATTAATGTTGGTGAGGGGAGGGGTTGCTGGGTAACTGACGGTATTTTTCCCACCCTGCTCCAAGAACCGAATGGGGACTCGATTCCATTCCTGGCCTTCGTGTCCCGGGCCATAGGAGGATAGGACACTTGGCCTCAGGACCCCTGGGCGCACAAGGGGAAAATTTCCAGGGGAGGATGTGAAAGCCTCAACTGTGTTCACTTCTTTCTCCTGAATCCAACCCACCCTTTCAGCACAGCTTCCAACCACGAACCACAGCACAATTACCGATTTTTGAGTATTTCTTGTGAATGGTAATTTCCTGTGAACCCCGTGGTGTAACAGATTAAACAAATCCCCTGTCATCACTCGTCTCTTTGTATTGGTTATAATTCTCCGCCTTTCAATAAAAGCACCCGTGCCACACACCACGACTTTCTCCGTGCCCCTCCAGTCACCCTTTTTTTCCCCAAGTTCTTCCCATTCCGGGAGAACAGAGAGATTATTTTTCTCCGCGCTCGATATACCCGGCAGCAAAGATCACCATCTTTCACATGTACCATGTGCGTGAATTGGCACGGGACTGTGTTTCTGTACAGGAGCTGGCGTTTCGCAATTAGTTTCCCAAACAAACCGGGTTGTCATTTCCACATCTGTGGGGTTTCGGTGCCAGGCTGTTAGTTTTTGCCGCTCTGGGATGTGGGCGTCGGTGGGCGGGGCCAGCACTTGTTGCCCATCCCTAACTCCCCTTGCACTGAGTGGCTCGCTCGTCCTTAAGAGTCAACCACATTGAAGTCACACCCAGACCCTGGCCCAGTCAGGACGGCAGACTTCCTTCCCGAACTGAACCAGATGGGCCTTCACAACAATTGGTGATGGTTTTAATGGTCACCGTTACGGAGAATGGTGAAACATTCGGACTCCGATCAGCTGCTGTGGTGGGATCTGAACCCACGATCCCAGAGCTTGGGCCTGCTCCGGGGCTCTAGCCCAGTGACATTGCCGCTGTGCCACCATCTTCCCCCTGCCCGATGCGGGATGTAGCTTAACCACATTGAGTGCTGGTGCGTGTGTGTCTTGAAGTGAGTTTTTCGCGTGGGGTGGCATCATTGGTGACCATGCCCTCAGCTACCTGGGCCCTAAGCTCTAGAATTCCCTCTCTGAACCCCCCCGTCTTTAAGATGCTCCTTTTAAAATGGTGTTTTTTGACCGTACTGATGGCTCACTTGTTCTGAAATCTCTTGCGTTGCAGGTGTTTGCGATGAAACGCTACAGTGAGGTGATTGCGCCCTACGCCCGCCTCCCCCCTCACCCACACGTGGGACAGATGGCCGAGGTGATCGCCGGAGACCGCAAGGCCTACGTGCTTTTCCAGCGTGGCCACGGTGACATGCACTCGTATGTGCGGACGTGTAAACGGCTCCGCGAGGAGGAGGCTGCCACGTTGTTCAGGCAGATGGCGCAAGCCGTGGCGCACTGCCACGAGCATGGCATCGTGCTCCGCGACCTCAAGCTGAGGAAATTCGTGTTCACCAACAGACAGAGGTGAGTGTTGACGTGGGGGTGGAGGAATGGGGGGGGGGCGGGGGTTAAGGGGGATTAACCCTGGTATCCCAACCAATGTTCATCCCTTGGCCAACATCACCTCCAAAAGGATTATCTGTTTTTATTCATTCGGCGGTATGTGGGATCTTGCTATGTAACTAGAAGTCATTTCAAAAGAGAGTCTGGGCAGGTCGGAGGCCTGTTTCCCCTCGTTGTTATTAACGCCCGAGGTGACACGATAACCGTGCAGCCTGTCTTGGCCCAGTGCGGAGGGAGGGATTAAATGGGGGTTGGGAGTGGGAAGAGTTAACAATCCCGCACATTGGGCAGAAAGGAAGGTTGGAGTGATCACCGTGTGTGTAATGGAATCAGCGTGCTGCTCTGGTCACCCCTCTGAATCAATGCACCCAGCAGAGATATACTGCACAGAATCCTGGGCCATCCCATGAAAGATGGCGGGCGGGACTATCCCTCCTGCCACACCCGTTTTTCTGGTGCCCCCCCCCCCCCATTCGGCATTCTCCGTCCAGGCAGCCGGCCAAAGAGGTTTCCCATTGTGGGCACCCCCACACCGTCAGGAAATCCATGGGCGCGAGTGCGCTGTCCGTGAAACAGAGAATCCAGCGAGGCATCTCTGACAGTGCGGCACTCCCTCAGTACTGACCCTCTGACAGTGTGGCACTCCCTCAGTACTGACCCTCCGACAGTGCAGCTCTCCCTCAGTACTGACCCTTTGACAGTGCGGCACTCCCTCAGTACTGACCCTCTGACAGTGCGGCACTCCCTCAGTACTGACCCTCTGACAGTGCGGCACTCCCTCAGTACTGACCCTCTGACAGTGCGGCACTCCCTCAGTGCTGACCCTCTGACAGTGTAGCACTCCCTCAGTACTGACCCTCTGACAGTGCAGCACTCCCTCAGTACTGACATTCAGACAGTGCGGCACTCCCTCAGCACTGACCCTCTGACAGTGCAGCACTCCCTCAGTGCTGACCCTCTGACAGTGTAGCACTCCCTCAGTACTGACCCTCTGACAGTGCAGCGCTCCCTCAGTACTGACCCTCTGACAGTGCAGCACTCCCTCAGCACTGACCCTCTGACAGTGCAGCACTCCCTCAGCACTGACCCTCTGACAGTGCAGCACTCCCTCAGTACTGACCCTCTGACAGTGCAGCGCTCCCTCAGTACTGACCCTCTGACAGTGCGGCACTCCCTCAGTGCTGACCCTCTGACAGTGTAGCACTCCCTCAGTACTGACCCTCTGACAGTGCAGCGCTTCCTCAGTACTGACCCTCTGACAGTGCGGCACTCCCTCAGCACTGACCTTCTGACAGTGCGACACTCCCTCAGCACTGACCCTCTGACAGTGCAGCGCTCCCTCAGTACTGACCCTCTGACAGTGCAGCGCTCCCTCAGTACTGACCTTCTGACAGTGCGGCACTCCCTCAGCACTGACCTTCTGACAGTGCGGCACTCCCTCAACACTGACCCTCTGACAGTGCGGCACTCCCTCAGCACTGACCCTCTGACTGTGCGGCACTCCCTCAGTATTGTCCCTCTGACAGTGCGGCACTCCCTCAGCACTGACCCTCTGACAGTGCAGCGCTCCGTCAGTACAGTCCCTCTGACAGTGCAGCGCTCCCTCAGTACGGACCCTCTGACAGTGCAGCACTCCCTCAGTACTGACCCTCTGACAGTGCAGCACTCCCTCAGTACTGACCCTCTGACAGTGCAGCACTCCCTCAGTACTGACCCTCTGACAGTGCAGCACTCCCTCAGTACTGACCCTCTGACAGTGCAGCACTCCCTCAGTACTGACCCTCTGACAGTGCAGCACTCCCTTAGTAGTGACCCTCTGACAGTGCAGCACTCCCTCAGTACTGACCCTCTGACAGTGCAGCGCTCCGTCAGTACAGTCCCTCTGACAGTGCAGCGCTCCTTCAGTACGGACCCTCTGACAGTGCAGCACTCCCTCAGTACTGACCCTCTGACAGTGCAGCACTCCCTCAGTACTGACCCTCTGACAGTGCAGCACTCCCTTAGTAGTGACCCTCTGACAGTGCAGCACTCCCTCAGTACTGACCCTCTGACAGTGCAGCACTCCCTCAGTACTGACCCTCTGACAGTGCAGCACTCCCTCAGTACTGACCCTCTGACAGTGCAGCACTCCCTCAGTACTGACCCTCCCACAGTGCGGTGCTCCCTCAGTGCTGACCCTCTGACAGTGCGGCGCTCCCTCAATACTGACCCTCTGACAGTGCGGCACTCCCTCAGTACTGACCCTCTGACAGTGCAGCACTCCCTCAGTACTGACCCTCTGACAGTGCGGTGCTCCCTCAGTGCTGACCCTCTGACGGTGCGGTGCTCCCTCAGTACTGACCCTCTGACAGTGCAGCACTCCCTCAGTACTGACCCTCTGACAGTGCAGCACTCCCTCAGTACTGACCCTCTGACAGTGCAGTTCTCTCTCAGCACTGACCCTCTGACAGTGCGGCACTCCCTCAGTACTGACCCTCTGACAGTGCAGCACTCCCTCAGCACTGACCCTCTGACAGTGCAGCACTCCCTCAGTACTGACCCTCCCACAGTGCGGTGCTCCCTCAGTGCTGACCCTCTGACAGTGCGGTGCTCCCTCAGTACTGACCCTCTGACAGTGCAGCACTCCCTCAGTACTGACCCTCTGACAGTGCAGCACTCCCTCAGTACTGACCCTCTGACAGTGCGGCACTCCCTCAGTACTGACCCTCTGACAGTGCAGCACTCCCTCGGTACTGACCCTCTGACAGTGCAGCACTCCCTCAGTGCTGACCCTCTGACAGTGCGGTGCTCCCTCAGTGCTAACCCTCTGACAGTGCGGTGCTCCCTCAGTGCTGTCCATCTGACAGTGCAGCACTCCCTCAGTACTGACCCTCCCACAGTGCGGTGCTCCCTCAGTACTGACCCTCCCACAGTGCGGTGCTCCCTCAGTGCTGACCCTCTGACAGTGCGGTGCTCCCTCAGTACTGCATTGGGAGTGTCTGCCTGAATTCTGTGCCCAAATTTTTAAAAATTCATTTTATAGGACGCTCCTAACTGCCCTCCATTTCAGAGGCTCTTTAAGAGTCAACCACATTGCAGGTCTGGAATCACATGTAGGCCAGACCAGGTGAGGATGGCAGATTCCCTTCCCTGAAGGACATGAGTGAACCAGATGGGTTTTTACGACAATGGTTTCACGGTCTTTATTATACTTTTAATTCCAGATTCTTGTTGAATTCAAATTTCACCATCTGCCCTGATGGGCCCCCAGATCTTGCTCTGGGTCTCTGGATTGCTAGCCCAGTGACAATACCACTGCCCCATTGCCTTCCCCCCCCCCCCCCAACTCTGGGCTGTGGGGCGTGGACCCCAAAATATCTGACTCCATGAGAGTAGCACCGACCGAGTCACAGAAAAGCGTCAGCTTCTGATGGAAAGAAGTTAAAAGGAAACATTCAGTCCAACCAGCTCCTGCTGATGATTACCCTCCAGACCGAAGCACATTTACCCACCCTGTTTCCCCTGTCCGATCCGATCTGCAATATTGATCTGTTCTCTCCCTCAGTCAGTCACTCAGGAACTGAATTCCACAACATCCCCGTCAAGACGTTTCTCAAACCTAATCTTTGATTCTACGTACAAGCTGTCTCGAGCAGCCTGCACACCCACACTGGTCTCTCTGATCTGTATCATAGAATCCCGACGGCGCAAAAGCAGACCATTCGGGCCCATCGAGTATCCGCCGACCCTTCGAAAGAGCACCCGACCTCGGCCAGGTCTCCCCTCCGAGCCCCGTAGCCCCATCCAACCGTTGGTCACTCGGGGGGCAATTTAGCACGGCCAAATCCACCTCACCTGCACATCTTTGGACCGTGGGAGGAAGCCGGAGCCCCCGGAGGAAACCCACGCAGACACGGGGAGAACGTGCAGACTCCGCACAGATAGTCACCCGAGGCCAGAATTGAACCCATGTCCCTGGAACTGTGAGGCAGCAGTGCTAACCGCTGTGCCACCCAGTTCCTTTTAAGAAACATTCTGTCAATTGCGACAACTTTTTTCATGCCTTTCTGTCAGTTTTAAGAAAAATTAAACAAGGTAATTTGCGACACGAGAAAAGCCCTGACCATACCTCGTTACTGTCCAGCTCGCATTTGGAGCAGACTTAAACTGAAGTTTGAAAACACATATTATTCTAAATAATGTTTTCTTTTCTTTTCAGAAACAAATTGAAGCTTGAAAATCTGGACGACGCCTGTGTCCTGAAGAGTGAGGATGACTCCTTAATGGACAAGCACGGCTGCCCGGCCTACGTGGGGCCCGAGATCCTCACCACCAAACTCTCGTACTCGGGGAAAGCTGCAGATGTCTGGAGCCTGGGAGTTGTCCTTTACACCATGCTCGTGGGCCGTTACCCTTTCCAGGATACCGAGCCGGCTGCCCTCTTCAGTAAGATTCGGCGCGGGTTCTACACCGTCCCGGACAACATTTCCGCCAAAGCCAAGTGCCTTATCCGGTGCATCCTGCGGCGGAACCCGTCGGAGAGATTAACAGCCAGTGAGATCCTGGACCATCCCTGGTTCACGTCCAACTTCAACGTGACCTTCAACAGCATCGCAGGACCAGTGACCGACCAGCTGGTCCCCGATGGTTACAGGGAGGACACAGACCCAGATTTGTAGACAGTCTCACAGTTTATAAAAAGAAAATGTATTTTGGATCGGTAAAGGGTCACATTGTATGCCTTCTCCTGTGAAGCGGACCGCGACATTTGTACTTCTGCACCCTCCCTCGACGAGGTGGTTTGAGGTGGAAGCCTTTGAGACCAGGGTGCCAGAGATTGTTCCCAGAAAACAGGCTCCGAGGTTTCCTGGCTGGAGATAGTGTCTCCGGCCTCGAGGGGGCCGGGGTGTGTGAATGTGTACTCCTCTTGTCATTGAGTGTTTACGATGGGATGGTGCGTCTTTGGACAGTGGGATAGTCAACCCAGTCTGGGGAAACCCCTGTCGCTCCGCCCCTTCTTCACGATCGGCCTTACAAACACCTCTGAAGTGCACACTGGACTCTTCCCATAAACAATGGATGGGAACTTCTCGCCCGCCTATTTGCAGGTGGAAGTTGGTGACCGTGATAACAGTAAAACCAGAATTACCTCTGACCTGAGAGACTGGGAGGGGACAGGGGGGGTGGAGAGCATTAGAGGCCTGTTCAGCGATGCCAGAAACCCAGAGACTTCTATTCCAGCGCTGTCGGCCTTGTGACGGGGCTGTAACGATAATCCTGCGCTGATGGTCGGCTGATCCTTTTTGGGCCCCTTTCTCATGGCTGATCATTCCGCGAAACCGGGTTTGCCAATTGGGGTATTGTTGGGGAGGCGGATAATCTGCTTGGCAACAATCTGGTGGTGATTTGCTCCACGTTGGGCAGAATTAAAAGCCAACCCTGCCTCTGCACGATAAGCCTCGCCTTTATGCAGAGATTGCGAAGAAACTCCAGACCTTGGTGAATGTGTCACTTGGATCAGAAGCTCCGAACCCAAGCCCCATCATTGTTCCCAACTGAAGGATTGTGGTTTGTTTCTTCATGGTGCTTTTGAGGAATGCACTCGTCAGCAATGGATCTGGACTGAACTGAATATTTCCCCATCGCCTTCTTCCCCTGAAAGAGTATTAATCTAGAACTGACTATTGCAGTGTAAATTCAGGCTGTGCAGCGTGACAACTCTCTTGACAAAGAGATTGTTAGTCAAGGACCCTGGTGTGTAATACTTGATTACCATTAATGCCTCTTCAGTGTTTACAGAGGGAACAAATGGATTCTATCGTTACTGACTGACTTGTAGTGGGGGGTGGGATGGGACAGCGTGATACTTGGCACTACGAGGATTGGATTTCCAACTCCGCACGGTTATCCGGTCAAACATGGTGCATACGAGTTGTCCCTAAAGCCGGTGCATGTGTTTTAACCTGACAGTGTTAGACTGCACCCTCTCGGCGTTTAAAAATACATTGTGCAGGAAGAGTGGTATGCTGCCTATGTGCCCCTTGTACCTGCGGACAACATGGGAGCCACAACTTGGGTGGCATGTGACTCATTAGCGGGAAGCATTGAGGCCGCCCAGTTGATGTGTGGCCGCTCTGTGTGCCCTGTGCTCCTGAGGGATCAGTGTGTTCATTCTAAATTGCCAAATAAAACATGGACAATTCTTGTTGTTGGTGAAGTTTTGCCAGGACCTGCAGTTGACCATTCTCCCAGTAATGACTGACTGTGGCCAGCTTGACCGTTCAATAACCACCTGTCGCTGTGCCTGATAGCGAATCCTGTTTCCCACTAAGCCTGTACTGGAACACCGCTAAAGTGCACAAAACTAACAGCACTGGCTGAGTTGTTGGTCTGCCCTGCAGCAGTTGCTCGATCTCTTGTTGTTTTGTGCAGGACTGTATGACCGAGAACGACAAGTTGATGTAAATAAGTTTGATAAAGCTACCAACACTACATCCGAGTTATTGAGCGTGCGTACTGATTGTATATTTGTTGATTTCAATTAAAAGCAATTGTATTTTTTGTTCAGTGTTAATTTTTGAGTTGCACGTTGAACCTTTCACATTGCGGGGGGGGGGGGGTGTCACCAGTGAGTGGGTGCTAGTTCGGTTCTTTCGTCATTTAAGAGCTCGAGTACGTTTCCCTCAATCTGATCACCGTTCATGCATTAACCTCTCCTGCTCACATTGGGAAGGCTCCTCGCCCACAACACTGAGAGAGGTGCATCTTTGAATTGGTGAGACAGCTAAAATGGGAAGTGGAGGATTGGCCTGTCCATTTAAGGGCAAGGCCAATCTAACCCAGACAAATCCTCCATTCGCTTAAATAAATAAAATCGAGCCAGTTATCGTTCCATCAGCCTACCCTCAATCATCAACAAACTGCTGGAGAGTATATCACAGACAGTGCTATCAAATGTTGATTCCTCACCAATAACCTGTTCACTGACGCTCAGTTGACCGTCTGCTCGGACTACTTAGCTTCAGGCCTCTCTGCAGCTTTGACCCAAACACGGACAAGGGAGCAGAGTTCCAGAGGTGGGACTTGACAGCCTGGCAGAATGTGACCACATGTGGCTTCAAGGAACTCTCGTAAAATTGAGGGGGGAAACTCCCAGCTGGGTGCAGTCAGACCTAGCACAAAGATAGATGATTGGAGTTGTTTGAGGCCAATCATCAGATCGGACATCACTGCAGGAGTTCCTCGGGGTCGTGTCAGATACTTCATCAATGATCTACCTCCGGCATAAGGTCAGAAGTGGGGATGTTTGCTGACGATCTGTTCAGTGCCACCATCATCTTCCGGGTACGACTCCCACCCAGCGGCGAGTTCTCCCCCTGATTCCCATTGACTCCAGTTTCGCTCGGGCTCCTTGATGCCATACTCTTGTTAAATGCTGGCTTGATGTCAAGGGCAGTCACTCTCACCTTGCCTCTGGAGTTCATCGCTCTGGTCCACGTTTGCAGTAATGAGTTCAGAAGCCAGGTGGCAGCAGTGCGGGAGTACCTGCACCACAGGCACTGCCGCGGTTCTAGAAGATAGGCTCACCACCACCTTCTCAAGGGCAATTAGGGATGGGAAATAAATGCTGGCCTAGCCAATGACACCTGCAGCCCATAACAAATAAAAAGTGTTCCCCACGCAACCCTGACCATAGAGTCCCTACCATGCAGAAGGAGGCCATTCAGCCCATCAAGTCTGCACTGACCCTCCGAAAGAGCACCCTCCCCAGTCCACCCCGCCCTATCCCCGTAACCTAATCTGCACATCCTTGGACACAAGGGACAATTTAGCATAGCCAATCCACCTAACCTGCACAGCTTTGGGCTGTGGGAGGAAATCGGAGCAGCCGGAGGAAACCCACGCAGACAATGGGAGAACATGCAAACTCCACACAGACAGTCACCCAAATGGAAGCAGATCGGGGAACAATTTGAACTGAATTGCCCTCCAGGATACCGGCTGTTGTAGGTTTGTCTTTCTTGCTTACCATCCATCACCTGACCTTTTATTCTCCTTGGTTCGGCATCAGATCTTGTTTGTCAAGCTCCTGCGCAGCATCCTGGGATGTTTTACTGCTACTGTGCCGGAAAGGTATAAATGCAAGTTGGCTGCAGATTGATCCAGGGTGAGAAGATTCAATTCACGTCAGTGGATATTGCAGCTTGCTATCACTGCCAGATAGCATCAAAGCGACACGGTAGCCTTGTGGATAGCACAATTGCTTCACAGCTGGAGGGTCCCAGGTTCGATTCCCCGCTGGGTCACTGTCTGTGCGGAGTCTGCACGTTCTCCCCGTGTCTGCGTGGGTTTCCTCCGGATGCTCCGGTTTCCTCCCACAGTCCAAAGACGAGCAGGTTAGGTGGATTGGCCGTGATAAATTACCCTGAGTGTCCAAAATTGCCCTTCGTGTTGGGTGGGGTTATGGGGATAGGGTGGAGGTGTTGACCTTGGGTAGGGTGCTCTTTCCAAGAGCCGGTGCAGACTCGATGGGCCGAATGGCCTCCTTCTGCACTGTAAATTCTATGATAATCTATGACAGGTCAAACCTCTGAACTTAGAAAGTCACAGAATATTAAAGCGCTATTGGGGGCCCACCCTGTCTTTGTTAATCCTTTACCTTCATGCAAATGGCATTGTACCTTTAGCCTCAAAGAATAATACAGGGCAGGAACAGGCCCTTCGGCCCTCCAAGCCTGTACTGGTCATGATACCACCCTTGGCCAAAATTCTAAAGAACAAACCCGCCTTGCTGTTTTTGGAACTTGCTGCATTTGCACATTAGTTTCCCATTAAACTCCACACAGGGAGTACAGTAAGAGCTTAAATACTTTTATAACGAAGTGACAATTGTTCATGCATCAACCTCTCCTGCTCAGGGAACGCTTTGAAGAGTTCAATTTCACATCTGCAAGCTCCTCCTCTATTTCTTTCTCGATCCTTAAATCTCCCGGTCAAAGATACAGATAGGCACCCCACCGCGATGACATTCAGCTGACAATTGTAGCGTGAGCCAGTGGACGTGATGCATTGCAACACCACCACCTCCTGGCCATGTGCTGTAGTGCGGAGGCAGGTTTTAAAAAAAAAATTATTCACGGGATGTCACCCCTTGACCTAAGTGGCTTGGCTGGGCCACTTCGGAGGGAGGGAGAGTCGATCGCACTGCTGCGGATCTGGAGTCACATGTAGGCCAGACCGGGTAAGGCTGGCAGACTTCCTTCCCCAAAAGGGGCAGTAGTGAACCAGGTGGGTTTCTGCAACAATTGACAATGGTTTTGCCGACTAGCTATTAATTCCAGATTTTATTCATTGGATTTAAATTCCACCAGCTGCCGTGATGGGATTTGAACCCGTGCCCCCAGAGCATTAGCCTGGGCCTCTGGGTTACTCGTCCAGTATGTTACATTCTACCACTGCCTCCCTCCCTCCTCCCCAATCATCAACTGCACACAGAGAATGGACAGCTGGTTGGGATTTTGTGGTGAATCATACGGGTTTTTGAACAGATCAGATAGCTTCACATTTAATGTCAGTGGAATCTTCTTTTAATCAAGCAACTAGTCATCGTGCACTGAGCTGACTGACCCCCACCCCCCTGCCCCTCCCCCTTAGTAAGGTAAACTGCTTCGTTCCACTACCCCATCAAACCAAGAACAAGGATGGCGCAACAGCAACTTGCATTTATATAGAACCTTTAACGCAATAGGGGTGGGCAATGAATGCCGGCCTAGCCAGCAAAGCCACATCCCGTAAATGATGACAAAATAAAGGTGCGTTAGGCCAGGGGATCGAAAAAGGCAGGTCTCCGCAAGTGTCTTAAAGCAAAGCGGTCGTGGGAGCTTATTCCAGAGTTTAGGGGCAGGACAGGGGAGTGCATGGCCATTGACGGTGAACCAATTATAACAGGAGATGGGGAAAAAGCCTCGAATGAGTGGAGCACAAAGATCCCCAGAGGGTTGTGGGGTTTGAGGGGTTTACCGAGATGTCGGGGGGGGGGGGGGTGGGGGGGGCATGGAGTATCTGAAAACAAGGGTGAGAATCTTAAAGCTGAGTTTTTCATTTTATAACTAGTCCTATTTCGGTGTTTCATTGGTAGGAATTAGTTACCAGAATTCTGCCCGTTCCACAATGGATTTGTGCCTCAGAGTTATACACTTCATTAGTAAGACACTAAATGGCCATGTGTGAGGTGATGAGCTAGGGAGTGACTGCCATCGATTACCTCCGCTGTAGTTGCTTAAATACGAGTGAAATCTGGGGCAAAGGCAGGTCGCAGGATTTCAATGCATCAAAAAGTCAGGTGAAGTTAGCTTAAATGAGCTCACTGAACTCCATTAAAGAATGAACCGGGAAATCATAGAATGTACAGTGCAGAAGGAGGCCGTTTAGCTCATCGAGCCTGCACCGGACCTTGGAAAGAGCACCCTACCCAAGCCCACACCTCCACCCTAGCCCCGTAACCCAGTAACCCCACTTAACCTTTTTGGACACTAAGGGACAATTTATCATGGCCAATCCACCTAACCTGAACATCTTTGGACTGTGGGAGGAAACCGGAGCACCCGGAGGAAACCCACGCACACACGGGGAGGACGTGCTGACTCCGCACAGACAGTGACCCAAGCCGGAATCGAACCTGGGACCCTGGAGCTGTGAAGCAACAGTGCTAACCACTATGCTACCGTGCTGCCCACATCCGTGGACATCACGATACTCAACAATGCTGGAGCCCAGCCCGTGAATGTAAAAGGCAAGCTTGCAAAAGCCTTCAGCCGTGTGGACGATCCATGTCAAACCGCTCCTCATCCCCCGAGGTCCTCATTATCACAGATGTCAGTCTTCAACCAATTCATTTCACTCTGCATGATGTCAAGAAATGGCTGGAAGCACTGGGCACAGCAAAGGTTATGCATGGGCCCTGAGAACGCCCTGGCGGTGGAGCTAAATGTTCCAGAGCTAGCCGTGAACCTAACTAAGCTGTTCCAATACGGCTGCGACACTGACATCTGCATAACAAAATGGTATTCTAACCACAGAGAAGTAGGAAAAACCCACCCCAAATAATGATCACCCTATCAGCCGACTTCCGAACGTCTGTAGTCATTAACAGCTTTCACAATTGCCAGCTCCGGCAATAAGGTGCCAAGGCTGCAACTGGCACTATCCACGGGATGCACTATGGCCACTCACTGAGGCTGCTTTGCCACTCCTTCCAAACTTGCAACCTCTACCACCGGGTAGACCGAGGTCAACAGGTGCCAGAGAACACCATCACCTCCAAGTCGCACAAGGGATAATAATATAGTAATAATATTTGTGGGCAGCACGGTGGCACAAGTGGATAACACTGTGGCTTCACAGCGCCAGGGTCCCAGGTTCGATTCCCGGCTGGGTCACTGTCTGTGCGGAGTCTGCACGTTCTCCCCGTGTCTGCGTGGGTTTCCTCCGGGTGCTCCGGTTTCCTCCCACAGTCCAAAGATGTGCAGGTTAGGTGGATTGGCCATGATAAATTGCCCCTTAGTGACCAAAAAGGTTAGGAGGGGTTATTGGGTTACGGGGATAGGGTGGAAGTGAGGGCTTAAGTGGGTCGGTGCAGACTCGGTGGGCCGAATGGCCTCCTTCTGCACTGTATGTTCTATGTTCTAGTAATAGCTTATCGGCACCAGTAGGCTTTAATGAAGTTACTGTGAAAAGCCCCTAGCGCCACATTCCGAGGAGGCTGGTACAGGAATTGAACCCGCGCTGTTGGCCTTGTTCAGCATTACAAGCCAGCTGTTTAGCCCACTGTGCTAAACCAGCCTTAGGCAATAAATGACAGCCTTACAAGCTAAACTCAAATATTTAAAATGTGAATCCGATAACAAATGGAGATGTAGTTCGAGGAAAGCTAAGCAGTAGTTTGAAAAGCTAACCTCAAGATGCAGAAAAACAAGAGAGAGGATTTTCAGACTAACTGGGTTCTAGTTTAGACCCTACAATGTGAAATGGATATCCTTTACTTCAGATTGATCTCTCCATCAATGTATAAGTGTGCCGACTGTGGAATGGAGGTATAAGCAGCTGAATATTTGACAAGCAGTACAAAACAGGAACTGCCAAAGGTTTAAGAGGCATATTAAAGGACCTTTAAAATCAGTTTTCTTTATCGCCAAGTTAATAATCGGGCCTATTTTTCTTTTGGTGGATTGGGGGGAGGTGAGAGATTTTTTTCAGCCTTAATATAAAAATCTGAAGAAACTGGAGGTGGGGGAGGGAATGAAATCATCCCCCAAAACCTGTGAATTTAGTGAGATCAGTTTTTATTTTCAACACACCCAGAAAACAAGACAGAGGCTTTGACAACTCGCGATTGTTTAAATAGTTCACCCATTACCTCTATCGGGGGCTGGTTTAGCACAGGGCTAAATAGCTGGCTTTGAAAGCAGACCAAGGCAGGCCAGCAGCACGGTTCAATTCCCGTACAAGCCTCCCCGAACAGGCGCCGGAATGTGGCGACAAGGGGCTTGTCACAGTAACTTCATTTGAAGCCAACTTGTGGCAATAAGCGATTTTCATTTCAGATTTCTATGATCTGGGATGGCAGTTCTGAGACTGATACAATAGGTTTCCATGATCGCAAAACACCCTCAAGCTCTTTTAGCAGCAGCATCGCTGTTGCAATATCTATGATTGGACTCTGTGCTGTTAAATGTCAACTGTTAAAATTACTGTTCAAAGTAGCCAGTGCCCCAATGTGACAAATACAGATTTGTTGATGTTGAATTTTAATTTTGTAGTATGTGCTCTGAATAGTATAAACTCTCCGTGTTTCTCCATTTTGTTATTATCGATGCCTTTCAATGTCCATCCAGACATTAGACAGGTGAAGCACACATATTTAGACCTGATTTTTGGCTAAGAGAAAAATCAAGTTTGGGGGAAATGTTGAGCTCTGATTTCTAGTTTCCAACTGATTCACCGCTGGAGAGCGATCATTGACAGTTTGTATGACCATGCGAATCCGGAGCAGGAGTTGTCCATTCAGATCATGGGCGGGATTCTGCGGGAATCGACAGGGCGTGCAACTCCGGCGGGAAGGAGTGGCATAAACCACTCCGGCGTCGGGCCGCCCCGAAAGTGCGGAATCCTCCGCACCTTCAGGGGCTAGGCCGGCGCTGGGGTGGTTTGCGCCCCGCTGGCTGGCGGGGAAGGGGCTTGGCGCCACGCCAACCGGCGCCGAAGGGCGTCCGCCGGCTGGCACGAGTTGGCGCATGTGCGGGAGCACCAGCATGCGCTGGTGTCATCTCCGCACCGGCCATGGCGGAGGTCCACAGCAGCCGACGCGGAGGAATAGAGTGCGCCCACGGCACAGGCCCGCCCGCAGATCGGTGGGCTCCGTTCGCGGGCCAGGCCACCGTGGGGGCACCCCCCCGGGGCCAGATCCCCCCCCGCGCACCCCCGAGGACCCCGGAGGCCACCCGCGGAGCCAGGCCCCGTCGGTAAGTACCTACCTTAATTTACGCTGACGGGACGGGCCGAAAACGGGCGGCCGCTCGGCCCATCGGGGGCTGGAGAATTCGGACGGCCCCGGGACCCATTGCGTCACGCCGGTCCTCGCCATCCTCCGAGGCGGGGGTATTTTGGGGGGACCGGAGAATTTGGCGGCCGGCGGGGGCGGGATTCACGCCGACCCCCGGCGATTTTCCGACCCGGCGGGGAGTCGGAGAATCCCGCCCCATGTTTGTGGTCTCAATTTCACTTGCCTTTCCCCTCCCCTTGTCAGTCAAGAAATTTATCTAAAACCACTCACTGACTCAGCTTCCACTGCTCTCTGTGGAAGGGAATTCCACAAAGACACCCTTCCACAGAAACAGATTTCTCCTCATTTCTGTCTTCAACGGGAGAGCGCAGACACGATTTAACGGAAACATTTCCAAGTGCCGCCCCGGCCGTGATTGACAGGGTGTTTCCCGACGGCCGCGTTGGCGAGATCACGGCTCTTATTTAACGGCACTTAGTGCCGGAAATGAGCCCCCACGAGCTTCTTGCCATCACTGTCTGTCTCGCCGTCTGATTTGCCAAACCCGCCCCTCAGTAACTCTCCGCGAACAAGGGGCAGCTGCTTTTAAACGCTCCCTCGCCACTCACTCGGAGTCAACCACCACACAAGCATGGCAGCGCGCGGACCTGCTCCTCGGTTTGGCGATGCCGACCTCGTCAGGCTTCTGGATGCGGTGGATGTGAGCCGGGAAGGATGGATTGTCCCAGAGCGGGGGCTGCGGTGGGGTGCGCCGGGGGGAGGGGAGGGTGGCACCGGGGCGGGGGGGGGGGGGGGGGAACCAGCTGGTGCCAGGTCCATGAGGGAGACTGTTTCTTGGCGGCCGTCGGGGTACGCTACGTGGGCGTACTGCGGGTTGGCGTGAAGTAGCTGTACCCTCTCAACCAACAGGTCCGCCTTGTGGAGTCGAACATGTCTACGGAGGAGAACGGGTCCTGGGGCTGCCAGCCATGTCGGGAGCGAAACCCCGGAGGTGGACTTCCTGGGGAATGCAAAGAGACGTTCCTGGGGGGTTTCCTTAGTCACGGTGCACAGGAGCGTATGGAATGAAGTGCGTCGGGGAGGACCTCCTGCCAGCGGGAGGCCGGGAGATTTCTGAACCATAGGGCCAGGTGGACGGCCCTCCAGACCGTCCCATTCTCCCTCACCAACTGCCCGTTTCCCCAGGGGTTGTAGCTGGTCGTCCTGCTCGAGGCAATGCCCCTGTTGAGCAGGTACTGGCGCTGCTCATCGCTCATAAATGAGGATCACCGGTCGCTGTGGACGTAGGCGGGGAAACCGAACAGAGCGAAGATGGTGTTGAGGGCTTTGATGACGGTGGCAGACGTCATGTTGGGGCATGGGACGGCGAAGGGGAATCGGGAATATTCATCGACCACACTGAGAAGGTACGTGTTGCGGTCGGTGGAGGGGAGGGGCCCTTTGAAGTCCACGCTGAGGCGTGCAAAGGGGCGGGAGGCCTTGACCAGGCGCGCACGGTCTGGCCGGTAGAAGTGCGGTTTACACTCCGCGCAGACCTGGCAGTCTCTGGTGATCGCCCTGACTTCCTCGATGGAGTAGGGCAGATTGCGGGCCTTAATGAAGTGATAAAAACGCGTGACTCCCGGGTGACAGAGGTTGTCGTGCAGGGTCCAGAGTCGGTCCACTTGTGCGCTGGCACATGTACCTCGGGATAGGACATCGGGGGGCTCGTTGAGCTTACCGGGCGATTCAAAATCTCATAGTTGTAGGTGGAGAGCTTGATCCTCCACCTCAAGATTTTATCGTTTTTGATCTTGCCCCGCTGTGTGTTATTAAACATGTAGGCAACCGACCGTTGGTCAGTGAGGAGAGTGAATCTCCTGCCGGCCAGGTAATGCCTCCAGTGCCGCACAGCTTCAACGATAGCTTGGGCCTCTTTTTCGACGGAGGAGTGCCGAATTTCGGAGACATGGAGGGTGCGGGAAAAGAATGCCACGGACCTGCCTGCCTGGTTGAGAGTGGCGGCCAGAGCGACGTCTGATGCATCGCTCTCGACTTGGAAGGGGAGCGTCTCGTCGACCGCGTGCATCGCGGCCTTGGCGATGTCGGCCTTGATACGGTTAAAGGCCTGGTGAGCCTCGGCCGTCAGAGGAAAAACAGTGGATTGAATGAGTGGGCGGGCCTTGTCCGCATAGTTTGGGACCCACTGGGCGTAATACGAAAAGAACACCAGGCAACGTTTGAGGGCCTTGGGGTAGTGGGGGAGGGGGAGTTCCATGAGGGGGCGCATGCGATTGGGGTCGGGCCCCAGAACTGTGTTCTGGACCACATAGCCGAGGATGGCTAAGCGGTTTGTGCTGAATACGCACTTCTCCTTGTTATATGTGAGGTTGAGGAGAGTGGCGGAGTGGAGAAATTTGGAAGGTTGGCGTCGTGGTCCTGCTGGTCGTGGCCGCAGATGGTGACATTGTCCAGGTACGGGAAAGTGGCCCGCAGCCCGTACCGGTCAACCATTCGGTCCATCTCCCGTTGGAAGACCGAGACCCCATTGGTGACGCCGAAGGGAACCCTAAGAAAGTAGTAAAGGCGGCCGTCTGCCTCGAACGCAGTGTATGGACGGTCCGCCTTGCGGATGGGGAGCTGGTGGTAGGCAGATTTCAGGTCTACTGTCGTCAAGACCCGGTACTGTGCAATCTGATTGACCATATCAGATATGCGTGGGAGGGGGTACGCGTCGAGCTGCATGTACCGATTGATGGTCTGACTGTAGTCAACGGCCATCCTGTTTTTCTCCCCAGTTTTGACCACTACCACTTGGGCTCTCCAGGGGCTGTTGCTGGCCTCGATGATGCCTTCCCGAAGCAGCCGCTGGACTTCAGACCTGATGAAGGTCCTGTCCTGGGCGCTGTACCGTCTGCTCCTGGTGGCGGTGGGTTTGCAATCCGGGGTTAGGTTTGCAAAACGGGAAGGTGGGTCGACCTTAAGGGTCGCGAGGCGCGCACAGTAAGGGGTGGTAGGAGCCCGCCGAATTTCAGGGTTAGGCTCTGGAGGTTGCACTGGAAGTCCAGGCCAAGTAGCAAGGCAGTGCAGAGGTTGGGGAGGACGTAGAGGCGGAATCCACTGAACTCCACGCCCTGGACAGTGAGAGTGGCGATGCAGTACCCCCAGATCGCCACGGAGTGGGACCCGGAGGCCAGGGAGATTCTCTGGTTAGCGGGGTGTACCGCAAGGGAGCAGCGCCTTACCGTATCGGGGTGAATGAAGCTCTCAGTGCTCCCGGAGCCCAGCAGGCAGGAGATCTCGTGCCCGTTGACCTTCACTTTGGTTGAAGCCGTCGCGAGTTTGTGTGGTCGAGACTGGCCAATCGTGACCGAGGCGAGACGCGGCTGGTCATTGGCGGTTGCAGGCGATGAGCAGCCGGATGAGGTGCCCGACGGGCATGGGTCCTGAGTCGGGTAAGATGGCGGCGCCCACGGGCCGCACGTGTCGTGGGGGAAGCCAGATGGCGGCGCCCGTTGGTCCTGGGGGGAACAAGATGGCGGCGCCCACGGGCCGCACGTGTTGCGAGTCGGGCAAGATGGCACCGTCCACTGGCCGCATATGGTCCTAGGAGGGGAAGATGGCGGCGCCCACTGGCTGCACGTGGGGGGTGCCGGGACAATAGTGGCGATTGAGCGGGCCTGGCACACTGCAGCAAAATGTCCCTTCTTGCCACCGGCCTTGCAGAGGGCGCTCCACGCCGAGCAGCGCTGTCGGGGGTGTTTCGACTGCCCACAGAAGTAGCATTTGGGCCCCCCGCGCGGCACAGGCGTGGGATTGGCTGAGGGCGGTCGCTGATGGGGTCCCCGATGGGGCGGCCGTCTGCGGAGTCCACGATGCACAGGGGGGGTGGGCCACGCGGTCGGGGGCATAGGCCTCAATATTGCGTGATGCGACCAGAAGTGAAAGCGCTAGTTTTTTGGTCGCCGCGAGGTCGAGCGTGGCCCCCTCTAAGAGGCGCTGGCGGAGGTAGTCAGACCCTATGCCCGTAACAAATGCGTCTCTCATTAGCAAATTCGAGTGTCCCGTGGCCGAAACGGCCTGACAGTCACAGTCTCTAACTAGGGGGAGCAGGGCGCGCCAGAAATCTTCCACCGACTCACCGGGAAGTTGACGCCGCGCGGAGAGGAGGTGCCTGGCGTAGAGTGTGTCAGTCTGCTGAGCGTGGTTTTCCTTCAATAGCGCCATGGCCTCTGCGTAGGTCGGCGCGTCCTGGACAAGTGGAAAGACGTTGGAGCTCAGCCGCGTGTAAAGGATCTGGAGCTTCTGAGCTTCTGGAATTTCGTCTGGCGCAGACCCGATGTACGCTTCAAAACAGGCTCGCCAATGTTCAAAGTCCTGTTTGGCGTTGTCTGCTTGCGGATGCAGCTGCCGGCGATCCGGCTTGATGCGGAGGTCCATCTTCTGAAAAACTCAGTGGAATAAATTGATGCACGATCAATTACACAAAGACGAGAGCAGGATGTAATCGAGGCTTTACTACACTGAGATGTGTGGCCTCCTACAGCAGCTGACGAAATGGCTGCTGTACTGGGAGCACACATATTTATACTCCGCCTACTGGGCGGAGCCAGCAGGCAGGGATCTACCCCCGTACCTGTAGTACAGGGGCCTAACCGTAAAGCACCTATATCAACATTCTATATATACAATATACATCAGTGGTGACTACCACAAGGGCCCAGGAGGGCGACTGAGCTCCAGAAATTTGAGTCCTCACCGCCTATGAAGAATGGGCCCTGGAAATCGCGGGGTTGCGCGAGGAGAGAGCAGTCACTGACAGCGAGGTTGGCGTGCGCCACAGAGGTGAGGATCCACTGCCTTTTCACCCAGGTGACCCGTCTCAGGTGAGTTGTTCATGTCAGACAAATTGATCCCTACCTCTCACTAACCACATGTCCATTGTCTCGCAGGATCACCACTTGATGGGGCCCTCCGGGATCACAGCTGTCACCCCCACCTTC
Source organism: Scyliorhinus torazame (assembly GCF_047496885.1). NCBI lineage: Eukaryota > Metazoa > Chordata > Chondrichthyes > Carcharhiniformes > Scyliorhinidae > Scyliorhinus > Scyliorhinus torazame. The sequence continues at coordinate 263,039,560 of NC_092714.1, read as the reverse complement.
CACCATCGCAGAGACACACACCTCGGTGGGCGACTTCAGTGGACAGGCTTCTGGTGCACAATCTGCAGCACACAGTTGCTGATGCACATCAGGTGGGGGCAGGAACACCCAGGGAGGAACAGCAGCCGGGGGCCTGCTGGATCCCGGGACTCCGCTGGGTCCCAGTCGGATGCCGAGCCTCTGGACACGGGTATCCCAGAGCAGATCCTAGGGCACGGCCACGAGGTACAGGAGGGAATGCCAGTTACAGTCCCTTGTATAATGACCCGCTGACAGCGCCAACACAGGCCCATCACCCTGGAGAGATGTTATTTAGACCCTTAGAGGGTGGAACAGGGTAGTCGGTGGGGGTTGGCAGGGTCGGGGAATGAGTGGGAAGGATGGGGGTGGTTAATGGGGGGAGGGAGTGAATATGGGGGGAACGAATGGGGGTGGGGGGGAGGTGGGGAGTGCGGGGCAGACGGTGAGCTGACGGACCAAGCCTCGCCCTATGAGAAGTGGGTGAGGATGGTGGCATCCCTGGCCTTCTGGGCATGTTGGAGGCTCGTCGCCACCTGTCCTCCACCCTCCAGCTGCTCCGATGGGTCCTCCGGGGCTTGTCTGCCACCCCCTCCTGATCCGCCTCTTTCTCCTCTGTCGAGGCCACATGTCCCTCCTCCTCCTCCTCCAACATGCCACCCCGCTGCTGTGCCAGGTTGTGGAGGGCACAGCAGGCCACCACAAAGCGGGAGACCCACCGGGGGGGTTTACTGCAGGGCACCACCAGAGCGATCCAGGCATCAGAACCACATTTTGAGCAGTCCGATTCCCCGCTCAATGACAGCGCGGGTGGCAACATTGACCTTGCAGTAACGGCTCTCCACCTCGGTCTCCGGCCTCCGCACAGATGCCATGAGCAAGGCCCTCAGCGGGTACCCCTTATCCCCCAAGAGCAAACCCGTCATCCTGAGGTGGTCCTCGGCGACACCGGAGCTCTCCGAGTGTTTCAGGATGTAGCTGTCAGACACACTCCCCGGGAAGCGAGCACACAGGTGCAGGATCAGGGGGTGGTGGTCACACACGAGTTGAACTTTCAGCAAATGGAAATCTATTAATGAAGGGCATCCCTGATGCCCCGGTGCGTGCAAGACGGCATACGTGCCATCAATAACCCCTGGAGAATCCTGGTTATTGCGGAGAATCCTGCAGCTTGGGCATCTCGATGGATTTGGTCCAGGTCAAAGTTTAAGTAGTCAGCTGCCCGGGCATACAGGGCATCTGTGACCTCACGGATGCACTTGGGGGCTATAGCTTTGGAAATGTTGCAAAACCCCGCTCGAGCCCTGGAATGATCCGGTGGCATAAACGTTTAGGGCTGAGGTAACCTTCACGGCCTTCGGGAGCGGGCGTCCTCCTCCATGGGGCACCAAGTCCACGAGGACATGCCACCGGTGCCACACTGTCACTTTGTTAAACTGAGTCTCCTGCAGCACATGCCGTCCATCATCTCCTCAATTGGCCAATGACGCCTTGTGCCATCGCTGGCCTCCACCCCCAGGTCCCTCCTCGGCCTGGTGGATGGCCGGGTCTGCAGGGTGTGCGACGGCCCCCTGCACATGGGGTGTCGCCTCTATTCTGCGTCGATGCTGCCACCTTCTCCAGCGTCTGGCCACCTCAGCTGCCAACACCACCACGAGGGCAGTCGCTGCGGGATCGACAACACCATCCATTGTGGTATCTGTAAGGAAAAGGAGATAGACCGACAATCCGTTTGGGCTTCCAACCCGGGACCCTCAAATCCCCAAGCGTCCCCTACCCTGACATGTCCCGCCTTCTCTCAGAGTGCCATCCACCGAGCCAGTTGTGCTGGAGAACCTCACTCTGCACGCTCATCCCCGGACACATCAGGGTCCCATAGACCCCAGACCCCTGCCGGGAACATTAGGGAGACGGTGCTCAGGTGCCTTTCCCTGATCCACACGCTCACCCTCTGCTCGCGAGGATATCCCCAGCGCTGAAGCCCAACTCTGGAGTGTTTGATTGTTGGCTGCTGCCTCTGTTGCGTTGATGCCCCGGGTTCAGGCGAAGTGTCCAGGAAATGTCACCGCTCCACACCGTCACCAATACAAAGCTATATCAGCTCACCCCTACGACAAATACCAACACATATCCCCCTGAGCCCGGTGCTCCAAGATCCAGACGTCTTAGAAAAAATGGTCCTTCTTTCCGGCTACAGAAAAGGAAGGAAACAGCAACAGCAGCCTCCAGGCATCTGCAGCCACCAGCAGGAGCAAGCGGCAAACACACCCTGCAGCTGCGAAGTGCTCTCCCAACCAGCAAAGCCAATTCCTTACTAGCAAAGCCTTCAGCTGTGAAGCTAGAGGCTGCTCATAGTTCGAGGGGAGTTAAAGTGACCTTCCGCATATAACCAACGGCACGGCTGTGACCTGGTAGTGTTTGGTAGGACAGACAGGCTAGATGTAGTTGCCCCTGTCATGGGTAACCACAATATTGGAAGATGGCTTGTAGGCCTCGCAGGTGCCCAACCCCTGACCAGGCCCATCTGCCCTTGAGCTGCATGCCGGAAAATGGAAATGGCTCATCACCTCCTCAGTTCCCCTCAGCAGCCATCGCGCCAGCTTCACATTAGTAAATGGCGGAGTTTACCGGCTGTTCACGCCAGCGGGATATTCCGGTCCCACCGACGTCGCGTCGGGTTTTCGCAGTGATGGGAAATCCCGTTGACAATGGCGGGACCAGAAAACTCCGCTGACGGGCCGCCTCTGCTGCCGGAAAACACGGAGCGGGTTGCTCGCTGCATTTAACCGGCTCCTCAGCACTTGCTCACATTCATTCCTGGAGGATGGCGGCGAAGGAAGCTAGCTCCACGCTCCACAGAAGGCGCCCTATCCAGAATGCTGGATGCCCGGGAGGAGAGATGGGCAACAATCTACCCTCAGGCTGGCAGGAGACCCTCCAGCAAGGCCACGAACCCCGGAGATGGTGGCCGCACCCGGGAGGTCCAGCACCCTTCACAAGAGGACGGGGGCACAATGTCACAAAAGGATGAACGACCTACTCCGTTCTGCCAGGGTGGGTGCTCCCTGTATCCTCTCTGTTCTCCACCTTGCCGTCACCCCTCGGAATGCCACATGCGGCCACCTAGCAGGGCCCCGGCACCCGTCCTCACACAAGCTCCATCATACACCCCCCGGGTCTCCTCTCCTCACAACCCCTCCCTGATCATGCGCCGTACCCACACATTCCAGGTTTCATCAGTATGTGACTCACCAAGCGGCCAGCTAACGTCATCCCCATTTGTGCTCCTGCCGCATAAGCTTCCTCACAACCGCTGCGAGTGAGAGACAACGGCCAGTGAGATGCCGGGTTTGAAGATCCTGACTCCATTTGAGGAGAGAGGGAGGAACGTCCCAAGGATTGGGCAGTCGTCGATCTGCTGGATCTCCGAACTCAGCAGGCCCCAGCCAGGTGCCGTGCCTCTGGACACATTTGTCCCTCAGTAGCCCGTGATGCAAAGGCAGGGCCGGCAATACCAGGAGGGATTGGCAGCGACACTCCTGCGACTGCCAGGCTGAATGGAGGTGTCGCACGGCCTTCTGGCACAGGAGATGATGCCGATGATGCATGGCACCCAGGCCAACACGGCATGGGCGGCGTCCGCAGTGGAAAGCCTGGGGCCCAAAGTCAGATCCATGGCCACAGATGTCCGAAGCATGGCTCAGTCCCTGAGCACCGTGGCTGAGGCCTTCAACTGCATGGCGCAGGCACTGTTGGGCATCCACGAGTGCCAGTGCCAGAGGACGGCAGGGCTCCTCATCCAACGCCATGTGCCGCTGGACCAGGTCATCATCAGGAAGCTCTCGCTCTGCTGCAGAGCAATGTTGTGGAGGGCGCAGCAGACCACAACTATGTGGTAGATCCTCCGGGGGGCCGCATTGAATGGCCCCACCTGACCTGTCAAGGCAGTGGAAACGCATCTTTACCAGACCGATGCAACGCTCAATGACCTATCAAAGTGACATTGTGAGCCTCATTTTGTCTTCTTTGTTCATAGGAGGCGGGTGTTGCTGGCTGCGCCAACATTTATTGCCCATTCCTAATTGCCCTTGAGGGGGAAGTTCAGGGTCAATCACATTGCTGTGGGTCTGGGGTCACATGTAGGCCAGCAAATTTCCTTCCCTAAAGAAGATTAGTGAACCAAATGGTTTCATGGTCACCATTAGACTTTTAATTCCAGATTGTCATTGAATTCAAATTCCACCATCTGCAGTGGCGGGGTTTGAACCTGGGTCCCCAGGGTCTCTGGGTCTCTGGTTTACTCGGCCAGCGACAATACCACTACGGCACCATCTCCTCACCTGGTCTCCTCAGCAGCCTGTGGCTTCCGCACTGGTGTCATCAGCCACGACCTGAGGGGATAACCCCTGTCCCCAAGGAGTCATTCCCGTAGCCTGGAGTGCCCCTCGAAGAGTCCAGGGATCTACAGATGTAAGCAGAAAGGCTGAGACGAAGCAGGGTGGAAAGTGAATTGTGTGCAGCAATGAACACTGGCAGAGGCCAGATAGTCCAATGGCTTGTACCTGTGCTGTAAATTCTCTGCACAGAAACACTACATGGTTAGGAGCACTTGAAACATCTGGAGCTGGAGACTCCGTCCCGCCCCGCCACATTTCTGCCCCGACCCGCCGGCGGGATGCTCCGTTACGCCTGCCGGTCAATGGGGTTTCCCATTGTGGGGCAGCCCCACACCGTTGGAAAACCCTCGGGTTGCCGGCAAAACGGAGCATCCCGCCGGCGGAGAATCCCGCCCCTGGATTTTCAACAAGAGGAACAATTCAGTGCACACTAATAGGATGAAGGTTTTACATTATTCTCTAAGTCTGAATAAAGATTGTAGACTTCCAGTTGACACAAATACTTTATTCAGTAGGTTTGTTCTGTTTCCAGAGCTTAACTAGATGTAATACAGTCAAGAGGTATGACCAGTGAAGCTAAGGTAAGCTGCCTATGCTGAGCTGTCTCGGTCTGCTGCTGCTCACTAGCCCTGTGCTTCTGAAAGAGGCGGATCCTCCCTTGGGCTGGACCCTTTATACCCGCATCTGGTGCCCTCTAGTGATGCTGTGGCTATTACATCTGTCTGCAGTCCCTGGTGTATGTGCAGATGTATGTACAGATGTACAGGTCACTACATCCCCCCCCCCCCTTTTATTTGGCATGTTTTCTAGACTGGCCTCAAGAAAACTGTACATAACAAGTGGTGAGAATATGCAAATCTGCACACTGTGAAAATGATAAAAGTAATACAGAAACAATTAACTGTATTGTGAGTCCTTCGTGAGAAATGTCCATATTCGTCCTGTGCGTGTGTCGAAGTGTCGTTACAAATCTAGCCGGCCGGGTGTCTTACGGCTTCTGCTGGAGCGTCTTAACGGTGGTGGTCGGGATGATGGTTTGAAGTCATCAGGAGTTCTGTCTGGCGTTGTGTGGCGAGGACCGTCCTGTGGACAAATGGACTCGGTCAAGTCCAGTGCGGGAAATACTGGCGTTGTAGGTCGAATCTCTAATAGATCCCGGCGGTTACGGTGAAAAAGTACTCCCGCAGACGATTTGACAATGTAGGACCGCGGTGCCTCCTGCCTGATAACTGTGGCTGACCCAGACCATCTGCCTTCTGGGTCCCTGATTCTGATCTTCACGATTTAATTTTGTTGTGGGTTGTGGTGCTCCTTTTCTGGAGTCAAAATATTCAAGATTTCTATTGACGTGGTCTCTCCGGACTAATGGGTGGCCGTCCTCTGATTATTGAGTGCTTCTGTGCAGACGAGCTGAGATATGTCAGTCTCGCTGTGATCCTGCACATCCTGGGCGACTTTCTCCGGAAACAGCGCGATGTCCGCCGACTGGCGCCCAAAACGGCGCAAATCAGTCGGGCATCGCGCCACCCCAAATGTGCGTAATCCTCCGCATCTTTGGGGGCCGAGCCCCAACCTTAAGGGGCTAGGCTGGCGCTGGACGAATTTCCGCCCCACCAGCTGCCGGAAAAGGCCTTTGGTGACATCTCCGGGCGGCGCATGCGCGGGAATGCCGTCAGCGGCAGTGGAGAGAGTCTCTTCCGCCTCCGCCATGGTGGAGACCGTGGCGAAGGCGGAAGGGAAAGAGTGCCGCCACGGCACAGGCCCGCCCGCGGATCGGTGGGCCCCGATCGTGGGCCAGGCCACCGTGGGGGCACCCCCCGGGGCCAGATTGCCCCGCGCCCCCCCCAGGACCCCGGAGCCCGCCCGCGCCGCCTTGTCCCGCCGGTAAGGTAGGTGGCTTAATCTACGCCGGCGGGACAGGCATTTTAGCGGCGGGACTTCGGCCCATCCGGGCTGGAGAATCGCGGGGGGTGGCCCGCCAACCGGCGCGGCGCGATTCCCGTCCCCGCCGAATATCCGGTGGTGGAGAATTCGGCAACCGGCGGGGGCGGGATTCACGTCAGCCCCCGGCGATTCTCCGACCCGGCGGGTGGTCGGAAAATCTCAACCCCTGTATGGGAATTGTGATTTCTTCGTCACTTGTCTCACATACAGTGGGTAGACATTCAGTGTCTTCTTCTGGTGGCTCAAATAAGCTTGATAGATCTTCATGGTCTTGTACATGCATGGTGTTCGCCATGGGGCGTTTGCTTGCTTCCATTTTTGAGTCTGTCACCGAGATGTCTGTGGAGGCTTGGGTCACTCTCTTTGTGGAGGCTTGCGTCGCTCTCTTTGTGAAGGCTTGTGTCGCTCTCTTGTGGAGTCCTTCATCGCTCTCTCTGTGGAGTCCTTCATCGCTCTCTCTGGGGAGTCCTTCATCGCTCTCTCTGTGGAGTCCTTCATCGCTCTCTCTGTGGAGTCCTTCATCGCTCTCTCTGTGGAGTCCTTCATCGCTCTCTCTTGGGAGTCCTTCATCGCTCTCTCTGTGGAGTCCTTCATCGCTCTCTCTGTGGAGCCCTTCATCGCTCTCTCTGTGGAGTTTGTCATCGCTCTCTGTGGAGTCTGTCATCGCTCTCTTGGTGGAGTCGTGCAGTGTTCTATCTGCAGAGTCAATCTGTGCTCTCTCAACAGAATTGTTCTGTGCTCTCCATGTGGCGTCATCTTCGCTTTGGGTATTGCTGTCATCCAATGTACCGACGATCTGCCATGGCATCATGGTATTGGATTCATCTACCATGAGAAGAGTCGTATTGAGCTTTTCAATCGTGTTGCTGATACTGTGATCAGGATCTCCGAATAACTCAGCCATGTCTGAGCAGTATTGCGTGTATTGTTCGATAGACAAATCATCGCTTTTTGTTTCGGAGTTGTGATTGTTCTCTTCATGTTCAATGAACAAATCATCTTCTTGTGTGGAGGCTGGGACCCTTTGTGGTACGTGGACCACTCTCTGTTTCTTGGCATCAGGCCGCAGCATAATCCTGCACTCACGAGTCGGGATGTCATATATGCTGGGCTGAAGATTCCCCAATCCGAAGAACTCATCGTCGGGGTCTTCACGGTACAACACCTCTAGTTGCGGTTCGGATTTGGTACTGGGGTAGCCATCTCCCAAGATGAAATCTTCGTCTGAGTCGTAGTCTACAAGGACCATATCATCTTCTAGGGCGATGCTAACTGCTTGTTCCAGAGTGTTGTGGAAGTTATTTTTAATTGCTGGTGTAAGTTCAGGCATTGTTCTGTCATTTGAGGCAAGAAAATTGGGTGTTGCAGCTTTAAATTTATTTTTGTTCATTTTCATGGATTACCCTTTTAAGTGGGCGTGGTCCTGGTCATCTGACGACATGACGCTAGTGACGTCATGTGTCGGACTCGATTGCGCATGCGCAATTCGAGTTTCCTTTACTATGCGCTCTTGGCACAACTGCGCATGTGCGGCTCCTTCCTCAAGATGGCTGCCGCTCAGAACTTCCTTCAATCCTGTTTCTGCCTCGTGGTAAGTTTTGGCGCCGTTTTTTCCGATTTTCTTTTCTAGACACTGATTCTGTGTTTGCAAAGACTGACAGGATTGATTTTGTTTTTGTTCATAAGCAAGGCATTTTTGTATAGCAATTTCTAGAGTTAGATGCTTATTTTGTAATAGTTCTTCCTTCAAATTTTTATCAGATAGTCCAGAAATTAATTGATGCGTTATCACAGTGTCTCTGAAATCAGCATAATCACAGCCCTGTGGTATTAACTTGAGATTTGAAATAAAATCAGAGATGGGCCCTCCGTTTCTCTGACAAGAGTTAAATCTTTCCAGCATCTCACCAGCCTGACTGTTACAGCATTTAGCAAATTTTTTGAGTATGATTTCTGCTTTGGATTTGTCTTCATCGTCTAAGTAATTAAAGCAATTATTGATTGCTCTAGCTCCATGCCCTCCTGTTGAGAGAAGTAGGGCTATTTTTGTTGCATCAGAGGCATGGCTTAAATCATTAGCTGTGATAAATATTTGGAACATCTGTTCAAACATTTTCCAGTTATAACTTAAATTATCGGTTGTTTCCAGCCACCATGGAGTTCCAACGAGTTCCATTGAATCAGTTAGTTGTCGAGGATCCATTTGCTGCGAAGTCTTCCACAGTCGAATATCCGGTTCAAGTTTTTCTTCTCTTGCTGGTGTCTAGCTAGTTTTCTGAAATCACTCCTGGTATCATATATTATTCTCTAAGTCTGAATAAAGATTGTAGACTTCCAGTTAACACAGTGGTTCAGTAGGTTCGTTCTGTTTCCAGAGCTTAACTAGATGTAATACAGTCAAGAGGTATGACCAGTGAAGCTAAGGTAAGCTGCCTATGCTGATCTGTCTCTGTCTACTGCTGCTCACTAGCCCTGTGCTTCTGAAAGAGGCGGATCCTCCCTTGGGCTGGACCCTTTATACCTGTCTCTGATGCCCTCTAGTGGCTGTTACATCTGTCTGCAGTCCCTGGTGTATGTGCAGATGTTTGTACAGATGTGCAGATCACTACAGGTTTATGCTCCAGCTCGTGGAAACCCAGCTCGCGGAGAGTGTGGATTCAAAGCACAAAGCATGTTCCAATTCTCCAAAAAACTGAAAGTATCACTAAATGACTATAATGGGAGGATTAACTGGGATTCTGTAAAATCAGGAAACATTTAGGCAGAGTCAATTAAGGTGAACTGTTTTCAATCGCTGAAGGGTCAAAGGCAACTTCTTCACCGTAATGGACCAAAGAACCGGGGGAAATCTTTAACACATTGAACGGTTAGGATTTGGAACCACTGATCGACGAGGTGCTGGGTACAGATTCATTAGCAACATTCAAAAGGGAATTGGCCAAATACTTGAAGGAGGAAAAAGGAATGAAGGATTTGAGGAAAGACTGACGAGCGGACCTAACTGGGTTGTTCTTCAAAAGAGCGAGCGTAGACTTGAAGGGCTGAACAGCCTACCTGTGTACAGTTCCAATCCATCAGAAATTCAGGGTGACAGAAGCATCGCAAATAGGAGCTGGAGGAGGCCATTCGGCCCCTCGAGCCTGCTCCGCCATTCATTATGATTGTGGCTGATTATCCAACTCAATAGTCTTGTCCCACCTTCCCCCCATATCATTTGATCCCTTTATCCCCAAGAAATGTATCTAACTCCTTCTTGAATGTTTTGGGATGTGGTGGTCACAAGTCAAAACAAAAGAAAAGAGGTTTATTCCAACTCAAGCTAAAGGGCCAAGTGCCTGCTCCTGTGCTGTATTGTTCTTTGTTCTTTCAAAAGGCATCTTGACAGACACATGGATAGGATGGGTATAGAGGGATACGGCACAAGGAAGTGCTAAGGGTTTTGGCCAAGGGTGGTATTGTTATATTACTGGGTCCAGTAATATGTATCGTTACTAGTTGCTGTTGATGCAGATGGTCTGATGGTGTGATCCTGAAGGAACCACAAATCGTCAACTTAAGCAAACTAAATTTTATTAAAGTAACGATTGGTTATATCTGAGTTCGACACTCCACACAACTATCTCTAGAAATCAAGTAATTAAATTTGATTGAATTAACTGATTCACCACTATAAATACTAACTATACTGAGAGCTATCTAAATACACAACTGCTTAGTAAACACTCCTGGGTAGAAAAGAGACCAAAGCCGGGATTCTCCGACCTGACGCCAGCCTCACTATTCTACAATGCCGTTTTTCGGGTGCCGGCGGGATTACCGTCACACTGGTCGGGAGCCGTTGACGGTGCCCCCCCCCCCACGGCGATTATCCGGGCACCGATGGGCCGAGTGGCCGACGGGTTTTGCCCAGTCCCGCCAGCGTGGATTACTCACCTCACACACAGCGGAACCTGGGAGGTAAATGTGCGGGGGCCATCCTGGAGGGGGGCGGGTTCGACCCGGGGGAATCCCCACGGTGGCTTGGCCCGCGATCGGGGCCTACCAATTGGTGGGTGGGCTGGTTCCGTGGGGGCCTACTTTACTCCACGCCGGGCCTCTGTAGGGCTCCGCCATATCGCCCGGGGGCCGGCGTGGAAAAGGGAACCCCCGCGCATGCACGGAAATCCACCGGCCGTTCCGTGCATGTGTGGAAATACGCCGCCGTTCCGTGCATGCGCGAACTCGCGCTGGCCGTTCGGCGCCAGCTGGAGCTGTGGGAACCACTCTCCCATTATTGGAGATTCCCGCCCCAAGATCCTCTGGGATCTGATACTTATAGGTGAATCTAGTGGCGCCCTCTAGTGGTAGTGTTACAGTTAGATGTTCTAATTAACCCTTTAGTTATAGACACATATACATATCATTACAGGTTTCATGACCGGTACAGGCTTGGAGGGCCGAAGGGCCTGTTCCTGTGCTGCATTGTTCTTTGTTCTTTCAAAAAGTAAGACATTATGCAAGTCAGTTGCAAACATGTAATGGAAGTCACCCTGACCAAAGTATACTCATCTGATTGAGTGGCATATGAAGAACATAATTCGCATTAGCGTCTGATTGTAAAAGAGATGGTTAACTGACCACAGGTTGCCCTCCTCGCCGTAACAGTCTAAATCCCGATCTGGTTTGTGGCTGCTCCACAACACAAGTTTATGGCCACAATTTATTTACATGCGTTGCTAATAATCACATTATAAATAATGTGGATCCCTGTTTATAGGCAACCAGTTGTGCCAAAAGCATTGCTTATAAACTGTCTTCCTATAAGACTATACATTACGTTAAAACAAACAGGACATGGATAGAGGCTGCGATGAAAATAGTGATTGACATCCAAGTGTGGCCCACATCACACAGACATCGGCACTAAAATGGAGTACTTGACATTCCGACAGCCCAAATTTGAGCAGTACAAAACAGGTTCCATTTCACTCCACAAGTACCCTGCCTGAAGGCAAGTTATTGGGTCCATTGTCTTCATTCTGAACTGTTTCATTGGCTGCTTTATAATTGGAGGTTTGCCATTGCCTTCCACTCTCAGGGGCAGGGCAATGAACCAGGTCCCAACTCTGCCTCAGCCAGAACAGGAATCAAACCCATGCTAGCCCTCTAGTCCACTGAGCTAGCCAATCCCGACACAATTCAGGTGAGCCATTAATCATTTCTTTCCTTCCGCCGGCCAGAGTGATGCAGTTTATGTGCTTTCCCTTACCCCAGGCTATACCCGATTGAAGAGTAATGATATCTTTCCGTACCTTAACCTTTATTTAACCAAATGGGAAAGAGGCAGTGAAAAGCATCAGGCCAATGGTGCACGAGTACAATTCCAGTCTAGTCTGGCTTATAGAGCTCTGCTTTGAGCTCTCTCCTCCCAGCAGAACTTGTTGGCCTGCCAGTAGGATTGTGAGGGAGAGCGAGAGAGAGCAAGAGAGAGAGCAAGAGGGAGTGAAAGCGAGAGAGCAAGAGGGAGTGAGAGAGAGCAAGAGGGAGTGAAAGGGAGAGAGCAAGAGAGAGTGAGACAAAGAAAGCAAGAGAGTGCAAGAGAGCGAGAGAGCACAAGTGAGAGAGCACGAGAGAGAGTGAGAAAGCAAGAGAGAGAGCAAAAGAGAGAGGAAGCAAGAGACCGAAAGAGTGAAGAAGTGAAAGAGAGCGAGTGAGAGAGAGAAAGAGCGAGCGATCTCTAAGTAGGAACACCCTAAACAGCTGTGCAGCACTGGATCCCACCAGTGCTGCCTTTCTATTGCAGTTGAAATCCGCCTCAGCAAACTTTAATATGGAGGTTCCAGTTAAAGGAGGAAAGAGGTTCTGCACATCTGTCCACTACAATCCTGGCAACACAACCAGTAAATAGGGTTGATTGATTTGCTATATTTTAATGCCTGCTAAAATTCTCCACTAAACGTTTGATGCTATAGTTAGTTTGAGAAAGGAATGTTACTGGCATTTTATGCAGCAATGTTGCGGTGAAAAGATTGCAACTCCAGAGATGAGTGTGTCAATGGTGTTCACTTTCATTTACTGATCTGTGCTTTTGCACATGTGAAAATGACAAAGAGAAAAGCCCAACTCTGGAATATCTGACCCAGGCTACCAACAGCTAAAGCGTTTACAATGCTGGGATTCCTGCCTCCTACGCGCTCTCTCCCACAGGTGGCCATCGGCCAGGAAACTCTCGAATCCTAACCATCCACATGGAGGGTTGCTAGAATTCTTTATTTATGATGCACCAGACAAGGTGGCCACACAGACACTGTTTTTCTTTTTTTTTTTTAAATATGTTTATTAAGAATTTTTAACAGAATTTTCAACCATATAAACAAACCCCCCTCCCCGTAACAAAAAACAAGAAAAAACTCGCATAGCAAGACATAAACATGGCAAATCAATATGATACAGAACTTTGTACATTGGATTCCTCCCGTACATAGCAGTTTTCCGGATCGTTTATGTTTTTCTTGCTCAGATGCCCCCCCGAAGAACCCCCCTTCCCTATCCCTCCCTCTTCCCCCCCCCCCCCAGAAAGAGATGTCCCCCCGCTTGGGTTGCTGCTGCTGTCGACCGAACTCCATCTAACGCTCCGCGAGATAGTCTAGGAACGGCTGCCACCGCCTGGAGAACCCCTGCGCAGACCCTCTCAGGGCAAGCTTTATCCTTTCCAACCTGAGAAGCCCTGCCATATCATTTATCCAGGCTTCCACACTGGGGGGCTTCGCATCTTTCCACGCTAACAAGATCCTTCGCCGGGCTACCAGGCTACTTTCGCCTCCTGCACTCCCGGCTCGTCCGCTACTCCAAATAGTGCTAGCCCCCAGCTTGGCTTGACCTGGACTTTCACCACCTTAGATACTGTTCTCGCAACTCCCCTCCAGAACCCCTCCAGTACCGGGCATGACCAAAACATATGGACATGGTTCGCCGGGCTTCCTGAGCACCTCCCACATCTGTCCTCTACCCCAAAGAACCTACTCAGCCTCGCCCCCATCATATGCGCTCTGTGAACAACCTTAAATTGTATCAGTCTAAGCCTGGCACACGAGGAAGAGGAATTAACCCTACTTAGGGCATCAGCCCATAGACCCTCCTCAATCTCCTCCCCAAGCTCCTCTTCCCATTTACCCTTCAGCTCCTCTACCAAAGCCCCCCCCCCTCTTCTTTCATCTCCTGGTATATCGCCGACACCTTGCCCTCTCCGACTCATACGCCCGAAATCACCCTGTCTTGAATCCCCTGTGCTGGGAGCAGCGGGAATTCCCTCACCTGCAGCGTCACAAACGCCCTCACTTGCATGTACCTGAAGGCATTTCCCGGGGGTAGTCCAAATTTCTCCTCCAACGCCCCTAAGCTCGCAAACGTCCCGTCGATGAACAGGTCCCCCATTCTTCTACCAGATACCAGCCCGATACCAGCTCTGAAACCCCCTGTCCATCCTTCCTGGGACAAATCAATGGTTATCTCTGATCGGGGACCACACCGAGGCTCCCATCGCGCCCCTATGTCGTCTCCACTGCCCCCAGATCTTTAGCATTGCCGCCACCACCGGACTCGTGGTGTACCTTGTCGGCGAGAACGGCAGCGGTGCCGTCACCAGCACCCTGTAGCCACCTAAAATGGCTGATTCCCGAGTAAAATGGCCAAACCCCGATGTAAAATGGCTAACTAAAGAGGCTGATGGGAAAATCAGCCAACAGGACTCAAAACGGACAGCTGCAGGTAAAACAGTGTATTCGGCTCTGGGGAAGTCGGCCCAGACCGATACCTGCAGCCATTAGCAGCACATCAGCCCAGCCACCTGCATTTTAATCGGCCATCCCCGGGATCAATTGCTACAAATTAGCAATTGAAAGCCGATCCAGACCTCTCGGCGCCAGCAGTGGCTGAGACAAAGAAAGGTGAACGACCACCCCCCGATCAAGGAATCGCCCCATTATTGGAGCATATCGAGCCCAGTGATTGGGACCAAGTCCAATCACTTGGGACCAGAGTCAAGGTCCGCCCCGAGAGGCGGGAAGCCCCTAGGGACTATAAAAATAGGGGCCAAGTTCAGATCGACCCTTCTTCTCCTACTCGCAACCTTCGAGGCCCTTCGACAAAGAAACAAGTAAGTCTTACTCCAGCGATCGCTACCAGATAGGTGTTCCAGACTATCGACCCGTACCAGCCTTTTTGAATCCAGCAGGCCAGACCCAATTCGATAGACCATTCGTTTCCCTGACCTGGTGGGCCATCACCAAAGTTAAGTATTGGCCTTTAGTGGTAGGTAGTAGTCTAGAAGTAGGATTATTGTATAAGTATTTATTGCTGTATATAATAAATGATCGTTGATTTAACATTTAATAAGCAGTGTGCTGCATTATTAATCCTTACTTGATCTTGAACCACGTGGCGGTATCAGAAAGATACCTGGCGACTCGTGAGCAAAGGTGACAGAATTAGAGCTAATAAAACTAAAGCTAATAAGAGCAACATTTTGCCGACTCCGCCGGGACCCGATCGAGAAGTGGAAAACCACTCCGGGAGAACCCAAGAAATTTTGAATTAGAACCCAATTGGAAACACAAAAACCACAAGTGTTCAAGCAGTTCTGATTCATAATTCACAATTCGGAAGTGTGTGTATGCATGCGAAACTAACAGGGCTATAAGGTAAAACTGATAGATTTTGTTGCGTCAAAACTGTCGGAAGTCTGTATTTTCGGAAATTAGCGCAAGCCGTACCCGCATCTACAACACCACCTTAGCCCCCACGTGGCGGTATCAGAAAGATACCTGGCGACTCGTGAGCAAAGGTGACAGAATTAGAGCTAATAAAACTAAGGCTAATAAGAGCAACAGCCCCCAGGCTCGTTCCTTTGCAGGACGCCATCTCCAACCTCTTCCATGCCGCCCCCTCTCCCTCCATCACCCACTTACGGATCATCGCCACGTTGGCTGCCCAGTAGTAGCCACCCAGATTCGGCAACGCCAGCCCTCCTCTATCTCTACTACGCTCCAGGAACCCCCTCCTTACCCTTGGGGTCTTGCTCACCCACACAAATCCCATAATGCTCCTGCTTACCCTCTTAAAAAAGGCCTTGGTAATCACAATTGGGAGGCATTGGAATACAAAAAGAAACCTCGGGAGGACCACCATTTTAATCGACTGTACCCTGCCCGCCAGCGAGAGTGGCAACATGTCCCACCTTTTAAAGTCCTCCTCCATCTGTTCCACCAGCCGCGTCAAATTAAGTTTGTGCAGTGCCCCCCCAGCTCCTAGCTACCTGGATCCCCAAGTATCGAAAGCTCCTTTCCGCCCTCCTCAACGGTAGGTCGTCTATCCCTCTTCCCTGATCCCCCGGATGCACCACAAAGAGCTCACTCTTTCCCACATTGAGCTTATAGCCCGAGAAGTCCCCAAACTCCCTTAGGATCTGCATGACCTCAACCATCCCCTCCACTGGATCTGCCACATACAGCAACAGGTCGTCTACGTACAGCGACACTTGATGCTCCTCTCCCCCTCGGACCACCCCCCTCCATTTCCCCGACTCCCTTAACGCCATGGCCAAAGGTTCAATTCCTAATGCAAACAGCAGGGGGGACAGGGGGCACCCCTGCCTCGTCCCTCGATACAGCCGGAAGTACTCCGACCTCCGCCGGTTCGCGACCACACTCGCCACCGGGGCTCTGAACAGGAGCTTAACCCAAACCTCCTCAACAGTTCCCAGAGATACTCCCACTCTACTCGGTCAAAGGCCTTCTCCGCGTCCATAGCTGCCACTATCTCCGCCTCTCCCTCCACCGATGGCATCATAATCACATTCAGGAGCCTCCGCACATTGGCATTTAGCTGCCTGCCCTTTACAAATCCCGTCTGGTCCTCATGAATCACCCCCGGGACACAGTCCTCAATCCTCGTAGCTAATACTTTTGCCAGCAACTTAGCATCTACGTTGAGGAGCGAGGTCGGCCGATATGACCCGCATTGCAGTGGGTCCTTATCCCGCTTCAGGATCAAAGAGATCATCGCCTCCGACACTGTCGGGGGCAGGGTCCCCCCCTCCCTTGCCTCATTGAACGTCCTTACCAGCAACGGGGCTAACAGGTCTACATACTTTCTATAGAACTCCACCGGGAACCCGGGGCCTTTCCTGCCTGCATGCTCCCCAGTCCTTTAACCAGCTCCTCCACCCCAATTGGCGCCCCCAAACCAGCCACCTCCTGCTCCTCCACCCTCGGGAACCTCAGTTGGTCCAAGAATCGTCGCATCCCCTCTATTCCCCCTGGGGGCTGGGACCTATACAGCTCCTCGTAGAAGGCCTTGAATGCCTCATTCACTTTCACTGCACTCCGCACCGTAGTTCCCCTTCCATCTTTGACTCCACCTATGTGAAGATGAGGTGTGAAGTTTCAGTTGGGGCGATGGATAGTTACAAGGTAGCGAGGAAGGATCTAAAGAGAGAGCTAAGACGAGCAAGGAGGGGACATGAGAAGTATTTGGCAGGAAGGATCAAGGAAAACCCAAAAGCTTTCTATAGGTTTGTCAGGAATAAGCGAATGACTAGGGACAGAGTAGGACCAGTCAAGGACAGGGATGGGAAGTTGTGTGTAGAGTCTGAAGAGATAGGCGAGATACTAAATGAATATTTTTCGTCAGTATTCACTCAGGAAAAAGATAATGTTGTGGAGGAGAATGCTGAGCTCCAGGTAAATAGATTAGATGGCATTGAGGTACGTAGGGAAGAGGTGTTGGCAATTCTGGACAGGCTGAAAATAGATAAGTCCCCGGGACCTGATGGGATTTATCCTAGGATTCTCAGGGAGGCCAGGGAAGAGATTGCTGGACCATTGGCTTTGATTTTTATGTCATCATTGGATACAGGAATAGTGCCGGAGGACTGGAGGATAGCAAATGTGGTCCCTTTGTTCAAAAAGGGGAGCAGAGACAACCCCGGCAACTATAGACCGGTGAGCCTCATGTCTGTAGTGGGTAAAGTCTTGGAGGGGATTATAAGAGACAAGATTTATAATCATCTAGATAGGAATAATATGATCAGGGATAGTCAGCATGGCTTTGTGAAGGGTAGGTCATGCCTCACAAACCTTATCGAGTTCTTTGAGAAGGTGACTGAACAGGTAGACGAGGGTAGAGTAGTTGATGTGGTGTATATGGATTTCAGCAAAGCGTTTGATAAGGTTCCCCACGGTAGGCTATTGCAGAAAATACGGAGGCTGGGGATTGGGGGTGATTTAGAGATGTGGATCAGAAATTGGCTAGCTGAAAGAAGACAGAGGGTGGTGGTTGATGGGAAATGTTCAGAATGGAGTTCTGTCACAAGTGGAGTACCACAAGGATCTGTTCTGGGGCCGTTGCTGTTTGTCATTTTTATCAATGACCTAGAGGAAGGCGCAGAAGGGTGGGTGAGTAAATTTGCAGACGATACTAAAGTCGGTGGTGTTGTCGATAGTGTGGAAGGAAGTAGCAGGTTACAGAGGGATATAGATAAGCTGCAGTGCTGGGCTGAGAGGTGGCAAATGGAGTTTAATGTAGAGAAGTGTGAGGTGATTCACTTTGGAAGGAAAAACAGGAATGTGGAATATTTGGCTAATGGAAAAGTTCTTGAAAGTGTGGATGAGCAGAGGGATCTAGGTGTCCATGTACATAGATCCCTGAAAGTTGCCACCCAGGTTGATAGGGTGGTGAAGAAGGCCTATGGAGTGTTGGCCTTTATTGGTAGAGGGATTGAGTTCCGGAGTCAGGAGGTCATGTTGCAGCTGTACAGAACTCTGGTACGGCCGCATTTGGAGTATTGCGTACAGTTCTGGTCACCGCATTATAGGAAGGATGTGGAGGCTTTGGAACGGGTGCAGAGGAGATTTACCAGGATGTTGCCTGGTATGGAGGGAAAATCTTATGAGGAAAGGCTGATGGACTTGAGGTTGTTTTCGTTAGAGAGAAGAAGGTTAAGAGGAGACTTAATAGAGGCATACAAAATGATCAGAGGGTTAGATAGGGTGGACAGTGAGAGCCTTCTCCCGCGGATGGAAATGGCTAGCACGAGGGGACATAGCCTTAAACTGAGGGGTAATAGATATAGGACAGACGTCAGGGGTAGGTTCTTTACGCAAAGAGTAGTGAGGCCGTGGAATGCCCTACCTGCTACAGTAGTGAACTCGCCAACATTGAGGGCATTTAAAAGTTTATTGGATAAACATATGGATGATAATGGTATAGTGTAGGTTAGATGGCTTTTGTTTCGGTGCAACATCGTGGGCCGAAGGGCCTGTACTGCGCTGTATTGTTCTATGTTCTATGTTCTATATTTCCCTCTCTGCCATCCTCTTACGGAGCTGATGTGCCAGCATCCGGCTCGCCTTCTCCCCATATTCATACATCGCCCACTGTGCCTTCCTCCACTGTGCCTCTGCCTTCCCTGTGGTCAACAGGTCGAACTCCGTCTGGAGACTTCGCCTCTCCCTGAGTAGTCCCTCATCAAGGGCCTCTGCATATCTCCTGTCCACTCTTAAAATCTCCCCCACTAACCTCTCCCTTTCCCTGCCCTCTCTCTTCTCCCTATGAGCCCTGATGGAGATTATCTCTCCCCTAACCACCGCCTTCAGCACCTCCCATACTACTCCCACCTGCACCTCCCCGTTGTCGTTGGCCTCCAGATACCTTTCGATGCACCCCCGCACCCTCCCGCACACTTCCTCGTCTGCCAACAGTCCCACATCCAACCGCCACAGCGGGCGTTGGTCCCTCTCCTCTCCCAGCTCTAATTCCACCCAGTGCAGGGCGTGGTCTGAAATGGCTATGGCTGAATACTCCGTTCCCTCCACTTTCGAGATCAATGCCCTGCCCAGAACAAAAAAATCTATCCGGGAGTAGACCTTGTGTACATGGGAGAAAAAAGAGAATTCTCTGGCCAAAGGCCTGGCAAATCTCCACGGATCTACTCCCCCCATCTGGTCCATAAACCCCCTGAGCACCTTGGCCGCAGCCGGCCTCTTTCCGGTCCTGGATCTGGAGCGATCCAGCGCTGGGTCCAACACCTAATTGAAATCCCCACCCATTATCAAATTTCCTACCTCCAAGTCCGGAATACGCCCCAACATACGTTTCATGAATCCACGTCGTCCCAATTCGGGGCGTATACATTTACCAATACCACCCCCATCCCCTGCAACCTACCACTCACCATCACGTACCGGCCTCCGTTGTCAACCACTATGTTCTTGGCCTGAAACGACACCCGCTTCTCCACCAGTATTGCCACCCCTCGATTCTTCGCATCCAGCCCCGAATGGAACACCTGTCCTACCCATCCCTTTCTTAACCTGACCTGGTCTGCCACCTTCAGATGTGTCTCCTGAAGCATGACCACGTCTGCCTTCAGTCCCTTTAAGTGCACGAACACTCGGGCCCTCTTAACCGGCCAATTTAGGCCTCTCACATTCCACGTGATCAGCCGGATTGGGGGGCTACCCACCCCCCCCCTGAGCCAGCCCCGCCCCCTGTGGCGCAGCTCCTGTTGCGGCCTTATCCCAATTCCCCCATCTCCGAGTCTCACCTCCCTACAGCACCGGCGCCCACATTCCTCACTGTCCCCCCATCAAAAACTCTTCCCCAACCCCATCCATCGTCCCACCCGTAAAACATTCTTTACCCATATTTACAACCCTGTATACAGTCAACATCTCCCCCACTATCACAGCCCCTCAGTTCGAGTCCAATTTTTCCGTTTGGACAAAGGTCCAAGCCTCTTCTGGCGTTTCGAAATAGTGGTGTCGGTCCTGATAAGTGACCCACAGTCACGCTGGCTGCAGCATTCCGAATCTCACCTTTTTTTATGCAGCACCGCCTTGGCCCGATTGAAGCCAGCTCTCCTCTTTGCCACCTCCGCCCTCCAGTCCTGGTGGACTCGGATCACCGCATTCTCCCATCTACTGCTCCGCACCTTCTTGGCCCATCTCAGGACACTCTCTCTGTCCTCGAAACAATGGAACCTCGCCACTATCACCCTTGGCGGCTCACCAGCCTTGGGTCTCCTCGCCAGGTCCCGGTGAGCCCCTTCTAGCTCCAGGGGGCTCGGCGAGGCCTCCGCACCCATCAGCGAATGGAGCATCGTGCTCACATACGCCCCGGCATCAGCCCCCTCCACTCCTTTGGGGCGACCCAGAATCCGGAGATTCTTCCTCCGCGACCTGTTCTCCAGGACTTTGTATCTCTCGGCCCACCGCTTGTGCAGTACCTCGTGTGCCATCTTCACCGCCAGGCCCAAACTCTCGTCCTCGTCCTCATTCTCATTAGTTTTTTCCTTAACCTCTCGGAGCTCTACCGCCTGGGCCTTCTGGGTCACCTCCAGCCCCTCGATCGCCGTCAGCATTGGCGCCAGCACCTCCTTTTTAAGCTCCTCCACGCAGCGGCTGAGAAATTCCTGCTGGTCCGGCCCCCATGCTGCTCGATCTCCGCCCTCCGCCATCTTGTTTTCTCCCCCTCGTTTCTGCCGCTGCTCCAAAGCCTCTTTTTTTGTCCCTCCACTTCTAGTCCCCTCCATACACGACGGAAGGGAGACCTTACTTCACCTTCCCACACGGGATTAGATCAAAAAAGTTCCGTTGGGGCTCCTCTGGAGAGCCCAAAAGTCCGTTCTAGCGGGAGCTGCCGAAATGTGCGGCTGAGCTCCGCATCGCCGCAACTGGAAGTCCAGACACTGTTTTTCAAACCTACCTGTCTGTGTACCTGGATCCCGAGGCGTGATCTTATCTGGTCAGACACCTAGCTCTAACAGGCAGAAATGATCACTTTGTCGTATTGCTGAAAAAAAGAGACATGCCATTGAAGCTTTTTGTCTTGCACTCATTAGGACAAATGCAAGAACACCGAATTTCAAAGGGAGCGACAATAATAAATACTGTTGGAGAAAGGGTGTTAAGTGGTTAGCAAGTCTACTCTGATAGTGCCATGACTCCTTTATAATTATAGTCTTTATTGTCACAAGTAGGCTTACATTAACACTGCAATGAAGTGACTGTGAAAAGCCACTAGTTGCCACACTCCGGCGCCTGTTCGGGTACACAGAGGGAGAATTCAGAACGTCCAATTCACCTAACAAGCACGTCTTTTTGGACTTGTGGGAGGAAACCGGAGCACCCGGAGGAAACCCACGCAGACACGGGGAGAACGTGCAGACTCCGCACAGACAGTGACCGAAGCCAGGAATCGAACCCGGGTCTTCTGGAGCTATGAAGCAACAGTGCTAACCACTGTGCTATGGTGCTGCCTTCAAACATGTCGAACTGATCTCGCTCACCTATTTAAAAAAAAAATATTTAGAGTACCCAATTAA
Source organism: Scyliorhinus torazame (assembly GCF_047496885.1). NCBI lineage: Eukaryota > Metazoa > Chordata > Chondrichthyes > Carcharhiniformes > Scyliorhinidae > Scyliorhinus > Scyliorhinus torazame. The sequence continues at coordinate 263,017,840 of NC_092714.1, read as the reverse complement.
TTTTTTCCCAATTAAGGGACAATTTAGCGTGGCCAATCCACCTACCCTGCACATCTTTGGGTTGTGGGGGTAAAACTCACGCAGACACGGGGAGAATGTGCAAACTCCCCACGGACAGTGACCCAGAGCCGGGATCGAACCTGGGACCTCGGCGCCGTGAGGCAGCAGCGCTAACTCACTGCATCACCGTGCTGCCTGAATGAAGATTCATTGATGTACAGGTGGTAAGGTATTAATCAGAATTGCGACAGAGACCAAATTATCATTGAGTTACATTAGACTCTCCTTGAACTACCCTTATGTGCGACTGTCCTCGTGTGCGCCTTACAACCTTCTGCCGATAGCTGGATGTCACATGACTGATGTTTGATGCCACCTGCTGGTGGGAGGTTGCACTGCTGAGTACATGTAGTATTATTCACAGGCATATCACCACAGAGGTGGGGGGGGGGCTCTCAGTGGCTCTAACCCTGGCCATTGCCAGATCCCTTGTGTTCCTCTGTGGTAACAGGTCCATCCGTCACTGAGTTAATTCTAGAGGCAGTGGGATGAGGCCCTTAAGTTCATTAATTGCCTACTTAAAGCCTTAAACTGGCAGCAGGGTGGGAAATCCTCCAACATCGAACGCGAGTTGGAGGAAAGAAGACAGCGAGGTGCTCGCACACCATTCTCCTGCTTGTTTAAAGTGCCTTCCCCACCTGAAATGAAAATCGCTTATTGTCACAAGTAGGCTTCAAATGAAGTTACTGTGAAAAGCCCCTAGTCGCCACATTCCGGCGCCTGTTCGGGGAGGCTGGTACGGGAATTGATCCCGCGCTGCTGGCCTGCCTTAGTCTGCTTTAAAAGCCAGCGATTTAGCCCACTGTGCACCTTCAAATCCGCCGCAAGAAAGGGCTGAAAATTCAGCCAGGGATTTCCTCTCCTTGTGTTTTAGTTCCCTGCCTCTGAAATGCGCCGGCTTTCGAAGGAGACCGTACCAATTATTTGTTTGCACCAGGTGCAGCAACCGTGAAGCGGGCATCTCTCTTGGCTTGAACTCGACATAAAAACTCCTAATCAAAGCATTTGGAGTGACCTTGTGGTGCTCCCTTTGACCACCATGACAGCACACCCCAGACTCGAACTCTCCATTGAGGATTCACTGTGGTTAGCGAGTGTCAGCCATTCTGGCCACATGACTGTCATAATATACACCAGTATATCATGGTGCAGACACACACTGATGGACACACAGTGGGACCAATCAACACACACAACACCGCAGCCAATCACCAGTGAGAGCACACACACTATAAAGACAGGGGGCATCAGAGTTCCCGCTGATTCGAGTAGCAGCTAGCTAGGAGCACAGAGCTCACAACCTGCAACACAGACATTCACCATGTGCTGAGTGCATCAACTGAATAAGAACAAGGCAAAGGTCTTTAGTTAAAGCTAGTATCATATTTACCCACAGTTCAAGTATGTTTAAATAGTTAACCTTTTAATAAAATAGTGTTGCACTACTTCAAGTGTTGGTGACCTGTATGTGATCCAGAACACCAAACACATCATAATACCAGGAGTGGTTGCATACTAGCACTTCTTAGACCTACCTGTAAATGATCTGCCTTCCGCCAGCATTCCGTCATTCTGCAACACGGACAACATCAGCCCGCCGCCGCCGCTCCGCATCGCCGGCAACCTCGGGGCCAACTGGAAGATTTTCAAACAGCGCTTCCAGCTCTACCTCGAAGCCACGGACAGGGAGGGCGCTGCGGACACCAGAAAGATTGCTCTTCTCTCCACGGCCGGGGACCATGCCATCCATATTTTCAGCTCTCTCACCTTTGCAGATGACGAAGACAAGACGAAGTTCAAGACGGTTCTCCTCAAATTTGAAACTCACTGCAGCGTAGAGGTGAATGAAAGTTTTGAACGCTACGTGTTCCAGCAGCATTTGCAGGGTTAGGACTAACCTTTCCAATCCTTTTTAACGCACCTCCGCATTCTTGCGCAATCTTGCAGCTACAGGCCCACCTCCGACTCCATGAAACGCGACCAGATCGTTTTCGGTGTTCAGTCGGACCCCCTACGTCAGCAGCTCCTCAAAGTAAAGCAACTCACCCTAGCGACCGCCATCGAGACCTGTGTCCTACATGAAAATGTCACCAGTCGGTACTCCCATATACAAGCGGCTGAAACGGCGCGGCAAGGTCCCCATGAGGCGGAACGGGTCCAAGTGATTGAACACCTTCAGGGCCTCAGCCTGAATGAGGGCGGCCATTTCGCATGCTTTTCGCGGACTCCCGCACTTGTACGCACCAAACGAGGGGACGGCGACATGGAGGAATGTAATGCGCAGGCGCGCACCATGCAGGACTGCACCGCGCATGCGCGGTGGCGCAGCGAACATGCTGACATCACCAACGTGCGGCAACTGTGGCTACGCCCATTTAAAGCGGCAATGCCCCGCAAAATCTCGACAATGCCTACGATGTGGAAGACTTGGCCACTATGCTGCCTGCTGTCGAGCAGCTCAGTCTGCCAATTCATATCGCTTCAGCCAGCCTCGCAAGAATGTTCGGGCAATTCAACCCACGGTCACCGAGTCCGATGCGGACCTCCCACACAGCAGTGACACAGAGGACCCGAAGGCGTCTTTTCGAGTCGGTGTCATAACGAAAAACAGGCTGTCCCCGAAGCAAAGACACCAGCCGCTGTCGGTATACAGCATCGTATACAGACGATGAGTGGTGTGCCACCCTGACGGTCAACCGGTCCCAAATACGATTCTGCCTGGACACTGGTGCCTCCGCCAATCTAATGGCGTGTTCTGCCTTCCAAAGCCTTTGTGTCAAACCAACCATTCTCCCATCGGCCTGCCAGCTATTGGACTACAATGGCAACATCATTTCTGCTACCGGCTCATGCCAACTCAAAGTGACGCACAAGCCACGAAAAGCCATCCTTCCTTTCGAGATCATGGGCTCCTCGAAGGACTCTCTGCTTGGCGCACAGGCATGCAAGCTGCTAAACCTTGTTCCAAGAGTTCACTCTCTCTCTCCTGGTGACACGTCTGCCTTCCAGGATGCTGACTTCAGGGCGCAACTCAACGCCATCATCGACCAGCACCACGACGTCTTCGAAGGCATGGGCACGCTCCCACATACGTACAAGATCCTACTCAAACAGAACGCCACGCCTGTGGTGCATGCATCTCGCAGAGTCCCAGCACCCCTCAAGGACCGCCTCAAGCAGCAGCTGCAGGACCTCCAAGACCAAGGAGTGATCTCCAGAGTTACGGAACCAACCGACTGGGTCAGTTCCTTGGTGTGCGTAAAGAAGCCTTCCGGCAAGCTCAGAATCTGCATTGATCCAAAGGATCTGAATCGCAACATAATGAGGGAGCATTACCCAATCCTGAAGTGCGAAGAGATCACATGCGAGATGGCTCGGGCCAAGCTCTTCACCAAACTTGACACCTCGAAAGGAGTCTGGCAAATTCAAGTAGACAGATCCAGCAGGAAACTGTGTACCTTTAACACCCCTTTTGGCAGATATTGTTACAACAGGATGCCGTTTGGGATCATATCGGTATCAGAAGTATTCCACAGGATCATGGAACAAACGATGGAAGGCATTGAAGGTGTTCGCGTCTATGTTGACGACATAATCATTTGGTCCACCACCCCTCAGGAGCACATCAGTCACCTCCAGCGCATGTTCAAATGCATACGGGAGCAGGATCTACGCCTCAACAGAGCCAAATGCTCCTTCGGCCAGACGGAACTCAAGTTCCTAGGGGACCACATCTCCCAGTTGGGTGTGCGGCCGGATGCGGACAAGGTGGCTGCCATCACAGCCACAAAAAAGCCAGAGGACAAGAAGGCGATCCTGCGTTTTCCGGGCATGGTCAACTTCCTAGGGAAGTTCATTTTCATTTCATTTCATTTATTTCATTTTCATTTTTCATTTCATTTTCATTTTCATTTCAATATTCATCTCGTTATTTGTGTGACACACTGTTTTTTTTTCTGCACCAGGCACCTTCACATGTAAATAGCTTAGTTTTATGTACATAGTCCTGTAAATATTTCGCACACACGTAGTCAGGAACATTCACCACACACTATTTATTGTCACGCAGGCGCATTTTTTTATATAAAAGGGGGGATGTCATAATATACACCAGTATATCATGGTGCAGATCTCCACACTGATGGACACACAGTGGGACCAATCAACATACACAACACCGCAGCCAATCACCAGTGAGAGCACACGCACTATAAAGACAGGGGACATCAGAGTTCCCACTGATTCGAGTCGCAGCTAGCTAGGAGGACAGAGCTCACAGCCTGCAATACAGACATTCACCGTGTGCTGAGTGCATCGACTGGTTAGGACAAGGCAAAGGTCTTTAGTTAAAGCTGGTATCATATTTACCCACAGTTCAAGTATGTTTAAATAGTTAACCATTTAATAAAATAGTGTTGCACTACTTCAAGTGTTGGTGACCTGTATGTGATCCAGAACACCCAATGATCAGCCCAGCTCGGTTTCGATTGCCTCAGGAATGGAGTGGATAGGAAGGAGTTACTTCCATTAGCGAAGGAGGGTAATAACCAAAGGGCTTAGATATAAAGTAATTGGTGTGGGGATTGGAGAGGAGTTGAGGATAATTCTCTCACTAGGAGAGTTGGGGAAGCGGGGGAGTCTGGAACTCACTACCTGAAAGCGGAAACCCTCACCGCATTTAACAAAGGCTTGACTGTGCATTTGAAATTCCGTAACACAGGGTTATGGACCAAAAACAAGAAGGTGGGATTGGACTGTGTTGCTCTTTCTTTGGCTGACCTGGTTATAAATGGGCTGAATGGCCACATTCTCAGTGGTAAACCTTTCCAGGTTTCCAGCAACACTACTAAAAATACATTCAAAAAACCGTGCGACAAGAAAACTATATATGGGTTCTTTTTACAGCACAAGTTTGTTTATAGCATAACCAGGTTTTTAGATTGCTATTTAGCCTCGCTTTATTAAATTGGACAGATGCCCAGCACATTCCTGGTGTAATAAAAACACCAGAATTCAAGTACGTGATATAAATCTTCATTGAAGCAACTAAAATTAAAGCGGTGTTTCTGCTACCCAGTCGATCTGGGATCCTGGCTGAAGTCATAGTCTGGGCAGCAGGTCGCATTGCACGCGGCCATCCGGTAAAACAAGGTTTTGCAACTGGAGTTGTCACACGACAAGCCCTCACTCTCATTGCCACTCTGACTCCGACTCAGCCTGAAAGATAATTCGGAGGACTGAATGCGTTAGCCGTTCCTTATCAACTTTACTATAAATTCCCCAAAGCAAAGATTGTGAAGTTGGTCTTTATTAAAAGTCAAATATTGGACTGCAATCTGAAGAGAGTCCAATTAGAGGCTACAAGCCTAAAACAGTAAATCAAAGGACTGATAGGGCATGTGTTTGCTCACACAGCGAGCTCCTGCAAGAGAAGCACGGAGCAGATGCTTTTGTCTTGTTGGAGGAAGGCCAGTGCTCCAGGCAGACTTTGCAACCTCCCCCGAGACATACCTAGCCATCGCTGCGGCTGGAGGTCACCCCAGGCAATGGCTTTCCCTCCACAATGGTGGTTAAGTAGCTGTGGCCATTTTATATTTCAAAACGTTTTTCAAAATGCTGAGAGGGCCCCTCCCGGTGGAGACCACCTCTTTCACCCTCACGTGCGGCAGGTTACAGATCCTTCTGTACGAGGGGGGGGGGGGGGGGGAGTCCCCTATTGGTCCTCCAGCTTCGAGAACCCGCTTGGCATCCTTAATTCATCCCTGGCTCCTAAATTTGTTTTTAAAATTTAGAGTACCCAATTCATTTTTTCCAATTAAGGGGCAATTTAGAGTGGCCAATCCACCTACCCTGCACATTTTTGGGTTGTGGGGGCGAAACCCACGCAGACACGGTGGAGAATGTGCAAACTCCACACGGACAGTGACCCAGAGCCGGGATCGAACCTGGGACCGTGGCGGCGTGAGGCAGCAGTGCTAACCACTGTGCCACTGTGATAGCAGGGTAGCCCCCCCATGATGGGCGGGCGGCCGCGCAGCACAGGCCTGGGGTAGTCTTTGGTCGGGGGCCCACGAGGGTGTCGCGTGGTCAGCTCTGAAACGCAACCTTGAGAAAGATGGCTAACTTTACCGTGTCGTCCAGATCCTGGGCCCCCTTTTCGAGCAGGCGCTGTCTCACATAATTCAACCGGACTCCCGCCACGTAAACGTCTCGGACGGCGAGTTCCATGTGCTGAGTGGCTGTAACGGCCTGGTAATTACAGTTGCGCGCGAGGGCTTTGAGGTCGCGTAGGTAGTCATCTAGCGACTCCCCGGGGCGCTGGCGGCTAGTGGTGAAGATATGTTGCGCGTAGACCTCGTTCACGGGCCGTACGTAGAGGCGTTCGAGCATCGCGAGGGCATCTGCATAGGAGGATGCCTCGTCGAGCTGAACAGAGCACTCACCCGTGCATGGAGGAGGCTCAGCTTCTGTTCATCGGTGACGGAAGGCGTGGAAAAGGCAGCGAGATAGGCCTTGAAGCATCGAAGCCAGTGCGAAAAAATATATTTCGCCCCCGCAGCCTGCGGATCGAGTTCCAGTCGATCAGGTTTGAGGGCTGATTCCATAGTTGTGTTTAAGCTGATTAAATTGATGCGACCATCAATTCACTCAAAGACACGAGGATGAGGTACCCTCAATAACGACGCTTAGAGTGTAAACGGTAAAGAAGGCTTTATTAGACTAAGAACTGTGCTAGAGCTGAGACATGTGCTAACTGCTGCACCGCCCACAAGGCAGCCCTTTATATATGGCTCACAGATGGGCGGAGCCAGAGGCGGAGTCCTCAGGGTTCTAAGCCAGGTCTTAAAGGGGACATCACCTTACATGATGATAAGGCAGTAACCGTTCATCACATTCACCCCCTGTTTAAAAAGAGTCCGGCGGGGGTGAAGTGCCATCATAGGTCCATCCGTCTCGGTGGCCGGATTGTCCTCATCGACCTCCTCAGTTCGGGCGGTGGTGCGACGGGCACGGATGTCCCGGTTGAGGGCACATCCGGGAGCACAGCGGTCGGAGCTTCGGTCCGGGTCGGGGCAGGGGAACTAGGCAGGGCAGAGGGTAGCGGAGCCGGCGCCGGCCGGGTGTGTAAAGGGGGGCCGGAAGGGGGTGTGTTGTAGGGGGCGCCGGGTCCTGCAGGGGAGCGGTGCGGGAAGGGGCGTCTGTGGTGGGGGATCCAGCAGGTGCCAGATCCTGGAGGGAAACCGTATCTTGCCTGCGTAACTGGGGTTGGCGTGGAGCAGTCGGACATTTCCGACCAGGGGGTCCGTTTTATGGCTCCTCGTGTGCCTCTGGAGAAGAACAGGTCCCGGAGCCATCAGCCAAGGTGGAAGCGAGACCCCGTAGGTAGACTTCCTGGGGAAGACAAACAATCGATTGTGAGGGGTCTCATTTGTGGCCGTGCAGAGGAGTGACCTAATGGAGTGTAGGGCATCGGATAGGACCTCCTGCCAGCGGGTGGTTGGGAGACGTCTCGACCGCAGGGCCAGTAGGACAGCCTTCCACACTGTCGCGTTCTCCCTCTCCACCTGCCCGTTTCCCCGCGGGTTATAACTGGTCGTTCTGCTCGAGGCAATGCCTTTGCTGAGCAGATACTGACGCAGTTCATCGTTCATGAACGATGTACCCCGGTCGCTGTGGATATAAGCGGGGAAACCAAACAGGGTGAAGGAGCTGTGCAGTGCCTTAATCACAGTGGCTGAGGTCATGTCGGGGCAGGGAATGGCGAATGGGAAACGGGAGAACTCATCGATCACGGTGAGGAAATAGGCATAACGATTGGTGGACGGGAGGGGCCCCTTGAAGTCCACGCTCAGTCGCTCAAAGGGACCCGAGGCCTTCACGAGCCGAACATTGTCTGGCCGGTAGAAGTGTGGTTTGCACTCCGCACAGATCTGGCAGGCCCTGACCATGTCCTTGACCCCCTTGGTTGAGTAAGGTAGGTTGCGGGACTTGATATAATGGACGAGCCGGGTAACCCCCAGGTGGCAGAGGTCATTGTGGATGGCTTGCAGGCGGTCGTCCTACACGTTGGCGCATGTGCCGTGGGACAGGGCACCTGGGGGCTCGTTGAGCTCCCCTGGACGATACTTGATATCGTACGTGTAGGTGGAGAGTTCGATCCTCCACCTCAAAATGTTATCGTTTTTTATTTTGCCCCATTGCGTGTTATCGAACATATAGGCGACTGACCGTTGGTCGGTGACGAGGGTAAATCTCCTACCGGCGAGGTAGTGTCTCCAGCGCCGCACAGCCTCCACAATGGCTTGTGCCTCCTTTTCAACTGCAGAGTGTCGAACCTCGGAGGCGGTGAGAGTTCAAGAGAAGATCGCTACTGGTCTGCCTGCCTGATTGAGGGTAGCAGCCAGGGCGATGTCTGATGCATCGCTCTCTACCTGGAAAGGGATGGTTTCGTCCACCGCGTGCATAGCGGCCTTGATGATGTCGGCCTTGATGCGGTTGAAGGCCAATTGAGCCTCAGCCGAGAGGGGAAAAAAGGTGGTCTTTTTGAGTGGACGGGCTTTGTCCGCATACTTGGGGACCTACTGGGCGTAATAAGAGAAAAGCCCCAAGCACCGTTTGAGGGCTTTGAGGCTGCGGGGGAGAGGGAGTTCCTTAAGGGGGCGCATGCGGTCGGGGTCGGGACATAGGACCCCGTCTTCCACGACATAGACGAGGATGGCTAGCTGGGTGGTGTGGAAAACGCATTTGTCCTCGTTATAGGTCAGGTTAAGGGCTCGGGCGGTCTGGAGGAACCTTTCGAGGTTAGCGTCATGGTCCTGCTGGTCATGGCCGCAGATGGTGACACTGTCCAAGTACGGGTATGTAGCCCGCAGGCCGTACTGGTCCACCATTTGGTCCATCGCCCTTTGAAAGACGGAGACCCCATTTGTGACACCGAAGGGGACCCTGAGTTTTGTAAGGGCCACGAAGAATCCAGCACGAGTTTTAAGGATACAAAGTAATAACATTTATTTATTATAACATATATACATAACAGTAGCAGTAACTTCCCTTGCTACATACTCCTTCCTGCTGGTTCCTGAACTGGCCAGCTTATTTATACTGGGAGTTTACTAGTGGTTTCTCCGCCCCCCCTCATTGGGAAAGCTCATACTCCCACAGGATTGTGGGATAGTCATTAGTCCCCAGCCAATGGTAAGTAGGCAGGTTATAACATCCCATCCTCGTCGCCAGTTTTGTAAGGGCCACGAAGAATCCAGCACGAGTTTTAAGGATACAAAGTAATAACATTTATTTACTATAACATATATATATAACAGTAGCAGTAACTTCCCTTGCTACATATTCCTTCCTGCTGGTTCCTGAACTGGCCAGCTTATTTATACTGGGAGTTTACTAGTGGTTTCTCCGCCCCCCTCATTGGGGAAGCTCATACTCCCACAGGATTGTGGGATAGTCATTAGTCCCCAGCCAATGGTAAGTAGGCAGGTTATAACACTGAGGAAGTGGAAGAGCCGGCCGGCTGCTTCGCTGGCACTATAGGGGCGGTCTTTTGGTCGGATGGGGCGCTGGTGGTAGGCAGATTTGAGGTCGACCGTGGAAAAGACTCAGTATTGGGCGATCCGATTTACCATTTCCGCGATGCGAGGAAGGGGGGTACGCATCAAGCTGCGTGAATTGGTTTCTGGTCTGGCTATAATCCACGACCATCTGTTTCTTCTCCCCGGACCGGACGACCACCACTTGCGCTCTCCAAGGGCTGTTGCTAGCCTCGATGACCCCCTCTCCCAGTAAACGCTGGACCTCTGACTTGATAAAAGCCATATCTTGGGCACTGTAGCGCCGGCTCCTGGTGGCGACTGGCTTACAGTCGGGAGTGAGGTTCGCGAATAGCGAGGGGGGTGCGACTTTCAGCGTCGCAAGGCAGCATACCGTGAGGGGGGGGCAAGGGTCCGCCGAATTTCAGTGTCAGGCTTCGGTGGCTGCACTGGAAATCCAGTCCGAGCAGCAGGGGGGCACAGAGGTGAGGGAAGATATAAAATTTGAAACAGGTGTGTTTGGCACCCTGGATCGAGAGATCCGCAATACAGTACCCCTTGATTTGTACCGAGTGGGACCCGGATGCGAGGGCTATGGTTTTGGATGCGGGATGGGTGCGTAGGGAGCAGCACCTTACCGTTTCAGAGTGGATAAAGCTCTCCGCGCTCCCGGAGTCGAAGAGGCAAGCAGTGTCGCGCCCGTTGACCTGGACCTGCATCATGGAGTTCTGCAGGTGTTTTGGCCGAGTTTGGTCAAGGGTGATCGCTCCCACTCGCGGGTAGTCGGAGTCCTCAGCCGAGTCGGACTCGTAAAATAGCCACCACCGTCGGTCGCACATGTCAGGTCGAGAAAATGGCATCAGAAGGGGGCGTGTCGGGTCGGTGCGCAACCGCATTGCGAGGCCTGCGGGCCTGAGAGCCTGATTTTCGGGCCGGCTGTTCTTTGTTTTTCTGGCCCCTGGGTCTGGCCAAGCAGACCCTCGCAAAATGCCCTTTCTTCCAGCAGTCGCTGCAGATCGCAGAGCGGGCTGGGCAGCGTGGGCGTGGATGCTGGCCCTGCCCGCAGAAGCAGCACGGTGTGCCCCCATGGTGAGCGGGTGGCCGCGTGGCGCAGGCCTGTAATACGGCTGAGTCTGAGGAAGTCCGGGTGGGGCTCACAGAGTTCGCGGGGTACGTACCCAAGTTATGTCGGGCCACCTCCAGCGAGGATGTGAGCGTTAGCGTGTCCTGGAGGTCTTTTGCCCCGTTTTCGAGCAGCCGCTGCCGGATGTAGGTCGAGCGGATGCCGGACACATGTGCAGGTTCATATGGACTTCCCCTGTCACATCCTGATGGTCACAGTCCCTGGCAAGCACGGTGAATTTCTCGACGAATTCGTCTAGCGATTGCCCCGAGCGCTGCCGGCAAGTAGAAAGCAGATGCCTGCCGTGTACCTCGTTGATGGGCTTGACAAAGAGGAGTAACCCGACCGCCTCTTCATAAGTCGTCGCCTTTTCGAGCGTGGCGGAGATTCTGTGACTCACCCGGGCATGGAGTAGGCGCAGCTTGCGTGGCCCCAGGATGGGAGTCTCTGCGGAGTCCAGGTGGGCCTCGAAGGACCGCAGCCAGTATTTTAAAATTTCCTTCGCCTCCAGAGTCCGTGCTTCCAGGTTGAGCTTCTCCGGTTTTAGGCCTGCGTCCATCCTGAATCTAGTTTAGTCTAATAAATTGAGGTACCCTCAATAACGACGCTTAGAGTGTAAACGGTAAAGAAGGCTTTATTAGACTAAGAACTATGCTAGAGCTGAGACATGTGCTAACTGCTGCACAGCCCACAAGGCAGCCCTTTATATATGGCTCACAGATGGGCGGAGCCAGAGGCGGAGTCCCCAAGGCTCTAAGCCCGGTCTTAAAGGGGACATCACCTTACATGATGATAAGGCAGTAACCGTTGAAATGAAATGAAATGAAAATCGCTTATTGTCACAAGTAGGCTTCAAATGAATACACTGGTGAGTTACTAGTACTATACATTCATCACACACCGTGATGCCCTCTGGCTCCTAAATGGCAAATCCAGGCAACGCCGATGTCCGGCGACACGGCTGACACATCTGTGATGTTGGGGCCAGCCGATGTCAGGATCCCTATCCAAAATGGAAAACCCTGCCCTGTCATGTTGAGCTGGGAAAGTTTGTTCAACCCATGAATGGAAATAATTTCTCCTTGTTTACACTTACTAAAGTCTCAAATAATACTGAACACCTGCCTTTAGCCGTGTTCGTTGACTTTAATAACTCAACTTAAATCCCTCAAACTCTTGTCCCTGTGGGTGACAGTCATATATTTCGTCAATCTGTAATTTAGTCAACCAAGCTATCTTGTTACCATGGCAACGGGCCCTTTTCGCATATTTTGAACCAACTGAATGCTTCCTGATGTGAAAACACTCGGGGTGATTTTAACCTAACTCGTTGCAGACGTGAATCCCATGGGGTTGGACAGAAGGGCCATTTTACACATCCCAATATTACACTCCATTGCTTTCAATGAACGGTAAAATCAATCAGGCTGCAACAACAGTGTTGCTCCTTTGTGATCTGAACTTTAGGAGCATTTACTGTTCAAGCACACCTCATGGGTCCAAGTTAAGAAAATTTGGCAATAAAAAAATAATGCGCATAAACGTGTTTCGAAGTTGAGGCAAATCTAGGTGAGGAGATGTCGCGTTTGCTGTAACCCGACGAACCACTTCTGATAATTCCAGACCCTTTATTTTAATCAGGCAATTCTGTGGCCTACTAAGCCTCAACGTTTTGAAAAAAATAAACTCCCATTTCCTGGAACCATAAGTTGTTTCACTTTTTCTTTCTGTGAATGATTATCCCTGTCTCTTTTGACAATACATCACTCCCTAATTCCTAGGATAAGCTTATTAATAATCCCTCGGTGTGCCCATGAAGTGAGCAGATGAGGTAGGTACGTGTTCAAGTCTTCTGCAATTTGTTTAGGATTCATTTTCTGTGTCTGAGACCTGTTTTATTTTGTGGCTGGAGAGGGGCGGGAGGGGGGTGGGGGGGGAGAGAAAAAAATTGGTTTCCGGCTGCTGCTGTTTTGAATGTTTTTAAAGGGTAACCTGAATACGTGTTGACAAAGTGGAATTTAATTTTATCTCCTTGATAAGTGAATAATTTGTGCTGTTTAATTTGATAGTGGTAATGCTGTTATGCGTGTGGCTTATTTAGTAGAAACTCAAGTCAGTTTACAATCTACCTTGCTCACATCTCGGAAGCGAATGATGTGAATTCTCCAGGCACTGGCTCTCGCAACTGTTATTTACCTGTTCAAGTGCCTTCATTGTTTACGGATCTGCAGTTTATGTCCAGGATCTGTTTATAGAGCTTTTACAGTCATCCCTATTGGCAAAAGGTTAACTTTCGATCTTGGCGTGAACTCTCAGGAACATATTTAACCGATGAAACGTTAATGGCTTAGGAAAGAACGAGACAAATACCAGGAACCAAGGGACAGGAATAGGCCAAGGATTTGCTCCAAAGTTCAGTTAGATCATGAATGATCTGCACCTCGACTTCAGTTAGCCACCCATGCCCCGTATCTCTTCTCAGTCCGACCCAACAAAAATCTATGATCTCAGTACTGAAAGGACTGATTTCCTCCGGGATCCGTAGCCTATTGGAGAAGGGATTTTTGCCACCCTTTTTGAAAGTGCTTCTTGATTTCCACCCCCCCCCCCCCCTGACTCTGGCTTTAAGATTACGTCTCCTTCCTCTTGATTCTCCCAGAAGAAGCAACAGTTTCTCCAAACCTCTTTTAAAAAATTCAGCAGTGGTTAGCACTGCTGCCTCACAGCGCCAGGGACCCGGGTTCAATTCCGACCTTGGGTGACTGTGCGGAGTCTGCACGTTCTCCCCGTGTCTGCGTGGGTTTCCTCCGGGTGCTCCGGTTTCCTCCCGCAGTATTCAGTTATACATTCAGCAAGTTTAACAAAAAGAATTTTCTCCACTGAATCACATCGCTCTCATGGCAGCTTCTGATTCGCAATCGCCGTGAAAACTCTGTGATCAGGGGGGTGCTCCTTTTAAACGTCTCCCCAGCACTTGCTCCAAGTCCAGTCGGGGAAGAGGAGGAAGACTACAACACGTTTTACAGAGGGAGACCTCCGCAAGCTTCTCAATAGGGTCGAGCAGAGGCGGCAAACACTCTGTCCTCGATTGGGCAGACGTCTACCCAGCAAAGTGACCAACCCCGCCTGGGAGGGGGTGGCCGGGATTGGGAGCGCCGGCTCACTCCATAAGTGGGCGGGGTCTGCAGTGCAGGAAGAAGGTGAATAACCTGCTTTGTGTGGCCCGGGTAAGTTGGCCTCCTCGTATCTCCCTCAGCACCTTTTTAACACAGCCCTCACCATCTCCACGGTGATCTCACTCCCACCCACCTTGTGGGATCACATGCATTGTCCCCCCCCCCCCACACACACACACACACAATCCCCCCAGTAGCTCTGGCGCCCCTCAATTCCCCGCTCCTACTCACCTCCCATGCACTTCGACCCCATCTGACCTGACACGACTCCCACCCACGCTCTTCCCATCTGCCTCCTTGCAGGACAAACCCGGGCACAGCAGGCGTGAGCGGCCACAGCTGGCCAGACTGATGCCAGAGCTAAAGACCCTAACCCTAGTCGAGGAACGAGCCCTTGAGCTTGTCGGCGAGGAGCGGGACCACACCCATGCAGAGGGTGAGGTCAGGGTCAAAGACACAAATGAGAACCCTCAACACATTCAGCCATGGAGCAAGCCTCGCCTGAGTGACCTTTCTCCAATCAGTGACCCCCTGACCCGCACGAATGCCATCTCCTTCCATTGCAGGTCACTCAGCAGACTGGCCGGGGCCATCCTCACAGACCCTGGACACCGCGGTGCCGAGCAGCTTGGGTGGAGGGAGACACCTCGGAGAGCAGCATTGAAGAGGCGTCACACTGTCTCCCGCACCCTCCATCAGCGTAGACACACACCTCGGTGGGATCTACCAGTCGGCAGGTTTCTGGCTCACTCACTGGTGAGCACCTCACGCCTGATGATTCCCAGCAGGTGAAGGCAGGGATGTCCCAGGGATCTGGCACTTGGAGGGATGCCGGAGACCAGGACAGTCATGAGGCCCTGGTCGATGATGTGACCCTGGGGTTTGGTCGACCCAGAGCTGCAGGAGCTACAAAGGCAGAACTGCGAGGGTCAGGAAAAGGGCTGACAGCGTTCCTCCTCAAACTGCAAGGCTCACTGGAGGATTCCAATCGCCTGCTGTCCAAGGAGATGGTGCTGTCACTCCAACAAGGTCAATACTGCGAGAGTGGGGACCTCAGTGGTATCCTTGGTGCAGCACCTGCACTCCATGGTGGGGGGGAATGCCCGCTCCATAGTTCAGCTCATGACCTTCATGGGTGAGGGCATGAACTCCACGATGTAGGGTTTCAGCTGGCTGGTGCAGGCACTTGGCGGGAATCCACGAGGGTCTGTGACAGAGGACAGAGGAGGTTCTGGATCTCACTATCCCCTCTATCCCATGGAGGAGCCCACGGATCAGCAGGAGCGCAGCTGGGGCCTCCCACCCAGGGGAACCTGTGGGTCTCCGGCCCATCTGACAGTCACCCTGTGAGTGAAACATGTCCAGCTCTGCACACCGAGGAGAGCAGCACTTCACCACCCGTGCTGCACAGAAGCAGGCTGGGACCCTCAAGGACACGACCCCTCAGAGGCCACCTGTCAAGACCATCTACAGGCAATGGACGTGGAAGTCAGCAGGCCACCTCAACCTCAGCTGTGGATTCTGGGGATACACCTAGACAAAGTGGGAGGGTGAGGATGACTAAGAAACATTAGGCCCCTAGTGAGCTAGGGTGAACCTAGGCACTATTAGAGATAAGTCACCATTGTAATAACTAGCTAACATTAAAAATCATGTTGATCACCCATAAAGAGTCAGTACTCTGTCATGTCCTGGCACCATGTTCCGCAAACCCCTCGTGGAAACTCGGCACTTCCTCTCTGTGCAGTGTGAGAATGGCAGCAAATGTCCCTCCCACTTCCCATGCTGACGACACAGTAAAGCTGTGTCGCCCCTGGCACAGGCCCCCAGCTGTCCCCCAGCACCCCATCCATGGAGGTCACCCAGCAATCCACCCCCCCCCCACAATTCCCCATCTTGAGGTGAGAGAACCTTTAAGTGGTAGTAGTCATAGATTTGGAAGGTGCCTAAGGAACCTTGGTGAGTTCCTGCAGTGCATCTTGTAGATGGTACACACGGCTGCCACTGTTCGTCAGTGGTGGAGTGAGTAAATGTTTGTGGAAGGGGGAGCAATCAAGTGGGCTTCCTTGTCCTGGATGGTGTTGAGATTCTTGAATATTGTTGGAGCTGCACTCATCCAGGCAAGTGGAGAGGATTCCATTGCACTCCTGACTTGTGCCTTGTGGATGGTGGACAGGCTTTGGGGAGTCAGGAGGTGAGTTACTCACTGTAGGATCCCTCGCCTTTGACCTGCCCTGGTAGCCACAGTATTAATATGGCTAGTCCAGTTCAGTTTCTGATCAATGGTAACCCCCAGGGTGTTGATTGTGGGAATTCATAGAAACATTGAAAATAGGAGCAGGAGGAGGCCATTCGGCCCCTCGAGCCTGCTCTGCTATGCATTATGATCATGGCTGATCATCCAACTCAACAGCCTAATCCCGCTTTCCCCAAATATCCTTTGATCCCGTTCTCCCTGAATACTATATGTAACCGCGTCTTGAAAACATACAATGTTTTGGCCTCAACTACCTCCTGTGCTAACATATTCCACAAGCCGACCACTCCCGGGGTGAAGACATTTCTCCCAATCTCTGTCCTAAATGGTCTACTCCGTATTCTCAGACTGTGTCCCCTGGTTCTGGACACACCCACCATCGGGAACATCCTTCCTGCATCTCCCCTGTCCTGTGCTGTTAGAATTTTATAGGTTTCTATGAGATCCCTACTCATTCCTCTGAACTCCAGCAAATACAATTCTAACTGATTCAATCTCTCCTCATAAATCAGTCCCGCCATCGCAGGAAACAGTCTGGTAAACCTTCGCTGCACTCCCTCTAGGACAAGAAAATCTAACATCCTTCCTCAGATAAGGAGACCAAAGCTACACACGATGTTCCAATAACATTAAAGGATCTCTGCATCCTGCTCACAGCACACCCTCCCATCCAACTTGGTGTCATCTTCAAATTTGGACACAGCAAGAAGTCTTACAACACCAGGTTAAAGTACAACAGGTGATATCTGCCCAGCAAGGAGGCGTTGCCTGAAAACAAGTCGCCAGACCCTTTAAACCTAGAGGCTTCCAGCCATGAAGGGCCACTAAGGCCTGAGAGTGAACCGCCCTCCTCCTCCGAGATGCTGATACTGAAGCCCCCACCCCCGCCCCCTGAGCTAAAGTTGTCTGGGTTCCCTGCATCCACTCCGCTGTCCCCTCTGCGACGGGCACCCTGGAGGATAATGGCGACCTGAGCACGCACTTCCGATAACCCCTTCTGAAGTGCGGGCGCCAGGTTTTTGTTTTCATACAGCTGCCAGTGTGACCAGTAAAGTCCCGGTGGGAGGGCTCATTTATGGTATTATAACGTATTTAAATTAGGTTCAAGGCGTTCCATAGCAGTATTCTCATTCCGCCACTGGTGAGGAACCTGGAAGATCGGAAGCCCAATTTCTACCAGCAAGAATCCCGCTGCTTGCCGTATTTTCCATCCATGTCGCTGCGCTCACTGATCGCTCACAATGACTCAAAATTCCGCCATAGTCTCGTTCTGTTTATGATATTTTATGACCATTATTAGTATATTTGGAAATGGCTTTCCAATAATGATACAGATCAAGCGGACGTTTTGGCCTGGACAATGTCAAGCTTCTTGCTGAGTATTGGAGCCACATTCATTCGGCAAGTGGAGAGTATCCCGTTACACTCCTGACTTGTGCCTTGCAGACGGTGGACAGTGTGATGGAATCATTGGTGTGCGGAACCTATGGGGCAGGATACGTGAGCATCGTCTGAACAAATGACTTGTCGAATATTCTGTTAAGTGGACTGACATTGGTTTTAAAGCTTGTATTATCTGAGTCCGTGTATTATTAGAGTATTGTATTGTATTATTAGAGGGCAGCACGTTAGCATTGTGGATAGCACAATTGCTTCACAGCTCCAGGGTCCCAGGTTCGATTCCGGCTTGGGTCACTGTCTGTGCGGAGTCTGCACATCCTCCCCGTGTGTGCGTGGGTTTCCTCCGGGTGCTCCGGTTTCCTCCCACAGTCCAAAGATGTGCAGGTTAGGTGGATTGGCCATGATAAATTGCCCTTAGTGTCCAAAATTGCCCTTAGTGTTGGGTGGGGTTACTGGGTTATGGGGATAGGATGGAGGTGTTGACCTTGGGTAGGGTGCTCTTTCCAAGAGCCGGTGCAGACTCGATGGGCCGAATGGCCTCCTTCTGCACTGTAAATTCTATGATAATCTATGAGTCAGACGCTAATTGGAAGGGAACCGAAACTTGAATGCAGTGCTATCCAAGTTCATGACAAATGGGAGTGCCGTACAGGCAGGCTGAGGCAAATGAATCGCCGAGCAGAACCTGATAGCCAAGTTCCACATGCATGAGTGCGGCCTCAACCGGGACCTTGGATTCATGTCGCATTACATTCACCCCCCACCATCTGGCCTGGGCTTGTGAAATCCTACCAACTGTCCTGGCTTGGGGCAATTCACACCTCTTTAACCTGCGATTATCCCTCTCTCCAGTCACACTGTCTGGACCTGTAAAGACTTAATTACCTGCAAAGACTCGCATTCAAAGTATCATCTTGCATCATTGGCTTTGTCGATATATATGTGTTTGTGGAACCTACCTCTTCACTCACCTGATGAAGGAGCTACCCTCCGAAAGCTAGTGATTCCAAACAAACCTGTTGGACTTTAACCTGGTGTTGTAAGACTTCTTACTGTGCCCACCCAGCTCAACGCCGGCATCTCCATATCGAAGAAAATGATGGCTGGATCCAAGAACTAGCAAGAGGCAAATGGAGGGTTGCTACAGCTGTTTCATTACTTGAAGTAATTGACTAACCACACTTGGCCATTCAGTGCCTCGGCTTGTCACTGAGGGTTCAGATAAAGGTAATGTTGGTGGAGCCATGCTATCAACACCATTGTAAGCAGAGCTGAGGTGTTCTGGAGAAGGGCGGCATGGTGGAACAGTGGTTAGCACTGTTGCCTCACAGTACTATGGACCCAGGTACAATCTTGACTTTGGGTGACTGTCTGCGTGGAGTTTGCACTTACTCCCCGTGTCTGCGTGGGTTTCCTCCGGGTGCTCCGGTTTCCTCCCACAGTCCAAAGATGTGCATGTTAGATGGATTGGCTATAGAACATAGAACATTACAGCACAGTTCAGGCCCTTCGGCCCTCGATGTTGCGCCGACCTTTGAAACCATTCTAAAGCCCATTTACACCATTCCCTTATTGTCCATATGTCTATCCAATGACCATTTGAATGCCCTTAGTGTTGGCGAGTCCACTACTGTTGCAGGCAGGGCATTCCACACCCTTACTACTCTCTGAGTAAAGAACCTACCTCTGACATCAGTCTTATATCTATCTCCCCTCAATTTAAAGCTATGTCCCATCGTGCTAGCCATCACCAACCAAGGAAAAAGGCTCTCACTGTCCACCCTATCTAATCCTCTGATCATCTTGTATGCCTCTATTAAGTCACCTCTTAACCTTCTTCTCTCTAACAAAAGCAGCCTCAAGTCCCTCAGCCTTTCCTCATAAGATCTTCCCTCCATACCAGGCAACATCCTGGTAAATCTCCTCTGCACCCTTTCCAATGCTTCCACATCCTTCCTATAATGCGGCGACCAGAACTGCACGCAATACTCGAAATGCGGCCGCACCAGAATTTTGTACAGCTGCAACATGACCTCATGGCTCCGAAACTCAATCCTTCTACCAATAAAAGCTAACACACCATACGCCTTCTTAACAACCCTCTCAACCTGGGTGGCAACTTTCAGGGATCTATGTACATGGACACCGAGATGAATTGGGCCATGATGAATTGCCCCTTAGTGTCCAATTGTTAGGTGGGGTTAAGGGAATATGAGGGAGCGGGATGGTGCAGGCTCGATGGGCCGAATGGCCTCCTTCTGCACTGTAGGGATCCTATGATTCTACACCTTTGTGTTGAAGCTCGTATCTGTGGAACTCGGGTTGATTGTGAGCTTCTGTTGGGTTTGTAGACAAAAACACGGAGTCCTATATGGAAATACTGGACTTATAAAAAGGAGCCATTTTGTTTAATTTTAAAATGGACATGAGACACCAATGATGACTAACGAATGCCCCATTCACCATTGACAGGGATGACTGCAGAGGATCTCTGCGGAGCAATGGGGTCACCTATCTGTGCTTCCAGACAATTCAGGGTACTTATCAAACACATTCTGAGACTGATTACCATCTCTGGAAGACAAAGGGACACAATAGTGATCTCCTCTCAAGGTCCCTGGCTATAATGGCCTCGACAAAAGAGTGCATATCAGGTGGAATCCGCATCTGGGGCATAAAACGTGAGGCTGCCGTCCCCGGCCAAAGAGATCCTCCTGGGATTCTTCTGAAATTCCTCTGGAACTCCCTCCCTCGACTGCATGCTAGTTGGTCTGTGTGGGTGTGTGTTTGTGTGTGTGCGAGCGCTGAGGAACAGCAGCTAGAGGTTACTACGCACACTGAAGGAAATAAATATAGTGACTGGAAAAGGGAACTGAAATCTCTCAATTGGAATACACGACACCTGAACCATATTCATCAGCAGGAGCCAATATTACTGAAAAGAGACGTATCTCATTACCATCTATTCCTCACAACTCGAGGACTTCCGTATAACTTTTTATGAATGTAGATGCATGTGTTCTGCCATTTCTCCTTACTCTTTTAGTAGTTAATACACTTACTCTATCTTAACTCAATAAAGCCTGGTTAAGTTGGCTCCTTTTTAAACACTGGGGGCGGGATTCTCCGACCCTCTGCCTGGTCGGAGAATCGCCGGGGGGGGGGGGCGGCGTGAATCCGGCACCGAATTCTCCGGCGCCGGGGTTTTGGCGGGGGCGGGAATCGCACCGTGCCGGTCGGGGGCCGTTGGCAGTGGCCTCCCCCCCCCCCCCCAGCGATTCTCCGGCCTGCGATGGGCCGAGCGGCCGCTCGTTTTAGGCCAGTCCCGCCGGCGTAAATTAGAGTAGGTACTTACCGGCAGGACCTGGCTCTGCGGGCGGCCTCCGGGGTTCTCGGGGAGGGCGCGGGGGGATCTGGACCCTGGAGGTGCCCCCACGGTGGCCTGGCCCGCGATCGGGGCCCACCGATCCGCGGGCAGGCCTGAGCCGTGGGGGCACTCTTTCCCTTCCACCTCCGCCTTTGGGTTGTGGGGGTGAAACCCACGCAAACACGGGAAGAATGTGCAAACTCCACACAGACTGTGACCCAGGGCCGGGATCGAACCCGGGACGTTTCGCGCTGTGAGGCAGCAGTGCTAACCTCTGCGCCATCGTGCCACCTAGAACCCTGTTAAACCTTTGTTGCTACCAGCAGAGGGTGGATTGAATAAAGAGACGGAGCCAATCATCACCCCTCACCCCGGTTTGTAACGATTTTGGGGGGTGGGGTGGGGGAGGGGGGGGGGGGGGGGGATTCCCAGCCAGACGGTGACCAATCGAGGGGTCTCACTCGGATCAACAACTTTTGAGGAACCCCACCTGGGGCTGATAATAACTAGTGGCTACATCTTTGAAGAACAGGAGTTGGAATTCTACTCGAGAACGATCTGATCTTTCAATGACTTTGTGGTTGAAATCTCTGCTCTATAGAATAGACTGCTCGATAAATCTGAGTGAACAATTGTTGTTGTATTTGCTGCTCAATGTGTAATTTATAAGTTATATGAACTGTGAATTGCCTGTTAATTTGCATTCAATTTATCTTGATTTTAGTTTGATTGTTAAAATAAAAGTTACAAAAAAGTGAAACCTTCCGCATTGGCTTTTGCTGGGGCGGTTGGCAAATATTGTTGTTTTGTTTTGTTGGTCTCCATGCACATTGTAACATCAGGCTTTGGAGAGTCAGGAGGTAAGTTACTCGCCACAGAATTCTCAGCCTCTGACCTGGCCTTGTAGCCACAGTATTTATGTGACTGGCCCAGTTCAGTTTCTGGTCAACGGTAACCACCAGGATGTTGATAGTGGTGGATTCAGTGATGGCAATGCCATTGAATGTCAAGGGAGATGGTTAGATTCTCTCTTGGAGATTCCTGGCACCTGTGTGTGCTACTTGCCACGTGTCAGCCCAATCCCGAATGTTATCCGGGTCTTGCTACATTTGGACATGGACTGGTTCAGTATCTGAGGAGTCGCGAATGGTGCTGAACATGGTGCAGTCATCAGGGAATATCCCCACTTCTGACCTTATGTCGGAAGGAAGGTCATTGATGAAGCCGCTGAAGATGATTGGGCCTCGGACGCTGCCCTGAGGAGCTCCTACAGCGATGTTCTGGAGGTGATTGACCTCGAATGACCAGGTATGACTCCAACCAACAGTTTCTGATTGCTATTGACTTCAATTCCTGTGGGGCTCTTTGATGCCGCACTCTGTCAACTGTTGCCTTGATGCCAAGGGGAGTCACTCATCTGATGATCCCACAAATACAAATGAGCTGAATAAACTGTTACATTGTTGGTGTTGATGGTTGAGGGATATATGTTAATGTCTGCCTCGTTTTATACCCAATATGAGCCTGTTACTGAAGATTTTTTTTAAATACACATATCGATACAGGCCCCAATATTTCTAGTTCAATTAATTGTGATGCATCTTCTTCCCATTTATCCCTACAGATCTGTCTACTCTGGTGCTGAGGTGGAAAGATATCAATGTCTAACAGGATAACAACAAAACATCCAAGCATGGACCAGATAGAAACAGGTCAGTTTCCCAAAATTGACATCTCCTATTGACATGGCTGTGCATTTTCACACCAGAGAAATGGCTGCATCAATGGCCACTGACCTCGAACGACATTGAGTTTGAAGGGGGAGATGGTGGCGCAGTTGTATTGTCACTGGACTAGTAATTCAGACACCCAGAGTAACGCTCTGGGGTCCTGGGTTCAAATCCCACCACGGCAGATGGAGGAAATTGAATCCAATAAATATCTGGAATTAAAAGTCTAATGTCGGCCATGAAACCATTGTCGATCGTCGTAAAAACCCAGCTTGCTCACTAATGCCCATCAGAGAAGGGAATCTTCCTTCCGGTCTGGCCTACATGTGTCTCCAGACTCCAGAACCACACAGAGATATGGTTGACTCTTAATTGCCCCCCTCTGAAATGGCCGAGCAAGCCACTCAGTTCGGGGGCAATTAGGGATGGGCAGAAAATGCTGGCCCAGCCCAGCGACGCCACATCCCAAGAACCAATGATAAAAAATCATTTACAGCAGAGAAACAGGCCCAACTGGCATCATTTAAGCACCACACAAGCTCCCTACCGCCCCCTCTTCATCATACCCTGCTCTGCCTCCCTCCCTCGTGTGTCTACCTAGCATCGACACTATCAACTACTCCATGTGACTGTGAGTTCCACCTTCTCACCCCTCGCTGTGAGGACCTTTCTCCTGAATTTCGTATTGAATAACGTCTGTCAAGAAATAACACTTGCGACCCATCGAATTTCTGTGGCAATCAAAAGGGTCTCACCGAGGGCGGAATTTCACAGCCCCACTCGCAGTGTATTCGAAGGTTGGGGAGCTCAAAATAAATCAGGGCGCCTGCCACTGTTGTCTCACTCACTCCAGGCCTGCCCACCATGTTACCATGGGCAGGTAAGACATCAGGTTGCCTGCTCATCCTTGGGAGGCACTTTAAGACATGATTCCACCTCTGCAGCCATGACTTGTATGGCAGGGGAAGGCGGAAGAAAGGCAGGCAGCCTGGCAGCTTTCACTGCTGGAGCTG
The DNA here is from genome assembly GCF_047496885.1 of Scyliorhinus torazame. Lineage (NCBI taxonomy): Eukaryota > Metazoa > Chordata > Chondrichthyes > Carcharhiniformes > Scyliorhinidae > Scyliorhinus > Scyliorhinus torazame. The sequence goes on along the minus strand of NC_092714.1, from coordinate 262,994,174 downwards.
CTTACCGGCAAGAAGGGGTGGGTGGGGGAGGTCTCCTTTGGGGATCCCCTATGCCCACCGAGGCGCCCCATCCCCAAGGTGGTAACCCCCCCCCCCCCCCCCCCTCCCCGGTTTTATTCCCCACCCAGATGTCTAAAGCCCTACCTCCCCAACCCCCTCTTCCCCTCGCTGTCACTGGGGTCTGCCAGGTATGCTCGACCCAAATCCCCGATTTACCTGAAGTCCAGGATCCATTACGTCTTCATCATTGGGGACTGCCTGCTGTCAGATTGGCTGTCAGCTGTCTCCGGTGGAACGTCTCTCCCTTGGGGGTGGGGGTTGAAGTCCCAGTCTGAGTCAATTAAGGCTGTTCCCAGCATAATATCACTGCGGGGGGTTCCGGGACAATCCACCCCATTACTCCCAAGGCTGTGCCAATCACCATTACATTGTTCCATCTGCAGAGCAGCCAGTTTACAGCAAGGTGACATGAACAGGATATATATTGGCCCTCGAAATCATCACAGAATTGTTCTACTGCAGAAGGCGCCCACTCGAACCATCGTGTCTGCACTGGCTCTGCAAATGAGCATCTTAACTAGTTCCGTTCTACTGTCATTTTCCCCATAAGTCTGCACATTGTCACCTCTTCAGATAATCAACAAATTCCCTCTTGAACTGAACCCACCTCCCGCACGATCTCAGGCAGTGCATTCCAGACCCTAAGTGCTTGTTGCCATGGTTGTCAACTGGGAGAGTTGCTTTAACGTCCCATCCAAAAGATGACACCTCCAACAGTGTCCGATCTAGATTTTACTCTCGTCACTGGAGCAGGATTTGAACCCCTCAACCTTCTAACCCAGAGGTGACCAAGTGCTGCCAACTGAGCCATGGCTGACGGAGGCTAGCTTTCTCAAAGTCATATACCGCATTCACTGGATGATATTCCTGTTAATTGCAATTGATGCCATTCCTCTTGAAAGACTGTTCACGACATAGAACATCGAGCATAGAACATACAGTGCAGAAGGAGGCCATTCGGCCCCTTGAGTCTGCATCGACCCACTTAAGCCCTCACTTCCACCCTATCCCCATAACCCAATAACCCCTCCTAATCTTTTTTGGACACTAAGGGCAATTTAGCATGGCCAATCCACCTAACCTGCACGTCTTTGGACTGTGGGAGGAAACCGGAGCACCCGGAGGAAACCCACGTACACACGGGGAGAACGTGCAGACTCTGCACAGCCAGTGACCCAGCGGGGAATCGAACCCTGGGGCCCTGGTGCTGTGAAGCCACAGTGCTATCCACTTGTGCTACCGTGCTCCCCTTTTTTTTTAGAACATAGAACATACTTTTCGCTATTGTTATGGGCCAGGGCTTAGAAACTCTGAAGTGTATCTTCAAGCTCGCCTGACCTATAACTTTTATGTTGAATTTGGCTAGGATGAGCACAAGAGTCTTCACTTCAGGTGTGATTCAACAGACTTCCTCGGTGCTTTTATCAAAACAAAGTTTATTATAAGAATGTAGTTAACATATATGAAACAGTTATCAAGAATTTGTTCTCAATTACAAACATGAAAAAACACACAACTACAGTAAACTATGTATATAACTCTTAATGAATCTCCCTTAGCTGTTCCAATTCAATACAAAATCCAATTAACCAAAACCCCTTTTTAAGGACATGGCCCAGCACACTGTAATCTCACTTGAATGGGACTGGTCCTTTCCCTGATCCAGCCTCCAAACAGTAGATTCAAAACTCCTTCCGGAAAGCAACTCTATCTTTAAAGTTACCAAGGTAGGTTTGCCACACCTAATGTGCCTTCAGTTCCCTGGAACAGCTTCAAAATGAAACCAGGGAAACACTGCTTCTTTCTTCTGCAGTCCAAAGCAACAAACCAAAACTGAAACCAGAACACTGGACCCCCCTCTCACCTGAGAGCCACAGCCCAGCTCCACCCACAAATGACATCACTGAAGCCGTGCTGCAAGTCATGCGATAAGACAAACCTTTATTAAAGGAACACTCACATGACATTATGTTAGTTTACTCGTCGGCCATTTTCAATTATATCCTCTCCTTCCTACTTTTGTAGCTTAAGGGCGGTGGTGCAGTGGTTAGCACTGCTGCCTCATGGCGCTGAGGACCCAGGTTCGATCCCAGCCCTGGGTCACTGTCTGTTAGTTTAGCCACATTGTGTGGAGTTTTAACCCTGGTTAAACATTCTCAATGGCCATGCCTCGGCCAATCAGAGTCAACTTGTCAGCCAATCTGCGCCCTTTTCTCCTATAGTATAAATTGTGGTTGTTTGAAATTTGGCATTCTTGTTTCTTCTGCTGGGTGCAAGTTGGAAAACTTTGAGAATACGTCTCTCTTTTCAGCAATAGTCAAGTCTGTACTGCTAACCAATGGAGTAAATTTCCATCTTTGTCTGGGCAGTAATCTGGCAAAGCAGATCAGCCCATTAGAGAACCCACTGGACATAGACTCCATTGAAACCAATGGGATGAAAATCATATAATGGACAGGGCATCCATTCTGACCAGGTATTGCTCAGGTGGTGAAGGCAGGGGTTTTCTTCAATGTCTTTTGGGCACCAGAATATTCCTCTCTGTGAACGGAATTCTGTTTACTACAGAATAACGACATCTGCTTAGGATCATTGATGAAAGCCTCCACGACGGCCAAAGCAAGACACTGC